>NW_020954572.1:26034342-26256842 GCF_900497805.2 Vombatus ursinus | reverse complement strand
CTCTTCAGCAACTCCTGCAGTTTGAGCCTGTAAAGTCAGGGGTCATTTGGAGGTCAGTGCCAGTTGGGGGCGACCTTTTCAGCCAATGCTGGGACACCCAGGGCAGAGGATAAGGTAACTGCCAACCATAAACTGAGGCACCTTTCAACTCACCAGAACGGGAGGGGGGGGTTGCCTCAGGTACACATGTTTAATATTAGTCCCAAAATAACTTTTTAACATCAGGTAGTGGATGAATCACAGGAATGCGAGGGGAGAGAGTCAGTTAGTTACTTGGTTAAAAAAAAAAAAAAGGCCTGGATCTAATTTTGTTGGCAACCCAAAAATAAGTGCCTACTTCATGTTACTTTAATGTTTAATAATGCCCATCAAATATTCATGTGCAGACTGAAGTAGGCTGATAAAAAAGAATCCACTTTATTTCTCCAAAGTTAATGAAAACAAAGCAATTTCTGCCACTTGGCAGGTATACCCATCCCTATACTGCTGAGAAATATGCATTGCCCAGTGTGCAATTTACATAAAGATTCAGTAACGCTGTTTTTAGCGTGCGTGCATGTGCCTGGACGCCACGCCAGAATACTGTTGGGTGATGGCTTACAAATAAAAATCACGTAGAACAATAACAACTTTTAAGATTTTTTTTTTACTTTCAAATCTTGAGCACAAATCTGCCCTAATGAAGTTTGGCCTTTCGCTCCCCTCCTCTTCAGGAATCTTAGTTTGCCATCATTGTGCCCCCACGGTCCCCTGCTACTGCTACAGTCAAGAACGGAAAATTCAATTTTGCCTGACCTTACTCTCATACTTCTGCTGATTAGCCAGCAGAATCCCAGCATTCTTAGCTGAGCGTCAAGGAGGCACTCGGAGCTCGGCGCTCCTACAAGGTTAAAGTCCATCACAGATGAGAAAAGACAGTACACATTTATTTGTTTATACCTGCAGTAAGCGCTCTAGTGGGAATTCCGCTAGACAGATGCCGAAATGCTGCAAGAACACCAAAGGGCTATTTTGCATATGGTGTTTGTATCCAAAACCTTCTTGATTCCTTAAGAAAGTATTGCTCAGTTGTAAAAAAAAAAAATGCCTTTGGATTGGCTAAGGGGAAGCTTCGGTGATACAAGTTAAAAACAAAGAGAAAGTGCAAACTGCATCTCTCTCCCTTCCCCGGCTTATCTTGAGATACTGGTGGTGATTTCAACCAGGTGGAGGTACATCTGACCCTATCCCTAGGACTTTCAGCAATGTTTCCCTTCTTCTAGACAAAGGGTCTTAGATAGGAGCTAAATTTCTCACCTTTTTCTATCACCTCCGTAGCTGTGCCAACAGAGAACTGACCTGAACCTTTTGCATCCCAGTCACCTTTTATCAGCTAAAGTTAAGGCCAATAGAGATTATCAGAAAAGCCAGATAAGAATGTTTTCTCTTCTCCTGGGAGTTTCTAACGGACTATTCAGAAGGGCAAGATTTTACCTCCTCTATGGGTTACTATGTGCTAATCCTGGTTTTGTTTTTTCCCTTTATTCCAACTCCTTGGGTAAAACGAATTGCTATTTTTTCCCTTTTTAATTTCACCCGTTTACTCTTTTATTATTTACATCTGGTAGTTGTTCACTTATTTATGTCTCTCTCTCTCCAGTTCCCCAAAACACTCCCTCGCTCACTGAACAGCAAGGCATCATGGTTCTTAGTTCTCAGCAGGAGAACTCCACACTGTCTTCAAACAAATAATTAAGGGGAAGGTTAAAGGTTCACTTAAAGGTCATTTCTTTGGATACTCCTCAGAATGTTTACATTAGTTAAAAAAAGGGGGGGGTCTGCTCAAAAGGTTTTTTCAATGAGGTTTACACAACAATACAGAACATTAAAAAAGCATTCTGTGTCCTAGCAGGTCTTTATAGGCACACTGAACTTGGAAATGCCACTTCCAGGATTACATTTTCAGCAAGTTACCATGGCATGGCCTTGATGTTCATTAGAAGTTATGGCAGTGGCTTTTTTTGGGGGGGGGGAGTCCAGTTCAGTCTAGTTCTGCTGAGCAAATATGAATAAAAACCATTTTGTCCATAAGATCTTTTTTTTCAAATGATGGAGATTTTGCTCTTGTCCACTGATTCCATTTGGAATTTCCAAAATTGCCTTTCCCCCAAAATGTGATATATTCCCATTGCCATTTCTGTCCAGATTCATAGTACTACCACCTTTCTGAGATGATAGAGGATTTAAACAAGAAACTACTGAGGTAGCTGAGGCTCTTGATCAAGGGATCACTTATAAATATTGCAGATGGTTTAAAAATAATTAGCAATAATATGAATTGCTCATTAGAAGGAAACTTTCATATTTAAAAAAAAAACCTCCATGTTGCCATGGGAGCCAGCAGTCTTTCTACCAGAAAACACACCAAAATTTGCAGTACATTGAAATTATTTTTCCCCCAAGCTAGGTCTGATTTTAATTTGCTTAATATTGTTAAAAAGGAAATTTCTATCTATAATCATGTCATAGAATTATGCCAAACAAGCAAACTTTTTTCCATTTCCTTTGATCTATTTAAAAGCAATTCTTTATATTTCAGCAAAAACAAGGACATTCTGTTAGACTGGTTTAGTGGTAGTAGATGACTATCCAGTTAGATTCCCTGTAAAATTTGTAGGTTCTAATGTGCAAACTATTGAACTTGAACCTTTGAAGGTCCAAGTTCCATTCACATGGAAAAATTCAACTTATTGGTTCAGAAACAAAAGGCTTATTTAAAGAAGGCTCAGAAGGTTTCTTGGACATTAAATGATTCTTACAAAATAACATTTTGATGAGTTAAGTGTAAATGAATCAGACACATATGGATTAAGTTATCCTTGAATTTCACACAGGTTTTACAAATAAGAAGAAAAGAGGGTCTTGGCAAAAACTTTTTTGGATTTTGCCAAACCCAAAACATTTAAAAAATTGTTCAATGCATCCAAGGAACCAAAATGCATCAGGCTTCACCCAACTTAAAAAAAAAAGAAAGAATAAGAGTCCCATCAATTATTTCCTATTAGTAGACTGTTCATTTCTTCTTTATCCAATATTTTAAAATCAATTTGTTATATACACTCTATAATATCATTCTATAATGATCAAGTAATGAGAATTTGGTAGGCCTCCATCTTAAGAAAATATTACATCACTAAAAGGTGGGATTTTTTTTTGGAGGGGGAGATACCTAAAACTGGGTATCAAACAGCTGCTAAGATTATTTTGAGGTTTGTATAGCTTGTGTGAGGTTTTTTTTTTATGAAAGAAGTCCTGAGACTTAGCACCTCGTAACACTTTGAGGAGTACACATTATTCTATTTGTGAGTACAGCACTTAGAAAATTAGCACCCTAACTTGTACTGGGTCCATTGATTTGTATTGTCTCAGATCAGATTCTAGACATTTAGTTCTGTATTTTTAACCTAAGGATACAAGACTGCAAACTTTCTATCTAATCTAAATAGAAGATACTTCAGTGCAGGTGATAGATATTTAAAATAAATCCAACATTGATGTGTAAGATAACCTATTTCTTATAATCTAGTGATGTTCTGAAAACAATACAACTTCTCTCTTCCATTATTTTCCACAGAGGAAACAAATATGCTATAAAAAAAATCCAGTGGTTATCATTGAGAATCATTTTTTTCCTGGAATGCTATCTCCTGAAGACCAATATCCTCCTTAAAGGACAGTCAGACTATATGGCTTAGTACACTTTTCTGCAACTGAAATCTGACCACCTTGGTTTTTCTGTTAAAGAATTTTTCTTTTACTCCAAAGCATATTTCAGACTGACAGAAGTAGGCTTGGGTGTCATTCCTGATTGTAGTTGGGTTTCTTTTCTTTGCTTCCCCCTCCTCCCCTCTCCTTTAAATGGCTGATAAATCCCTTCTTTCTGGTTCACTTACTTTATGCCACACCTGGTAACCAATTCCTCTAGGCAGCATTCCTTTTGTAAGAAAATGCAAGGCAAAGTACTGTCACCTGGAAGTCTTCCAGGCCTGAAGATTCTCTTCAGTCAAGAAAATTAAGACTTGCAGTCATTTTCATTGGAAGGGTTAAGCAAATTGTTGTTCATTTTTGTTTCTTGTTTTTTTTTTCAGTTTTCATGATACCATTTGAGGTTTTCTTGGCAGATACTGGAGTGATTTGCCCTTTCCTTCCCCAGCTCATTTTACAGATGAGGAAACTGAGGCAAACAAGGTGAAGTGACTTGCTCAGGATCACACAACTAGTAAATGTCATAGATAGGACTTAACTGTTGACTAGAGAGGGGACATCTGATAAATGTTGGGGGGCAGTGTAAGGAGATTGCAGGCAGCACAAAAATTTAGATCTCAACATTTCACAAATTAAAATTAAAAGCCTTCACATTCACTCACCACAAACATCCATACACAGAGGTCTCATTTTTTTGTTTGTTTTTTTGGCTGGGCAATGGGGTTAAGTGACTTGCCCAGGGTCACACAGCTAGTAAGTGTTATGTGTCAGAGGCCACATTTGAACTCAGGTCCTCCTGAATCCAAGGCCAGTGCTCTATCCACTGCACCACCTAGCTGCCCCTGAGGTCTCATTTTCAAAGCCTGAAATTGAAGGTTCCAGGAAAGATGTTTGAATTCTGGCAACAGCGAAAGGTTTTGACTTTTTTTTTTTTAACCTTTCTCACACCCCCATAGAGGTAATTTAGTCATTGAGTTTCCTCATTTTTTTACCCCAAGATCACAAGAAAGCAATCCTCTCTATGCTGTGATTCTGGCTAAGAGTGAGACTTCCCCAAAGAATGCATTAAAATGACTAAATTCGTTAAGCAAGTTTGGTGATTTGGAATGAGTGCTGAGGCACATGAACGGCTGGCTATGTGTGCAAACCCATTTTACATCAATGGCTACACAGTGGATCTTCTTAGACAGTTGTATATGTACACAGAAGGCATAAATGAATAGGAATTATATATGCTACATAATGTTACTTCCACAAGCTTTAATTTCCATGAGTTTAGAGTGACAACTTAATGCAGTATTAGATTTGTACAGAAAATTCAACTTATACCACAATTCTGTATTTCTTTTCAAAGTGGGGGATTCCCGCCAACAATACAGATCACAACCAGACTATAGGTTAGAAGGTAAATTCTGAGGAGCTGACTGAGGCACACAGAGGTCCACTGACTTACCCAGGATCACCCCAGTGGTATTTTGACCCATATCTTCCTGCTTACAAGACTGGAGGAAATGAAGACATTTTGCTAGCCAAGGTCACAAATACTTTGCACCTCTATGAACGCATTCTCATTAGGGGAATGTCTACTAGTGAAGTAGACTTCAGGCAAAATTGTAAAGAAGGTAAAAAAAAATGAGAGACCCAAACAAGATTGTCTTAAAGCTCCTTTACAACTGAATATATCCTATTACCCTAAACATTTGTCATTGGTTATCCTCCACCTGCTCATTCAGTATTCTTCTTCTGCATTCAGCACATCCTCTCTTAGACTCCCAGTGCCTACAAGACCATTGGGATACCTCGATTACCTGGCATCTTCTACTGAATTACACAACCCTGGGCCCTGACTTCCTCAATAATGCCATGCATCAGACTTTTCTGGTTTTCTCCTAAATTCTCTCAAAATTTATCTACCTCCTTTACACAAAGGATTGTGTTCTCTCAGAGATGACAGTTAACCAATCCAGTAAGCAAACTCCTGCTGACCTAACAAGCTGAGTGGGATGTTAGGCAAGTCACTTAACCACTCTGGGCTTTAGGTTCCATCTCTGTAAAATGAGGGAACCAGATTAGATAATCTGATCTCTGAGGTTCCTTCAATTGCTAAGATTTCATTTTGCTAATATACCTTCAAGGCAACACTCATTCAACACATCAGGGGCATCTTGTTCACAGTGTCTTAATTCAAAGTGTATTGTGTAACTCTGATGGTGGGAATTTCAAATACTGTGGCAGGTCATCAGGGAGATGTTTGGGGCAGGTGGACTTCTCGTTGTCCTCAGATTCTTATTGTATAGGCTGCCACCTAATCTGCCTACACACAGAGCCAGACTGGTTTACTCAAATCAAATTTAATGCACATGCTTTCTATGTATCCTGAACTCCAAAACAATATTTTGCTCACCTGCCCTAGGCCTAGAACAATTTTTAACAACTTTATTCATTTTTATTACATGGTTATGAACTTCCTGGAGGTAAAGCCAGCTCAGTTAAACATTGCTGGTAGGCTAATTCATTTGGGGGTACATACTCATAAGCCTTATAAAACCAACAATGTGGCTTTTAGGGTGGAGAGAGGAGCAAAAGCTTTTAAGAAATTTCAAACTAGATAAAAAATTACATCTTACTTCTTTTAGAATGCTGAGCAACAATAAACACTATTCCATGAATCTAATCACAGGTGATGGCACATAACAAAACATCCCAGCCAGTTATGGTTTTTCAAGCACTATTACTCTTTGAGAATGCCATCAGATTACTCATATGTGATTATTTATCATAAACTATAAACACACTCTTCTAGAGGTACCTGAAACCCAAGGAGAAGAAACACAAATTCCCTAGCTTCTCTCAACTGGGATCTATCCGTTTCAAGATAAAATGCTAAGTCAATAGACATAAGATGTAGCATATTACCTCAAACCTGTGCTTGATTTATTGCTGATGAGAATCACCTAGAAGCTGAATTACTTTGAAAGTTTTACTACTGATTTTTAAATTCTGGGTTGGTATACCTACCGCTTATAAGAGGTTCTGAAAACAACCTCTTTTCCCAATAACAAAGGCACATGGCAATTTCATTCTGGCCTATCAGCAGGAAAGACTGTAAGCCATTTTCAAATGTATTCTTAATTCCCAAACCTGTTCATTTATTTGGATACTCCAGACCGGATTTTTCAACCACTTAAGTCACCTGACAATCAGTTACAAACGTTTCTGGAGAGTCGCTATTAAGTTTTCGTCATTTACTAATTCTCCGTAAGAGGAGGGAATCCTGATGAATTTAGCATCTGTTTAACTTTTAGGCTCACCTTTGATGGAAGTATTAATTCTCTATCCTACTTCTCAGTGGAAACTACCTAAGCATTAACTTGCCAGGAAAAAAAAATGCACTGAGCTGTTTAGCAATTATGTATTAGATGTGTTTGAAGAGATCAAGGTGCACTCCTATGCCCTGTGCTATGGATATATCTCTGATTAGCTTGTCATCCGCTCTGAAGAAGATGTAGGCTGATTCTCCTAGACTGTAGAGCAGGCCAGCTGTTAGCTGCCTGTCAAGCCCTCAAGTGGACAAGTAGTCCAGGAGCAAAAATGTCACTCCTTTGATCTGGCAAGGAGCAGCTGCTGATTTATAGAGTAGGACTTTGTTCTTCCGTTCTATTTTACTTTCTTTCCTAAGGCAGAACCACAAAATCCAGGAGAAAAAAAAAAGTGCCGTTCCCTGCAACATCAACAAGCTCTGACAACTGCAACAGGATTTTTCTTGGCCCTAACAAAGCTCTCAGGCATCTCCTTTGACGCTCACCTTTTTTTCCCTCCCACTCCCCCCCCCCCCTTTTTGCAATGCGGTAGTTATTGTTTAATTCAGCTTCTGTAAATGGAATGGACTTTGGCCAGCAAGCCTGGGGCATAAACACACCTGTATGAAAGGAGCCTTATTGTAGCAACCATCTACGACCAAGCTGCACATGAACTCCCAGTTCCTGAGTTCAGAAAGAACGCTCCATTTTTCCTGACAGCAAATTTTACCCTAAGTGAGCTTCTATTTTTGGAGCCACTAACCTAACTCAATGACCAAACTTTAATCATTTTCCCCCTCCATTGTCATTAAAATATTTAAATTGAAGAGAAAACATTAATCTGGAAAAAACTTAGTTTTTCCCTGTCACTGAACAGACCAAAATAAAAATAATATGATCTGTCTAATCTTTATATAATTTTCATTCTATGTGGTTAGACAAAGCAGTATATTGGGTACTGGCTTTGGTGTTAGGGAGAATTGGGTTCAAGTCTTTCCTCTGACATGTGCTAGCTGTGTGACTGAGCAAATCTCTCACTGCCCCCACGCAATTCTCTAAGCCTAATAAGGCACAGATTAATTTTTGCTTTGTGTCAGCAGAAGGAGTTTCCACACCATGAAATTACAAGTCTGTCCCCCAATAATAATTTTGATCATTTTAAAACTAAAAAAAGTATTAAAATACTTTAGGAAAAGTGACCCCCAAGTCATCAAGGCATTGGTCTCATTATCACCAACTTATACTGACAAAAGCCTCTCTGAATAACATTTGAGGAAATTACCAAATATGCCACCCACATCTTACTTGCTAAGAATTAATATGGCCTCATGCTCATTATCATATTCTCAAGAGGATCAACCTGCCAGGTCAATGAAGCTTTGTATGAAAGGTAGAAAATTATTTCTGTATGCTGGAAGATATGGTTCATGAATTTACTAGGCAGCATTTTTTTTAATCAACCTACAACATTTTCACCAATTATTTTTCTAGAACTTACCACTTATATACCAGTGATGAATGAATATCTAAAAAATGAGTAAGTAAATAAATCCTTTGGAAACTCAAAACTGGCTAAATCTTCTTTTGTAGAAGGGAGGAAAACAGATGACTTCTGGTCTAAAGATACATGGAAGCATTGAGTTGGAAGAAGACCATGGAGAGCATTTAGTCTAATAGTTCTCAAACTTTTTGGTCTAGGTACTCCTTTACAATCTTGGAAATTATCAAGGAATTCCCAAAGAGCTTTTGTTTATGTGGGTTATATCTATCAATTTTGTTGAGGCATTTTTCAGTTGTGCCTGACTCTACATGACACCATTTAATCAAGAGGACCAGTTAGATACAGTAAAACAAACAGTCCACGTGAGAGCTGATGAACCATGGGGAAAGGGAAGGGAATGTAACATGCATTTATTAAGCAAGTGTATGACTGGCACTCTGCTAAGTTCTTCACAAATATCTTTACAAATATCTCTATCTGGATTAAACCAGATAGTAGCGGTGAGAATGAAAAGGAAGGGGTGGGTGCAAGAGAATTGACAGGGCTTGGAATCTGGTTAAACATGGGAAGTGTATGAAAGATACAGATACAGAAAGGTATCAGAGGTAAATTGGGTTATAGTGGTGCCATTATCAGAAAGAGAATAATTAAAGAAAAGAGCAGGGTTTCCCTCCTACCTCTCCCCTACCAGGTGATGGTGAATGAGATTATTAGTTTTGTTTGATGTGTGATTGGGACATTGGATGGTATCTTGAACACAAAGTTAGGAACATGGGACCTGAGCTCTGAAAAGTGTTCCAGTCTGGTGAGAAAGATTTGGGAATCTTTAGATAAAGTTTATAATTAAATTCACAGAGTGAACACATTTGCCAAGTGAGAAGAGGTGAGCGCCAAGGACAGAATCTTGGGAGATCCTTATATTTATGGAGTAGTGGAAAGATGAGGAGCCAATGACAAGAAGTGGTAGTAACAAACGTAGGAAAAGAATGATAAGAGGGCAGCATCAAGTAAGCTAAGGAAGAAAATAGCATCAATAATGAAGGGATAATCAATAATAACATATGCTAGCAACAGAGAACAATTTGTTTTCAAGCATTTATTAACTACTTAGTGTGCTCCAGGCACTGTCCTAAGCATTAAAGAAGCAAAAAAAAGCAAAAACAGCTCCTGCCCTCACAATGTAATCAGGGAGGGGAAAGGAGAGAGAATAAACAAATAGTTATGTACAAGTGAGATATATGCAGAATAACTTAGAGGTAATCTCACAGGGAAGTCATTATCTTGTGTTCAAAGAAACATTACACAAGTGCAGAATGGGGCAGGTGTAGATAGACACCAGTTCATGAGGAAACAGAATTGAAGAGCAGAGATAGGGGCAGGAGGAAGTTTAGTGGACTGTGAACTCAGTATGAGTCAATGGAACGATATGTTGGCCAAAAAGGCTACTGAAACCAAAGGCTATAGTAACAGAGGTATGGTGTCCAAAATGAGTGAGCAGATGGATCCGCCGTATTCTGCCCTGGTCATACCATATCTGTAGTACTGTCATTAGTCATTGGCCGCACAACACTTGATGAAAGAGACAAGTTGTCATGGCTCTCAAATGCCAAGCCGTGGAGTTTAGTTTTAATGTGATTGAAATACACCGTCCCTGTAGACTCTTGAGTCACATAAAGAAAACTGTGCTTGAGGATGATTATTTCATTAGTTTTATGACTGTAATGGGGATGAGGTGATGGTGATCTGAACAAAAGCTTAGAGTAAGAGGAACATCAAAATCCCAAAGATGTGACGGAGAATGAATTCTTCCAAATTGGGTGATGAATTGGCTATGTGGGAGCCAGAAAGAGATATGAAAGTTAAAAAAAAAGAAAGAAAAACAAGATAAAACTGGACACCTGGAAAGATGATAGCACAGTTAATGACAATGTAAAAATTAGGAAAGAATTTTTTCTCGGTGGTAAAGATATGGATTAAAGATGAGATTTAATAAATTATTTTTATTTTTTAAGATATTTTATCAACATATTAAATTTCCCTCTACTAAGACTCTTCATGGGCCTGGGGACCATCTTTCCTCTCTTCCTCCCTCCCAAATTATCTGTATTACAGGCCCTATATTATGGCAAGCTGCCTGTATCAGAAGAATGTTATTTCCTTTTCTTAAAGTATCCCTGATGAGGGTTCAGTGGCCTAAAAATATACTCCCTGTGGTATATCAACATATAACTTTTAATTGTCAGTAAAATCTTATTTTGTAAATGAAATATTTTTGTTTTGATATAATAGACACCAACAAATCCCCAAATGACCCTCTTCCCACAGTATATTCCCTCAAAAAAGAGAAATGAAATCACCAAAATAGAGTGATTTTTATTAATATTTACTAATATTTCAGTAAGAAAGAAATCACAGCCTTATTTCTATTAGGTCTCATTTCATTTTCTCTCTGTCCAGAGAATTTGTAGGCCCAAATATTGGAGACCTGTGGTCAATTTAAATATAGAATGCCTAATCTTTGCTAACACATGATTACTTTCTTGTTTAATGGTGACTTAGATAAAAGGTTGTTTTTTTTTCAATCATATATGTGAAAATTCTAAGAGGACTGACTATGAACTTGTTAAACAGTACCACAAGGCGATTGATCTTTTTTTTTTTTTAATAAAAGGGCAAGTTTTCTCTAGGTGGTGGCTACTCAATTAGAATAAAACTGATTTTTAAAAATGTTCCACTTAAGAGACCCCCATTAGGTATGATGGCTCCCAAACTGTAATGTCCTTTAAAACCATATTTTACTTTTCAAATTGACTTTTATGGTGAAACAGCTATCCCTTCCCTTAAATTGGTGGTGAAACAAATGGTTCTGAAGTTCCAGTCCTTCAACTCAGGACAAACTAACACAGCATCAGCAACCTAAAAGGGCTGGTGTGGTGGAGGGGGCATGCATGTGAATATCCCCCTATCCCTTTCATTTCCTTGCTGGGTTCCTTTCTCTAAGCCAGCAGGGGAGCTTAAAAAGATCAGATTGATGTTTCCCTGAAGTGTTTGGATGGGCTAGGCTCTTATCTTTATTTCAGTTCTCCTGCTGGTTTAGAAGAAAGGATATAGCAGAAAAGAAGTGGGGAAGATTGGCAATATTCTGAGGACCCTTTTCTCAACCCTCCTGGTCTTTGCTAAGTTGTAGGTGGTATTCTAGTTTAAGAGGCTGAGGTTTTTAACACATTAAAAAAGAATAGTAAATAAGAAAGCTACCTGGTGCTAGCAAATTTTAGCAAATAAGCAACCAAAAAGAAAAAGAAAACCTAAGGTTAACTGGGCACATAAAAGAAAAAGTAATTGTTAAGAGAAATTATTGGAAATTGGAGTATTGGGTATTTCTTCTATTGGTTTAAAAAAAAACATGGATAATGGAATCCAAATGTCATCTAAACAACTCACATAAGTATTTGACAAGGAAGTCAGTAAGAGACAAAATATCCATGAAAAGTACATTTAAAGTCACTTAAAATCCACACATGTATAACACTATCTTAAAATAACTATTAAAATTATTTTTAAATGAAATTACTACTAAAATATACTCTGTTATCATCAGAAGTTAAAAAAATCTATAGCTATACAAGCTTTCATATAATAATAATGAGTAAATTGATCAAAATTAAGGAGCAAATTGGATAAAAAGTAAGAGTTTCCTCTTTTTAATGATAAAACAATACTTTAATAAAAAGTGTAAGGGAGGCTGGTCAAGTAGTAGGTACAATGCTATCCCTGTAGAACTCCCACAGATGTTATAGCCAGTCTTTCCAATAGTATCACCCACAAAATTTTTATCATCATCATAATCATAAAAGACATAAAATGTATCTTTATAAATCACAAGAGACCCAGCAAACTTGCAACATTGTCATATCAGCTTTAATCCTTTAAAAAAATTAGCCTCACTAACATTTATATAGCTCTTAAAGGTTTGCAAAGAGCCTTACGCATGTTCTCTTATTTAATCTCCCCAACAACCCTTCCAGGTAGATGCTACTGTTATCATCCCCAGTATACAGATGAGCAATCTGAGGTAGAGAGAGGCTCAATGACTTGCTCAGTGTCAGATGGCTACTAAGTATCTAAGGCAGGATTCAAACTTGAGTCCTTCTTACTTTCGGAAAAACCTGGGTAGGTCTGGAGTCAAAGAAATTTACTGAATGATGACCTCTGAGTGAAGCAAGTTTAAGTGAATCTCAGAGCCATGACACAGGAAACTGTACATGGGTATGTATGTGTGTGTACGGGGTGGTGGTGGTGATGGTGGTGTAGGAGGACATACACTTAAGAAAATCTGATCAGTATTTTTTTCAAATTTATATAACTTAAGTAAAATGTGTATTATTCCTATTTCCCTAAAAAAAAAAAAACTTTAAGAAAATGAAGGCCAGTCTGTTATTCTGTCTGGTGACATATATGTATGATATATATGTATTAATGTGTATATTATATATAACATATTTATAAGTATATGTATATATGTTACACACATGTATATAGCTGTATCTCCAGATAGAATAATTTACTGCTCTCCATATTTTACACATATACATATACATTCATATATGTATATATTACATATATATTTATATTTATACTTATATTTATCCTAGAAAGACTATTAGCTTCAATTCATAGTGATTACTTCACTGCTATGACCCAAATTTTTGCTTATAACAAGGAATTATAACAGTGTAAATTAAAAATTAAAGATAATAGTCATTATTCTAAAGTGAAAAGGTCTTCAAGGTGTGGCAGAATGGAAAAAAAAACTGAATATAGAGTTAGAGGAGATAGGTTCAAATCCTACTGTGAGACTTTGGGCAAATCACTTGAACTTCATAATCTTGTTTTTTAAAAAAATGATAGATACAATGTTTTAACATGGTGTAGTGGAAACAGTGATAGATTTAGAATCTGGAACTGGGTTCAAAACTTGCTTCTTCTACTTGCTACCTGTGTAATACCTGAGGCCAGTCACTTAGGGCCTCAGTTTCTTCATTGTAAAATGGTGGAGTTGGACTGATGACTCAATTCTAAATGTAGGATCCTATCATCTCTAAGTTTCTTCTTAGGTCAAAATCTCTGTGTTAGTACTTAATTTCTATAGGCAGGATTCATGTTTGCTTGGCATTTAACATTGATTCTACAATTCTATAAATGCCCCACGTTCTCCACTGGTTAAAAAAGTCAGTTTTAATTCTTAAAATATAAGACTCTTGAAAATTTTGGAAGAAACCTAGTACTCATATGTACTGAACTACATGAATTAGTGCTCCCCCTTCCAAACTACCTTATAGTTAATGCCTTTGTATTTTTTTAATTAATTCTCTTTTTATTTATTTCCTACCAATTTATTTATGTCCTTGTTTTCTCTACTCCTGGTGAGTAGGGCCTATTTCATTCACTGTATTTGTAACCGTAACACTTAGCATAGTACCCAGCACTTATAATTTATTCTTTTATCAAATATTTGAGACCTACTATGTGCAAAGCATTTTTTTCAGGCCCTAAGGAAGATAAAAAAGATGTTTAAGAAACAACACCAACATATTAGTCAAATTATTTAATATTACTTGTGGTACATTTCAGTTAGAAATTGAATTAGAGCTTTTAATTGATGCAAAATATACAGGCTATCTAGTTTGGCTACTGAAGAATGTTTTTTCTTTTTCTATGAGCAGCAAAGTTGACTCCAGAAGTTGACAAGTATTTGATAGATTATATACCAAAGGCAGGTGTGGACAGTAGAAAGAAAAGTCATAAACCCCTGAAATCATAGTTGCAGAGGTATATGTGACACATTAGACCAATATATGTTTTCTTTGACACATATCGACAATTTTAACTTTTCTTTCTTTTTTCCTCCCTTCCTTCCTCCCTCCCTCTCTCTCTCTCTCTTTCTTTTTTCTTTCTTTTGTAAGGAGGCCAAAAGGGAGGGCTAGTGAAAACAGGAGCTTTTGTCAGGGGAAAGACAAGCAAACTTGCAAAGTAAAAAAAAAAAAGTTTGTTTTTAGGCACACAGATTGAAAGTAAGGTGGGTATTTGAATCCCTCATCCGGATTGACAATTCCCCCTAAGCTTTGATATCACCTGATTTCAAGGCCTTGAGACTTTCAGAGGAAACCAAATTCCATGGTGCTTATTTGGGTTTCTGATCTACCTTCTGATGTTCAGAAAGAAAGAGGGAAAAAGGTCCCTGCACCTCCTTGTCCTCTTTCTTTGTTGTATGGTTTGCTTTGTTTGTTTGAGTTTAAAACTGCCATTATGTGAAAGTGTTGCAAGTATAAATAATTTAGGAGATAACTCTGTAGGGACACCAGTTTGCCTGACTTTGTGCAGAAGCAGCTCATTTTGGCTGTGAGCAGCAGCATTCCATAAGAGCAATTATGCAACATCAGTATGTCATGGATATTAACCAAGTATAGTAGATAGAGACAGGAAAATAATTTTGTTGCTTATTTAATTAAATTTATTTGGTTTTTCCCAAGTAGATCCTCTGGTGCGTGATTTGTGCCACTTGGTTGTTGTTGCTGCTATTTTGGGGGCATTGCCTTCAACCAGTTCCTTCTGTTTTAGACATCTCCCCTTGAGGTGTATGGATTCTAAAGCACATTTATATTGGGGTGCAGTTTCCACCCATGAAGAGGTTGCCTGTGAAAATAAGGCATTTTCCTCTGGTGTTAATATAGTCAGTTACAGTATATTAATATAGCGAAGTGAACAAAAGGTATATAAGTGGGTGAGACTCAAAGAGAATCACCCACTACTCACTCCTGCTTAAAGGAAAGGAAAGGCTCATAATGGGGCTTCTCTGACTTTCACCCCCATCATTTTAAGAATTGCTTTGCCAATCCTTTGCAGCAAATAGTAATTTTAAGTGGTCCAACACAGATCTCAGGTTGTTTGCACTCTATGGTAATGATAGAGTAGCTGCCCTCCCTGGAGTCAATAAGTCCAACAATTGAGTCATTTTTTTTTTGCCTCCTGGGAGTGAATCACTGCTGTTAGCCTGAATGACAGGATTGCTTATAGAAATGGAGACCGTCACCAGGCTGACCTCATTCAGGGACTAGTGAGGTTCAGAGGGCAGGCAGGTAGTGTTTAACACAGTCGCAAGTAAAAGCTGATTTTGCACTTGTAGACTCTATAAACAAAGAGAAAGAATGATTGAAAAAAAGCGATTGATGTGTATTTGGATGGAAGCCTGATCTTTCTCTTGGCTCTCTTCCCTCCACAATTTCCCCCCCATTTCTGTAATAAGTCAACAAGAATTTAGGAAGCACGTTCATGGTCCACGTGCTCCAGATGAGAAAGAAAAAAAAATGTAACAATCCCTGCCCTCAAGGGGTTTACATCCTATTAGAGGGAGACATATATACAAAATATATGAAAAATAAATCCAAGGTAATTTGTCAGGGGTGGGAGGAAATACTAATAGCTAGAGGGATCAGGAAGAAGTTCATGTAGAAGATAGCACTTGAGTTGAACTTTGAAGGAAATTAGGGATTCTAAGAGGTAAAGGTGAGAATGGAGTATGCATTACAGTCATGGGGTCGAGAGTGTGAGGAGAGTACAAAAGGCACAGAGACTAGAAACAGTCTGTAAGGAAGAGCAAGAAGGATAGTTTGACTGGACCAAAGAGTTTGTGGCAAAATCGGTTGGAACCAGGTTGTGAAGTGCTTGAAGTTTCTACTTGGCCCTAGAGACAATCGGGAGCCACTGGATTTTGTTGAGCAAATAAGTGACCTGATCAGACCTCCTATGGTTTTAAAGAATCACACTGGCAGCAGTGTGGAATGAATTGGAGAGAGGAAAGATCTGAAGCAAGGGAAATCAATTAGGAGGCTTCTGCCATAGTCCAAGCTTTCCTTGATGAGAAACAGAACTAAGGTGTTTGTGTGAAGTAGAGATAAGGGAATGAAGATGGGAGAAAATACAGAGGTAGAATTGACAAGACTTGGCCACTAGTTACATGCAGGTGAGGGAAAGTGAGGAGCTGAAGATGACTCAGAGGTTTTAATCTGGGAGATCAGAAAGATAGTGCTGCCCTTGACAATAACAGGGAAGATGAAACAGGGTTTGCGCGAAATAATGAGTTCTATTTTGGATATGAGTTTGAAGTGCCTGCAGGACATCCAGTTTGGAATGTCAAACAGGCAATTAGTGTTTGGGAATGGAGCTCGGGAGAGAGACTAGGGCTGGATATATAGATCTGGGAAGTTGCATAGTGATAATTCAACTCATAGGGACCGATGAAGTCATGAAGAGAGAGTATATGAGTAGAGAAAAGAAAAGAGGTCCCAGGGCAGAACCTTGGAGTAAATTTAGTGTTAGGGGGTGGGGTATGGTGATCTAGAAAAAAGAGGTTGAGATGAAAATGCCAGACAGGTGGGAAGAGAATCCAAATTCACAGAACAGGAGAGTTTTGAGGGTAAGAAGGTGGTTAACGGTGTCAAATGTTATAAGGAATAAAGATTGAGAAAGGACCACCTGATTTGACAGGTAAGCAATCACTGATAACTTTGGAAAGAGCAGTTCCTGTTGAATGTGATGTCAGAAGCCAGGCTATAATGCGTAGAAGTGAGTGAGAGGACAGGATGTGGCAGCACTGAGGCATTGAGTGTGTGTGTGTGTGTGTGTGTATACACATACACACATAAGTATACATACCTACATATATATGAATATGTGTAATTAGTATTATTTTTTAAAAGAAATAGTACAATGTTAAGTTTAAGCTTTCAGACCCTCATCCGAGTTATAACACAAGCCACTCTAACAGGTATTTATTTATTAGGCACCTGTTATGTACAAGGCATTATGTTAAATCCTCAGGATACAGAAGCAAAACAAAAAGAAGTGTTTTTTTTTTTTAAATGAAAGCTATAACTATTAAAAAGTTCATAAGATCCAGGGTTAGGAGAACTTTGTGGAGCTACACTTATTCTGACTTTGCTTCCAATTAAAAAAAATACTTGACTTGAAGGACAATTTTCAATAGCCATATATATTAGTATTGACCAATAGGTGCAGGGTCTGAAAAAAAAATTCACTTCTGGCAAAAGGAAATCAGACTGTGGCCCACCATCTACGCCCATGGCATGGTGTCTATAGAGCTTACTCATTCCAGGTCTGGGCTTTCTTTTAATTCCTCTGGCTTTTTACTACACTGTATAAATAAAAGGGTTAATATCTGATAGCATCATAGTGACCCAAAAGTGTATTTAGCTGACTACATTTGACTTTAGGTCAGTCTCTGCTACTTCATGCTGTTGGAAGATGGAAACCATCTTTAGCGAGAATAGAAAAAATGGTCCCAGTGTAGACAGATGGTGGACATAGTAACACATACTACATTTTGATGGGTGATCTCTTGTCCATATTCTCAGTGCTTTCACTATTACTGAGGCTTAGCTATCGGAGGGGGAAGTGACAGCAGAGTGTTTTTGCAGCTTATTAAACTCATAAAATAACTTGTATTTCCTTCCATGAAAGGTTTTAGCAACATTATCTATCCCCAAAGAATTGAAAATGACCCCCTTAGACAGGGTGAGGGATTTGGGTAAGGGGTATAGGAAATAAAGAAGTAGGGGTAGGGGCCCAAGGATGCCAAAGTAGTGTGATGAGATGTAATAGGGAAAAACAGGATGTGCAAAGAGGACACTAATGACATGAGTATTAATTAACAGTCAGGGAAAGTCAGGGTTGGTATGGACTTTAGAGAGAAACAGACATTTGAATGAAATTTGATGTATTCTAGATATGACATATGGCACTTATAAAGTATTTTTAAAATACATCAATGTTATGAAATTAATCAGCAAAGAGAAATTAGTGAACCTAGAAGAAATTTGGTAAGGCTATACTTTCAAAAGAAGTTAGACAACCACAGAAAGGTGACCCCTTTCATCCCCTCCCCATTATTCTGCCAGTGAATTTTACTCTGCTTTTTAATAAAGTTGGTTGTATAAAAAAGTTCAAAAGTCATGGAAGAGACTTGGAGATGAGCACCAAAAGTAGACGAAGTTATGAAAAGGTGCTGCTTTCAGCTCTGTAAGGCACTCCTATTGATGCGAGTAGAAGCTGTCCATAGCTTGAGGGCAGTAATATTATGTGGTCCTCAATTCCCAAATATGACAGATTCATAAGAAACCTTAATCTTTATTTTTCCCACCCTTCTTCAACCACTTCAACAGGCTCTCTCTTAGTATACCACTCAATTAACTAGGCATTAAAAAGAAACCACAAATCTGTATCAGTAGCTCTATAGAAAAAAAGAAAGAAATGTGAAGTAAACACTTAATTACATTGTTTTAAACTGTCTGATCCAGGCAGCTCTTGAGCCAAATAAGTCAGATGGTGGAAAAAGTTCAAACAACATGGTTTTTTAAACCATGGCTCTTTTTTTTTCTCTAAGCATCTTATGATTTGTCTTTGTATCTAATTCAGAAATAGAGGCCTTTAATTTTCCCTCACCTCACGGCAAATCTATTAAGAAATGGAGCAAGTATAGGGAGCAGAGCATGGCTATGATTTATCTTGCTGTTGTTATAGTAGAAAGAATACTCCTTGATCTGAGTTCTGGCTCTGACATTAGTTGTGGGGCTGAATTTCTCTTGAGTCTTCGTTTTATCCTCTATAAAAATAGAGGTCATCATATGTGTGTTACCTACTTAACTCACACAGGGTTGTTTTGAGGAAAGTTCGTTGTGGACCTCAAGGTACTATGTAAATTATTACAAAGCATTATTATTATGCTTTAATATTTCAAGTTTTGAATATGAGAGGCGGTATAGAATAGTGGATTGAGTCATCCTGGTTCCAGTCTGACACATATTCTCACCATGTAAGCCCGGACAAGCTAGCTACTTAAACTCTCAGTGCCCTAGACAATCTTTAAACCTATAAGGTTCAGAGCATGTCCCAGTCTGCATCGTTGGATGGAGTTTTCTTACTGTAAGATCCTTATACCAATGAAATCATAGGTCCTGTTCTATAACCACCTTCCAAAAATAAATTCAAATATGTGTGATCTTGTCAGTGTGGGTGTTCTCACCATTGTAGATTGCAGTCCTCTTATGCCTCAATAGATGTTCATTGTGTACTGCCATGGCTGAAAAAAATTCATCACCTAGTCACCAATTTTCTGATGTTGAGATAGTGATGTTGATGAATATAACTAAAATATTATATTATAGTTAAGGATTGTCACTAACTCTCCCTTGGAATGCTGTCTTCCAACTTATAAAAGACCTGGATTTCAGTTTTTAGCTTCCAAGGCATTCTACTGTTCAGCTGGGATATGTGCTAGTCTGGTGATTTCATTAACAATTTTTTCCCCATTTGTTATTATGGGAATTTGGTGTCTTCTTGCCTTTCAGTGTTAGTGAAAACATTTGGTTGTATTTTTTAAGTAAAATATGGTACTCCTTAACAGCTCAGGTGTTGGGTTCCAAATAATTCCATAGCACCATAGAATTCCGGGATAGATGTTGAGTTAGGTTTCTGACCTTATCCAGCCACATGCTACAACATCTAGGGCTCTCCTTCAGAAGCTAGACTGCTGGACTATTATCTGTCTGCAACCCTATTAATCCCTAGTCTCTCTAGTCACTGTGACTAATAGGGAGAGGAGGTTTGTATTAATTGATTATAGTCATATGAACTGGAGGCATTAGAATGATGGTCATTGAAACTAAAATAACTTTCATTTCAGAAGTCATTAAAATGGCCGATCAGTGAATCTCTGGACTGGATTCAGTTTCTTGATGTGGACAGTGGGAATGCCAAAGAATTGAGTAGAAGATTGTGCCAAAATGGTTTTTTCCCATCTAATATGAGGGATCTAATTCAACCTTCTAGTTATTAGTGGAAAAAAATCTAGAAATTACAAAATTCATTCAGATTTTAGACGCAAAGTTTCGATGCTCATTGACTGGATATTCTTAGCATGTTTAGAATCTCCTAATTCCATGTAGCTAACAATAATAATAGGCAGCATTTATATATTGCTTTAATGTTTGCAAAGCACTTAATAAATAGTATCTAATTTTGTCTCCATAACAACCTTGGGAGGTAAGTGTTATCATTATCCCATTTTACAGATAAGGAAGCTGAGGCAGACAGGGTTAAAGTGATTTGCTCAGGGTCACATAGTAAGTGTCTGAGGCCAAATTTGAAGTCAGGTCTATCCACTGTACCACTTAGTTGCCCTATGTCATTTTTTTTTTTTACATCTTAATCCTCATGACGTGCAAGGACACATATAATATAGGGGTATGCTGGACCCAACTCAAACTGACATTTAAGGGCTGACTGTTAAATTTTCAGTATGAGTATTTACCTCAGAAATCTGCAAACACTACAAATTACAGCTTGATTTTTTTTGTTAATTGCCTAGACCTAAGAAAGAGAGGGAGAAAATGTATCCTACATACGCTTTTTTTCCCCTAGAGAGTTGGTTGTTAAACATTTATAAGCATACTCCTGATATAATGACTAATGAAAAAGTAAAATATAAAGAGAAAGGTTTGAGGGAAAGGGAAGAATCAAATTTGCTTTGAGACAATGGATAGTGATCAGTTTGTGCACTCTTTCCATTTGTCTGAGATACACCTCTTTCTATCTCCCCCTCCCCCATTTATCCTGGACCCAAGCTGCTTTGAGCATATAAGCAATGTAAGTAGTCCGTTGTTCCTTGTGGAATGGTGGATGTGATGGCTAATGAGGTATGAAGTTAGCCGGGGAAGAACCAAGATAGCTTGTGGTTGAGGAGAGAGATAGCATGTAGAAAGGCAAAATAGCATCATGGAATGAGTCCTTGAGTCAGGAATCCTGACACCCTGAAGTCCCAAGCTAAATCCTGGCTTTGATACTTTCTAGCTGTGTGACCGTGAGCAAATTACTGAACCTCTCTGAGCTTCCATTTAGTCAGCTATAGAAAGGGATTAGAATATGGACTCAGGATGCACTCTAAATATTATCCAAGGATGAGCCTAGATAACTTTGGGGAAGATTTTAAACCAGGTTCACTTTAGGGTGATGAATCTTTCAGCCACAATTCTCCAAGATCATATCTCAAACTTGTGATCTTTGTCAGAGGAGAAAGTATTCACACTTAGAAGCTGCAGTTGTTTGAAGTAATCGACCTCACTGGGTTGTTGTGGGGAAAAAATGAAACAAGCTTTAAAGGGCTACATAAATATGAATGGTTCCTATTATCACCAGCAAACAGAGGGAAGGCAAAAGATACACCATCAGAATTGGGAAGATAACCAAGAAGGTGTCTGGATGGCTTGTTAAGTCATGGGCCTGGTGGTTGCAAGCAAACATGGGGCTCCAATTCTTTGGTGACTCACTGTCTTGATGACCAATTCTGCCTGTGGGCTTTTTTTTAGGGCTATTTGCTACACATTCCTGGGAGCACTCCACTAATGGCCTGTGACTGAGAAGCCAGTGGAATCCCCAATATAGCAGCCTTGCTTTCTTAGTTCTAATGTGCTTGCTCAGTTCTAACTTCCCCTTTACCTGGTATTACTTGTCAGGCAGGAAAAATGAGTGCTAAAGATAAGGGTAGGGTGTGGCAGATCTTTTGGCCACTTGTTATGGTATATACATTAATCAGTATCTCCAAATTCACTCAGCCTCACACCAGGCTTTCTCACATATCACTTTCTTATGTCTAATTGAGTCTGAGGTATTAGGCAGGGACATCAGAAGAAAGACTAAAATGTTTTAAAGGGAAAAAAAGACAATTCCCTTAAAAAAAATAAAATCATGAGTTTGGACACGTGGGCAGAAGAAGCCCTAGTAAAGGTAACAAGAAACAAATGAAATTTTTTAAAATTCTCAAAACAAAATCCCTGTTTGCCAAGACTGGGCTAAATTTTAATTCTTCTACATTGTCTGAAAATTAATAGAGGTCAACTTTTCTGCCTGAATTGCCTTTGTGTATTCAATTTGGCCATCAGAAATTCTGGATTAATATGTCCTTTGCAACTTTTTGCATTTGTCCAAAAAAAAAAAAGACAATTGGACAAACCTTACCACATTGTTATCCCATAAAACACTCAAGGATGACACCTTAGGTCATCAGCAACTCAAGTTTCATGTAAGTCCTGAAAGAGTTTCAGGGTCAAAGGAAGCAAATGCATGTAGAAGTCAAGTGAGACCTTAAAGAAAAGGAGGGCAAATGGGAAAAGCCTATGACATGATGACACACATACAGACATACATATATTCCTAGGATGTTTTACACTCAAGCCAAAGTCTAAGAGCTCAAACCTTCCCAAACTTGCCATCTTTCTATACTATCAACAGATGTCCTTTCCTTATTACCCTCCACTTATATTGACTTACAAAACAGATTTTTTTAAAAGGTTATCTAAAGGAATATTTAAAAATAATTAATTTGAACACAAATAAGGGATTATTACCCTAAAGATGAACATAGATGTGGTTATAAGAGTTAAGCTAGGGACAGCTAGGTGACGCAGTGGATAGAGCACCAGCCCTGGAGTCAGGAGGCCCTGAGTTCAAATCCAGCCTCAGACATATGACACTTACTAGCTGTGTGACCCTCGGCAAGTCACTTAACCCCACTGCCTAGCCAAAGAAAAAGAAAAAAAAGAAGAGTTAAGCTGATTTTTGGTAGATGCTAATCCTTTGGTTCTTAAGTTTCTCCTTATAGAAAACTTGTAATAACAACCTGGTCCTAGTTTATAGTGGTTTATTCCAATAACAACTCTAATTCTAATTGCAACACACTTGGACAAAGGTCAGTTAATCAATAAATTAATAATCATGCATTAAATATCTACGTGCTAGGCACTGTTAAAATAAGAATGAAATAAGCCCTGCCTTTGAAGAACTTACATTCTATTTAGATATGTAACAGTGTGATAATAAATCCTGAATAAAACACAGAAAATAAGTACCCACTACATATGTTAATTTGGGGTTTGGCATTTTGTTTGCTTGGTATCCTTTTATATAGAATGAAAGAACCTAATCTGAAATCTCTGGTAACATAGAAGATGGAGATTCAAAATTCCTAAAAGTTGTTGTGGACCAGAAGGTTAAAAAAAACTCCTGTATTCTGTTTGCTGCAATACTTCTGGATGGGCTACAGAACATACGTAATCAAAAAAATATCTTTTCTATGTATTTCTTGGTATTCAATATGAACCCTGAGGATTCAAATAAAATCCAGTAAATTCTATATTAACTAATCAAAAATGTGTATAAGGATCTCCTGAAAACAGTCCTTGAAGAATAAAGCTTCTTAACTACTTCAGATGAATATTTTTATGAGGTGTTTGCCTCAGTGACAGCTATGGCCAAGACAGCTGGTGAAATGCAGGTGAAATATGTTTAACTTGAGGAACTCTGTGTACACCCCATGGATTCTATCAATCACTGGATCAAAGTAAACGTCAGGAGAATGGGGGAAAATCAGAAATTATCCATTGCAATAGAATATGAAGCAAAAACATGTGCTCTTGAGACTATCGTTGTTTATTTAATATCATTAACTGTACCCTAGACTTAGTTTTTCCGATATATTTTACCAGTGGTCTACAATTTTGTTTTGATAAAGCACACCAATCCGAATATGTACATAGATAGATGGATAGATAGACAGATATGGGTGTATGCATGCATATATACACACATACATTTACATATTTGAGCATGTACTGCCAACATGAATATATTAATGTATACATTATCTAATGTACTACTGTATTAATAATAATGCACAGTATAAAACACTACTAAGTAGAAATTTTAAAAGGTTGAAAAAAACATAAAATAATACTCAATTCTAAGTCAATAAGGAACCACTGGAATTTATTGAGTCAAGGAATGTGTTTTAGGAAATTTGATAGCTGTGTGAAGGATGGATTAGAGAAGGGACAAGACGACCAATTAAGAGGACATTCCAATAGTTGGGTGAGAAATGATGGAACTCTGAACTAGGATGGTAGTGTGTGAGTAGAGAAGGAAGAAAGCTGTAAGAGGATGTTGTGGAAGTAGAAATAATAAGATTTGGCAACTGACCGGATCCGAGTGGTTGGTGAGAGTGAGGAGTTGAAGATGAGACTGAGGTTGTGAAACTGGGTGAATAGAAGGATGATGGTGCCCTGGACAAAAATAGGGAAGCTCATAAGAGAAGTGGATTTGCGGGAAAAGATAATGTGATGAAACCTGGGATGCATGTCATAATTCATCCATGCCAGCTCATCCTGCGAGATTCAAATGAATCTCACCAAAATGAAGAGAGGCGAATGGAGACTCCAACTAACTGGCCACTATCAAAGAATGCAGAACCCCCTGAAAGGTGCCTGGTTCAGCCACCTAATTTGAAGGATGGTGGTAAGGATGCTGGGGTTTGGGGTAGGTTTTTCTCAATGGCACCTGCGCAGCTACTGCTGTGGGAACTGGGGAGTCGGGGTTATAATTGCCCTGAGGGGCCAATGTATAGTCTAGGAGGGAGGCTGGGGGCTTACACCTAGAAGGAAGTAGAAGAATAGGGGAGTGCAGTAGGATAATGGTAGGTGTGGTCGTGTTGGACACAAACCTTGGCCGTATCAGGGAGATATGGCCTCCTATCCTCCAATTGGCTGATCAAAGCCCCTATTATAGAAACCTGTTTGTCTTAAATATTATACCATTCCCAAATACTTTCAAGGAACTGCCCTTTCCATTACACTATTATAAAAGGAAAAAAAAAACCCAAATAAGTCTTCACAATCTCTCTTAGTCTCTCACTTTACCTCATGAGTTTGTAAGTTAATTTCTGCTTTTCTTTCAACCTCTCTCCTTTCTCCTGTCACAAATTGGGAAAGAATTTGGCAAACACAAAAGCATACCCCCAACCTTTTGATTTGTTCCCACAGCTCAAATATCAGCCCCACTTAGCAATAGCTCAGAGAATGAAAAGCAATGGGAGCACTGGCATACCAATGACCTCCCAGAATCGTAGTGGAAAATGAATTCAAGTTGTCGCTGACATATAATCAGAGAACACAGAATTAAATACCAATGGACAATGTACAGCAAGATGACAAGCAGTTATAGAAAAAGAAAAGAGCAAAAGGCAATGTGGTGGTGGTGGTGGGGTGGTGGAATCACTTTCCTTTGTGTTTTGTTTCTGTCTCTGTCTGTCTGTCTGTCTCTCTCTCTATCTCTCACACACACACACACACACACACACACACACACACACTCTGAGACATCGAGATAGCAATGGAAAATCTTATGAGTGAGGGAATGGTTGTGGTAAGTCTTATCCTAAAGGAAATCAAGAACAAATAAGTACCCAAAAGGCATGTAAAGGGACCTATCTTCAATCATTCATATTTTAGGTGAAATAACAATGAAATCAATATAGTCAAATATAAATTGTAGCATAAATATATAACCAAAAAAGATCTTTTTTTTTCCTTTGGTTAAGCCAGGCTCTACTATGCTGATGATAAGATTAAGAACATAAAGTTAAGTCCTTCCTATAAGAAAATGGAAACATTCTAAAAAGTATCAGTTTTTTTCACCTGACTGCACCTTTACTCTGTAGATTTTCCTTATTCTCCTGAAAGTAGTATATTTTACTAGAGTCATTTTAAAAGGGCAGAAAGTTTATGAGAAGAGCCTGTATCTTGAACTTGAATATCTCTGCTTTGCTGTATAAAGTTGATTAAGTCACTTTATGACCCCTCAGTTTTTCCCATCTATGTTAGAAGGATATTAAAGGGTTTCATCCAGTTGTTTAAGTACTTAGGGAAAAAAGGGTTCCATATATATATATGTATATATATGTATACATATGTGTGTGTGTTTGTATATGTATATATACACACATATATACATGTATATATATAATCTGGAATTACTACAAACTTCTACAGGAGAAAAACATACATCCAGACGATGTATCTCCCTAAAGTGCAGTTCTTGCTATGTCACCCCTCCCCTCAAACACTTAATAAACTCTAGTGACTCTTTATTTCAGGATCAAATAGAAAATGCTGAGTTTGGCATTTAAAGCCCTATGCAACCCAGCCCCTTCCTACCTTTCCAGTTTTCTTGTATTTTGCTTCCCTCTAGATATTCTGTGATCCAACCGCACTGTCCCTTGCACTCTGTGCATTTGTGCTTTTTCACTGGCTTTTCTTCATGCCTGGATTGCTCTCCCTCCTTGCTTCCACATCCTGGCTCTCCTGGCATCCTTCAAGATTCAGCTCAAATCTCACCTTTTGTAGAAAGCTATCCAGGTCCTTCCCACCAATCCTTAGTACCTTCCTATGAGATTACTTTCTGATTATACTGTGTATATGTAGTACATACATAGTCACATGCTCTCTTCTCCATTAGAACCAAAAGACCTTGGAGACAGGGAACACATTTTTTATCTTTCTTTGTATTCCTTGCACTTAGCAGGGTACCTGGCACATAGTAAGCACTTAATAAATGTCTGTTAACTGACTGACAGATTTATGGGTTTCTGGTCTTTTTACCATCTCTGGTGTCACCTCTTTACTGACAATTCTGGCCATGGCATTACAAGGGTAACAAGATATAGGCACAATACAAAATATGTTCAGTTGCTGGAGGGCACAAAGGAAGATGCTTGTAATGTTGAAACCTGAATTAAACCCATTGTACAGCAAAACAAGTATGAAAGAATCAAAGCATAGTAGTCTGCCAACAAATATTGTGTCTTCAAGCTGTGGTTTATTCTTCTTTACCCTTTCTGATTGTATCTTTCCCTCAAATTTTCTTCCTTGTTATCTGTTTATTCTGATGGAAAAGCAAAACATGGAGAATACTGTGGGATTCATACCAGCCCCAGTCCCACTAAATGCAAGATTCCAAATAGCTGATGTTTATGACTACCATCTATCCTACAGAAAAAAGCAAAGCTGTTATGACCCAGACTAGTCTGTGCACTTCAAAGTCGTATCTCTGAACTGAATTAGCACATCTTAAAAAGCATTAATACAATAACAATCCTCACCGAAACTGGTAGGCGCATTGCCATTACCTGCTGACAAATTTTAGTGGGACCCAGAAGCGTTTGCTAAAAAGAGAACACCATTAGAAGTCTGCTTCCACTTAAACTCACCAAAGTGCCAGGGCTGAGGCCATAGGTGTATGGGTTGGGAGGAAGAGAGAGAGACACCAAACAAAATCCCCAACCAAATCATTCTGACCAATACAACAGGTTCAGGTGAGCTCCAATTCCCTGCCAAAATGCAAGCAGCCCTGGTTTTGTTCGCCTTGACAAACTCAAAGGAATTGCATAAACAGTAGTCTGAAATGGCAACCCATGCTGTGTTAACCACCCTTCATACAGGTTTGGCTGAAACGTCTGTGGGAAAGGGGGCTACAGAGAATTCAGTGAAACATAAGCAATGAGAAAACCTTTCTATCCTCTTCAATTACACAAAAATGGGAAAGGAGCATCATTTTCAAAGGAACAAATGTTACACAAGACATGCCCTTTTAAATCCTTTTTAAGGCTCTGTGACCTGTAAAACTATCTGCAATATCAGCAGGAGAAAGCCTTCTCCAGGACAAATGCTTATGTTTTATGTGCACTGTATTTGCTAATCATTAGTTCATAAGCAAGAGTAGATATACAGTGGGGCTATAAATAATGGCGGGAATGTAAAAGTGAATTGATCTGTCTGGCTATCTAGTAATAGTCCTGGCACAGGACCAGTCTTGAATGGCTGCCAACTACCACAGACCCAGCCAGTGATTTGTCTGGGGGTCTTGCCCTGTCAGGCAGAAAACAGTCTTACTGCTGAACTCCCACAACTGTGAGCACCGCCTACAGTTCAACAATGAACATTTCCTGCAGAGTCCCCTTTCACCAAATTAGTCTAAAAATCACTTTTCAAATGAAAAAAAAAAATAAGCAAAGAAAGACAGAAGGAAGGGGGAAAAATAAAAAAAACCCAAAAATTACTCACACCCTAAAATTTCAAATTATAAGTTTACAGAAAATCTTAAAGAACCCCCAAACTCAAAATCCTGCATCTCCTTCTAACCTCAAATTGTAAAGGAGGTCAATGTGAACTGAAATATTATCCCAGAGGCTGTTAAATTTAACTATGTACACACGCCACAAGTTTTAATTCATCTTTTGTAGCAAATTTGGTATTGATTTAGGGATGGGAGTTGGAGAAGGGCAATCTGTATGAGAGAACAACTGCTCAGTTTTAGGTATTTCAGAAATGAGGCAAAAATAAATTCAATCATACAGAAGCCAAAAGGGGTTGGGTTCCCTGACAAAGAAATGGGGGTGGTTCCACAGCAAGTCTCAACAACCAAAAGTATTTTTGAATCTCTAATGCAAAGGGAAGGGGGAAAAAAAAAAACAAAACCAAAAAAAAGTTGGTTTGATTTTCCTCACCCTCTACCAATCCATGATTTTACCTCCCACCCCATTTACTCCCCTCCTGAAGCTGGTTATGCTGATCCACTTACTGCATTGCTTGAACTAGTTTTCCCTGTGTATAAACATGGAAAGACAGCTCAGGCAGCAAACTCACCTCGGGATGCCTTGCAGGGATTCAGTAATGTGCCAGCCTGGCACTGTTTCTTGTATCCCTCAAGGCTGTCTCCCAATCTCTTTGTAAGACCAGCCCTGGCTCAAAAAAAAAAAAAAGAAAGAAAAGAAAAAAGAAAAGAAAAGGAAAAGGAAAAAAAAGAAAAGAAAAAGGAAAGAAAAAAGAAGGGGAAAAAAAAAGAGAGAGTCCCATCAAATGTTGCAGCTCAGTTTCATGTAAATCTGTCTTTGCTAGGTGCTCTTGAGTCATGGTGTGAGTCAGATCAGGGTCTGCGTCTGGGTGTTTATAATACATGTGTAATATCCATCTGAACATATAAACTGACATAGAAGGTTTGCATGGAGACAGAGAGGTACATGGCGTAAATCAAGAAGTTGCTAATTATTTAAGAATTGGCAAGTTGAATTTCCTCAAAGTGATGCATGTTTATGGTTCAGAGACCACAGGATGGTGAGGCAGCTGCTTTGTTTGGGTATTTTTTCATTTCTTTTATTGAATTTCATAAATACCAAGCAAATTCAAACAAAACTGATTTAGATTTCACCTCATCACTTAAAATATATTTTGTAGAGTACAGCCTGTGCAGTAATCCTCTGCTATACTTTAATTTGGTTTTAATTTTATAGGCCCTGTTTTAACTGCATATTTCCAGACCTTTATTTCCCTCACAGCTCTTAGCAAAATGGTAGCTCATAAACACAAGCTCTGCTGTATAGACTTTGCATTTCATCCCAAAGTATTTCCTTTTTTTATAGCCATGGTCTTTCCATCTTAGTGCTCTGAGCTTGGGTCACAAATCTCTCTGCTATTCCAGTGTGTGACATCTTCGCTCGTTTGCCGCTGCTCATTAACAAACAATACTGCTGTGAAATTGGTTTAATGACAAAGTAATAAAATTGCTATTCTGCTCACAGATTGCCTGAGGCACTTTGAGCTCCTACAAGGCTTACTGTGGGTGCCAAGATACATTAAGCTGCTTATTCGTAAAAACTGCATCATCCGTTTTTTTCACAGGTTTTTTCCTTTCCCTATCCAGCCCCTGCTTCTTTTTTATCTTCAAATAAAAAGATATATTTGCTTATGTTCTTCCAGGCTGTCAAATTTTTACTTTCATGCATATTTCTGGAAAATGAAAGTGTATTTCATTTCAATTTTTCCTAAAAGGTCACTCTGTCCCTACTGCAAGGTTGTTCCTAGGTGGAAAACCCTCCACATGCCACATTAAGGTAGTCTTATTTTCACATATTATGTAAATGGGAGACAGGGTCATACAGACCTATTTTGGTAGAGCAAGAAATTGGAACTATTTATAGAACAGATTTACCTATTTTTTTTTTAAGCACAGTTTGGAGAACACTTTCTCTCCTCATCTTAGAAACAAAATTTTTTTTTTACATGGAAACAACCTATACAACTCTAGTAGTTGCAACCCACATTAATATTTTATGAATAATAAAATATGTCTGCATTAAAGTAAAACCTTCAGCAGGCACCTGTTTTTCATAATGAATTAGGAATCCTGGTAAAGTACCCTTGTCTCCCCCTCTCCCATTTGAGCAGTGCTCATCCTGACCTAGAGATTTACTGCTGCCAGACAATGGTGGAACAACCCAATTGCTCTTTGACAGGTGGGCAGGTCTTGGTAATTATTGCCAGACATCTTAACACTGCTCAGCTGATGTAAATAAACATACAAAGTACAGATCAATATTGCTTTCCTACTTTTGCATTTTGAACACAAATGCTGGCAATTTAACATTATTCTCTGGTCTAAAGGGATGGTGAACCTGCTTTTAAGTATACTGTACATATACATACATTCACACCCATTCCACATGTGATTCCTTAATAGAAGAAAGAAAAGAAAAATAGATGCAAAGAGGTAGAACTACAAGAGTTATTAGCCACCTTCTGGTACAGCTTCTATGAACTGAGCAAAGTGATCTTTGAGGGGGTTCCAGAATGAAAGAAAATAAAGCTCTAAATACCTGTTAGATGAATTAAGAATAATATTCTTACTAGACAAACCAGGCTGAGGCCATCATGAGCTACCATAAACAAAGGGCATCTTTTTTCCTCTTGTCCATGGACTTGGCATTCCATACCATTTCATGAACTCTGGCTGCTTCCTTTTCTACATACATCTGAACTCATAAATCTCAGGAACTGTAGATTTTTATTATGGCATCCAAAAGATTTGCAAGGCCTGCCAATCCTGCTGAGAGGCTAACACCCCTGAAGATAAGGGAGCCCATGATAAGATACAAAGGGGTCTGCTCTAAGGGAATGTAGAAACAAGCAGCATGAAGGAGCAGAGAGAAAATATTTCTATAGAGATACTCAGGAGGGGAGAGCAGGCCAGAAAACCTGGAGTAAAGAAAAGGTAATTAAAAAGCCCTGATTCAAAGAAGGGTGGAGAAGAGATCCAGAAAAGGGGGAGGGAAAGAATTGTTTAAAAAATGATTTCTGGGATCACTTCTGTCTAGAGAGAAATATAATAGACTGTAAGCAGAAATGTTATCAATCTATTAACATTTCTTAACACTACGCTATTTCAATGTTCTGCTTTCCAGTATTAGCACCTTAATGTAAACTCTGAACTTTATTTTTTCCCTCCACAGAGATATATAAGGGAAGAGTGGCAATGGAGAGATGTGGAGGAGGGGACATTTAACATGTTTTTATATTCATAATTCTAAATAATACTGTCTCAGAATATCTTAGAAATAATGCACCATTACCTTAAAACTCTCCAAACCTGAGATTCTTAACCTGGGATCTATAAATTTAAAAAACAATTTTAAAAAAATCACTGCATTCAATACAATTAGTTTTCTTTGTAATCCTATGTATTTTATTTTATGCATTTAAAAACATGATTCTGAGAAGCCCATAGACTTCACCCAACTGCCATCAGACCATGACATAAAAAAGTTAAGAATTTCTACTGTAAACTGTATTTGCTCCTCTTATCCTTATGTTGTATGATTTTCATCACAAGCTTTTTTCCTGTTTACATAAAAAATAAATAATACTTTAGAAGAAAAAAGGAAATGTAGGGGGCAACTAGGTGGTGCAATGGATAAGAATACCAGTCCTGAAGTCAGGAGGATCTGAGTTCAAATCTAGCCTCAGACCAAACACTTGACACTTACAAGTTGTGTGACCCTGGGCAAGTCACTTAACCCCAATTGCCTTAAAAAAAAAAAAGGAAATGTACACAGAAGATTTGGATATACTTGTCAGATGTAGGCAACTCAAAGGTTGTAATTTGAGAAACTCTTAAAAGGAATGTTTCCCACATATTTAATAATAAATAACATAGATAAACACATGATTTCATGACTGTTGGGAACTCCTGGTGAAGAAATTCCCTCTATCAAAGTAAAATAGAAACTCTTCTGCAACTTAGTAGTTGAATAAGTTGCCTCCAGGACTGAGAGGCTAAATGGCTTAGTCAGAGTCATGTCATGATGCCAGGGATCAGAGAGAGGACTCAGATCTTCCTGATTCCAAGACCAGCTTTCTACCCCCTTTTCCCTGTTGCCACAAACCCATAATGGAATTGAAAAAAACAACAACAACCTACTACAAGAGTGTGTGACACTACCTAGGATTTCCATTTTTATTGTAGTTTTGCTTACTGTAAACTAACAATTTAACTAAGCTATACAAAAACTAAATGGACTGCCTAGAGATGTGATGAGTTTCTTTTCTTTGGAATTTTTCAAGTGGTAGCTGGATGACACTAGCTGTCAGAGGTTGTATAGGATGACCGCTTTGACACATAGGTTAGATTAGATGGCATCTTCCAACTCTCAACTTCTGTGATTCTATATTCAATTTGAGTGCCTTTGTGATAATGTATTTCATTGTCAAAAAACAGAAAAGAAATAGAAGATATCTGTTTAAATGAAGGGGTTGGACTAGATGACCTCTAAGGTCTCTCTTTCTACTCTAAATCCTATTATATCATGATCCTACTCACACGTTTTATAATCTAGTTGGATTATACACAACATATTCACAAGAAACAACTTAGGACAACTTACTGAAGCTGTACGTAGATTCATGTGAAACGATGTCAAAATATCAACTGATCACATTTTTATATAAACTTTCTAAAGCACTCTCAACAATGATGAAGTAGAGAGGCACATACTGCCACCCCCATTTTAAAGATGAGAAAACTGAGGTTGACAGAAGTTAAGTGATTTGTTCAAGGTTACAAGACTAGTAAATACAGATCACTAATGTGAACCATTTTTTTTAAATAATGGGCTAGTTTGGTGCTCTGCCACCTCATCACTGACTATTCTTTGTAATTAAATGTAAGTCATTTTACTGCATGTTCCTAATCGGTTAAATGGGGAAAACATATGTGTGTACGCACATATATGTTTCCTATCTGAGAAGGATTTTTATAAAGATTAATTGGGTAATATCTGTGAAGTGTTTTGAGCTATTTAAAGGAAAGGCTGTACATAATTACAGTCAATGTCTGATTAGCTCAGTTGGTAAGAAGAGCCTGGCACTCAGGCAATCAATTTTTTTTTCCTATGAAAAAATGTGTTCTAAGTTCCAAACAGCTAACTTACAAACCTTTGGATCACAACCTGTTTTTAAACTGGGGAATTCTAAATCAGTGGATAATCCAAAATTAGTTTTATTTCACCCGGAGAGCTGCTTATGATTTTTTTTTTTTTGGCTGGGGGCTGGGGAGGTAGTTCCCTAGTTATGCTTTACTTAGGCAAATATTAGGATTAGTTTCTATTCTCTGAGCATACACAAATTGATAGTGGAGGTGTTGGCTCAGCAGAATGTTGGGTGTCTAGGAGAAGCCAGGAGGGGATTACAGTTTTGCTGCAGACAATAGACAAAACAGATAATCCACAGAGATAAGTAGAGTTGATTACACAAAGAATTGTTGTCATATTAAAGATCCAGAGGTTAGCCCCAAATGAAATCCATTTGAATCACAGTAATGTTGTGAGATGTCACTGAAGTTGTTGAGTGCTTAATGACACTCAAGGTAAGGTACAGGGCAAGTACTATTCTATTAGCACATACCTTGTACCTCTGTTGGATGATATGCAAAACCAGATGTTAAAAAGACTTTCTTTTCTGCAATATCCCTTCACTTTTTGCACTTCTCCTTCCTTTCATTTATCCTTGTTCATTTCAGAGGTTATAGCTACCGTACTCAAGAGGCAACATGGAGAGACATCACAGTCAGAAAAACCTGGGTTCCAGTCTTGCCCCTACCACACACTGTCTGTGTGACCCTGCCTAGACACTTTATTTAAAACACTCTTTAACATCCCCAAGCAGCTCTCTAGGACTATACATTTAAATTGCAGATCTATATTGATTGAGGCAGTTTCCTCACCTAAAGTTCACTAAACCAATGAAACCATTTCCCTCTAGCTTTCTTTTTTACTCTTTCCCCCCAAAAAACAAAACAAAACAAGACAATAAAAATCCAAACAACCTAATTTAAATTTATTATTAAAACAATAATGTTCATCTTGTTACTTTAGTAATAAGAAAAGGAAACCATAAATGATTGAGGGGAACCAGTAAGGATGCTAGGGTGAGAAGAAATCACCCAGATAATTGGGGAAGAGGTCACTGGATTTGAATTGAACACATGTATTTACATGTAAAAAGCATTTACACATACACACATATGTATATATACTTGTGCAGATGGTTGTATAGGGATTGGATTTGGGAAATTACACACTGCCTTCATAATCTCAAATAACTGATGACTAAAAAAGCCCATCTCTTTAGCACCAATATTCTTCTGGTTATACAATATAGAGGTAAATTCCTCTAGAAATTCCTCCAGAACAGCAAAATCTGGGGAAAATTTTAATGATAAACACCAAAGTGGGCTACACTGTGTTGGCAAGGCAATTTATATATAAGAAGTGGTGTAACAACATTTTTAAAGATAGGTAGGGCCAGAAAAGGATATCCTATGGAAGCATAACTAGAATGAGAAAGAAAAATAAGTGGGTAGCCTGAGGGATACAGTGATATCCCTGAGATACTAAAAGAAAAAGAGAGAGGCATTGTGGTAAAGTGGAAAGAGCACTAAATTTGGAATCTAATGACCTAATTTTGAATTTACCATTTACTGTCTGTAAGACCTTGGACAATTCACCTTCCTTCAATGGGCCTTGGTTTCCTCATCTGTAAAATGAAGATAAGGGGCTATATGACTCCTGAGGACCTTTTCAGCTCTAGCTCCATTCATTTATCTACCTCCTTTTAGGTAGATCATTTATGGAAAATGCAAGGGGAAATATAGAAAAGAATCATAAAGGATAAGAGTTACTGGTCATGATTACAAACATGTACAAAATAGGCATATATACAACAAATATACATATGTAAAAATATGTAATATAAGTGAACCAAAATGGTTATTTATGGACATCACATTCTTTGCTCTTCCCATTGCCACCATTATGAAATCATGTGATTCAAAAGTAGTCTGAGCTATCCAACTGGTAAAAGTGGCTTCCAAAATTGTGGGTAAGTGGTTTCCTTCACACTCCCAACTATCCACATTTTTCTACATTGGTTCTGCCTGTTGTTAATAGCTTTGTTTTTTTAAAAAAAAAACGTTTCCAGGAATTTTCCTTTGACTAGTTTTGATAGATTCTTCTGCTTCATTCCAATAAGGGGGATATAACTCATTTTAGTTAAATTAATTGTCCTGAAGGACACTTAAATGATTAAAATTTGTCATCAGCCAAGAGAAAAATAAGAGGAAAAAGCTTCAAGTCATAGCGGCAAACTTGATATATCAGACAGAAGATAAACAGAGACAATATATTGGGGAAAATGTTATTTTTTTTACACAATGTGTATATAAGTGTGTGTGTGTATGTATGTATGTATATATACATGATAAGTGATTCTCACCAACTGCTTTTAAAGCCATTTTCCTTCTCGGAAAATATGAATAAAGAATTTTACTACAAAAGAGCTATTATTCTGTGTTCTTTTTCTATTAGAGATTCAAGTCATAGTTCAGCTTGGCTGTATTAATTAACTATAATATCTCCATAAGACAAAACAAAGCCCAAACCACTTTAACTCAACTGCAACTGAAGATTATTTTAAATCAGGATGTATAGAGAGTAAATCAGAGGTACAAAGACTGAATCAGAGAAATGGTGGATAATGTCCTATATTTGTATTTTTAACCCACAGAAAGTACTGCCGTTTTGTGCTGCTCTGTGTCATTCACCTACACATGTGTGGCAACAGTGTTAACTAGTAGAGTGCTACAGAAACCAGAAAAATGCATTTGGGGTTGGGCTTATGCATCACAGAACAGAATCAATCTTCCTAATTAATGGCAAATTAGCAATCCCAAAATGAGTGGGATCAACCTGTCTTCACTGGCCAAGAATCATGCTAAGTATATAGCTTCCTCTAAGTGTCTCTAAATTACATTAACGCCTGTATAAAGTAACATTCTTTTAATCTAATGCTACATTAGTGTCACTGTTCTCAAAGTTATTACACCGTTTAAAATTTCTGCAGATAGGTAGACAGATAGAAAGACAAACAAATTAATAGACAGACATGAAGACATTCCGATATTTCACAAAGCAAGGCTCTAAGTAGTTCACAAATCATGGCAAAGCTATAATAAGGGACCTATTAACAATAGACTAGCCAAAGAAGAAAAGTTTATGTTGAATTGTGAAATTACTTAAGGAAGTTGACTAATCAGCATTATTACCATATAAAGATTTTTTAAATACAGGTATAAAAACAAATAAGCACAAAACCCAATAAAGAGTTTATTTCAACCAAAGCAAGCCGCATGGCTAATGACTCAAATGGCATTTTACTCAACTTGATGCCCTCTTTGGGTTCCAATAACCTACTCAATAACCATAATGTAGTAAACATTCTACAAGGCAAAGGTACGACTCGTATTCTGTATATAGAGATACATCAGTCTGTACATATGGATGGGAAAGGAACAAACATTTATTAAGTGCCTACCATGTGCCAGGCTCTGTGCTAAGCCTTTACAAATATTACCTCATCTGACCTTCACAATAACTCTCATTATTATCCCCATTTTAGAGCTGAGTAAACGGAGGCAGACAGAGATTAAGTGAGCTGACCTGGGCCACAGAGCTAGTAAATGTCTAAGGCTGTACTAGGACTCAGTACTTCCTGACTCCAGGCCCACCACTTTATCCTTTGAACCACCTGGATGCTTCTAGGTCAGAGTATCCAATCAGTGCAACCATTGATCCCTGAAGAATTTCTGTATGGGTATGTTTTGAGTGTGTACACATATATGGATTTTTGTGATTCCATCAGTGTGGGGAACTCCTGGTGTAGAAACACTCCCTTCACCAATGCAAAGAAGTAATTCATCTATAACTCAAAGATTTAGATATTTGCCTGGGGCTCCAAGAAGTTAAATGATTTGCCCATGGTAACAAACACAGCCAGTATGGGTTAGGAACAAAATTTGAACCTAAGTCTTCCTGACTCAACTATTCCTCTCTATCTCCTGGCTCTTTTTCGAAGCAGCTTAAAATAGAATAAATTTACAAACATGTGAAATCTATTTTTTTAACTCAGGCAACTGATTTAAAATTTCATTTCCAGTAGAAGGAAGACAAGCGGCTGTATAAAGAGGAGATGGATGGCAAGAGTAGTATTCTCTCAGTTAATTTTTTGAGGCTTAGTAGACTATTTCCACCAAACTCATTTGATTATTTGATTAATAGAAGGGAGAGCTGAGTAAAACATTGTGTGCAGTTTTAGATTTAGCAGCTGAAAAATGAGAAACAAAAGAATTCTCTGTCCAGTAAGAGTTTCTATTATAAAAGATGGAAAAATGAGCTCCCCACAGAGACCAAAAGTGATGAGAGAGAGAGAGAGAGAGAGAGAGAGAAACTAAGATCTGAAGAAAATCCCTATACACAGGCACTACTTAGACTGTTAGTTTTATAGGCAACATTAATCTGCTCATCTCAGGCCCTGCTTACTAACTCTGTCCCTTCACTTTAAATTCAAGATAAGTTTTTTTTCAAGCATAGTCTTGGTCTGAGAGGTTTAGCGTGGTTCATCCTGTTCCCAAATTGACTGAGAAAGATATGGCCCCATTTGGGTTCATATCCAAATTAGTGTAGACCAAGAGCAAGTCAGATGATTTGATTCCACTTTCGAGTGAAGCAAAACGCTTTTTCAGGCCTAGAGTTATCCCATCGTCTTAGGGATTCTTTGATTTCTAAAGAACTTTGAATCTGGATGGGTTTGATCCCGGATGGGTGAGAGGGGTGCTTAGTCTTAATACATATCTTTAATCTTAGGCTAGACCCCAAATAGCTGCTAGGGACTAGAGGTAGGACACAACATACATCCTTTACCAAAATGTCCTCCGCTTTTTCCAACATGCAGCCTTGCCACTTTTACATACTTACAGATGCCTAGAGCCAGTATTAGCTATTAATACTCTAAGAAGAGGCAGTTTGACACTCCATTCTTATAGGTTAGCACTATACTTAATGCTAACTATTTTTGCTAGTATTAATGGCTCCAAAAGGAAGGCCGAAATCCTCTATTTATTTAGAAAAAGTCAAAAGAGAAATTCTGGTACCATGGAAGTATTCTCATAGGAAAATAATTACCTATAGTTGTACAGTTTTGCATTTAGGAGAAAATATTTGGGAGCCTGATACTCCTGCTTGACTCTATTCTGACTTGCCATTTAGACTACTGATATCTCAGTTTACTGATATGTAATAATAACCAGCTCACAAGGGTGTTATACAACTAGCAACTGTTTGCAAAGTGCTCTCATAAAGGGTTCCGTATAAGTGGTGATTACAATTAAACGACTGTCATTGTCACCTCTGCCTGATGTCAACCCTATCTCTAACATTTCTTTTATTTTTTACACTTCCTTTTCTCAATGTTAATAAAATATTTGGCAGCTGTGTATGTCACGTAAATGCACTAGTGCATAAAAGCTAACATTTTCTTTTAATTTTAACAATGTGCATGCTATTGGTAAAGAATATTGAAAGAAATACAATGTGTAAGTAGATTTTACACCACATTAGAGTTGTCCAATTTCTCATGTTTTAAATTTTTCTGCATGACTAGAGCCAGGAAGAAATACATGCCAGCATAATTATATGAACAGTTGAAATTTAAACATATTGAAAAGGAGAAGAGAACATGTCCACCCATTTGGTTTTTTCTTCTTTCCTCCTTAACAGTCCCGAAGATGAGTAATTTCTTTTCATAGAGGCAAGCTAAAAGCACAAAGCTTTAACATTCAAAGGCAGGAGGAGGGGGGGAAGGAAGAGGGAGCTTTTTTAAGTACTGTGCAAATCAATACACAAAAAAATCTCAAGATGATAGTTTAATTAAAATGTGCACAAGGCAATTCATCAGTCTCTTCCCCTTGGTGTACTAGCCCCTGGAACCGGCCTTCTGCTTTCTGAGAGCTGATTTTTTTTTTAACTCACACGCATTTAAGATATCTTTCAACCAGCACCTTTCTACTTAGCTAATGTTCCTTGTTTTCTTTTAATAAACAAGAAATGGTACTGGCTTTGTGATGTTTGTTATGCTTCATGCTTTTTTCATCTCCTGTTTGAGCTTTGCCTAGCATGAAACACTGTCATGGAGAGAAATTTACCTGAGAGCTAAAGCAAAAAAAGATCTGCCAACTCAATTCAGTTACAAGTCCATACCCGGTTAAATAACTGGAAATTTTATGCTACTAGTTATTTCAATTGAAACATTTATAAATATATATTTTAGAAATAAGAGCTGCTCCCACACTGGTCAAAATGAAGGATCTGCATGGATTAGAATCTATTGTAACTTGTTTCCAATAACTCAGGGGGAAGGTTAACACTATTCTATTCCCATTAACACAGCTTTCTAGTTAAACTCTTGCAGTCAGAAAAAATAAACATACTGAATTCTGCTCCCTAATAGGTTGACACATGCTATGTTCACTGACTAAATGGGGTCTTTGCGATGGCTTAGATTGGAGGATCACAAATTCAATGTGGCTAAAGCAGACAATCTATTCTGGCTATTTAATTTTTAATGGTAGTTCTTGTTGTAGAACCATGATTACCAGATGGTCAAACTATTTTAGTCATAGCAAGGCCACAAGATTTGGTGCTAAAGCTGCAAATGAAAGTCTTTTACTTCAACACCTGGATGTACTTTTCATTTTAAGAAGTGGCTGCCCAAGGACTGAGTCAGATGAAGAAGTTTCTGCCTCAGGAGGGAGCACGGTATAGCAGAAAGTGTTGCATTAAATAAATACCATTTTATACAGGAGGCTTTTTTTGGTCCCCTGAGACATTTCCCTTTAAGGTACCTTCCTTCTACTTTGTTTGTCTCTTGTACATGACTATTTATTTACAATGTCTACCTAATGAGAATGTCTGCCCAATTAGAATGTAAGCTCCTTGAAGGTAAGGACTATATTTGCCTTTCTTTATATCTACAACACTTAATATAGTTCCTTATCTATAGAAAAGGCTTAATAAATGTTGGCTGACTGAATCCAGCCTCTACCACTCAGATAACCTGTGACTTTGAACAAATCCCTTCACTTCTCTGGCCTTCAGTTCTCCCATCTATCAAATGATAGAGCTGGATTTGGTGACCTCAAAAACTCCTTCTAGCTTGAAATCTATGAAATTCAGATAAAGAGAGCATTTCTATGGACTTCTTAATGATTGATATTTCTCACAATTGTTTTGCATAAGTCTTTTAGGCAGATTGTACTTATTCTACTTAATAACAGAGCTCCCTAAGGTATGTTAACTTGAGGAGAGTAAGAATCACCATTCAGCTTCTCAGTAACTAAGCTTTCACTACCTTATTCTTTACATTAGATTATCTGATAAGATTACGCAATAAGCACAATGCCTTGGTGCAGTGGCTCTCGTAGAGTGTGCTATGCCACACTCCAATCTTAAGTTTCTCTAGGTGTGCCATGAAAGAATCCCTATCCTCTGAGATGTCCATGTTCCCTAGCCCCTGATATCAGCTGCTGTTTGTGGCCTGCTCTTTCCAGCTTGGCTTCTAGAAAAGTCACAAGGGTAGCCATATGGGAAGTACAAAGCTATCTCCACTGGTGTGAGTCTTGAGGAAGCAAAGAAATAGAATATGAAGGAGTGAGGGAGGGGAAAGAAAGGTAGAGGAATCCCAAGTTATGGGCATTGGTTCTGGAGGCCTGAATGCCTAGGACCCTTTCTCTGTTGGAAGATTAAAATTTCAGTATGCCATGACTTCTCATAGCAGAGGATATTGTTCTGTGAGCCAAAAAAGAATTGAGAACCATTGCTTAAGTGCTCCATTGGGAGGAGGTTGTACTTTTTTCTTAGCCTCTGCTGAAGCCAAAACCACATCAGAAAATCAAAGTGGAAAACTGAGGAATTCAATGATCTGATAGGTTTGAGAGTTTTCACTTAATGTATCTTAACTGATTAACTAATAATCGATTAATTTTAATCAGTAAAGTCAGTGTTTGAGGAAGCATATGGCATACTATGAAGAACACTAGGCTAAGTGTCAGGGCACTTGGGTTCCAGTCTCAGCTCCATCTCACTGTATGACTGGTTAAATCAAACGCTCTGGGCCTCATTTTGCAATCTGTAAAAGGAAGTGGTCAGATTGGATTATCTCTAAGATACTTTTTGCAGTGCTGTGATTTCTAAGATTTTTCTTGAATTATCTAGACAATATCTTCAATTTCCGTTTCTTTTTGCCAATTCATTTCTAAGCTAATGTTCTTTTAAGTTTTTAACCAATATTTCTTTCATAGTACATCTTGATGTAGAACTGCTACATGTATGGAAACAGGGTGTCCCAAAAGTCATATAGTGCAGTTTTAAGCTTTAATAAGTTCCATGCTGCACCAAGACTTTTGGGACATACACACCTATACATATATATATATATACACACACGTATACATATACATACGCACACATTCACCAGACATACGACTTCATCTGCATGGGGAGCTCCCAGTGAAGAACTTCCTCTACCTAGACAGATCAATATCTTCTTTATAACTTACAGTCTTAGAGAGTTGATCTAGAGCATGGTAAATTTAAGTGACTTACTCAGGGTCACAAAACCAGAAGATATCAGAGGAGACACTTGAATCCATACCTTCTCAACTCCACTATATATATATATATATATATATATATATAGTGTGTGTGTGTGTATATATATGTGTGTGTGTGTGTGTGTGTGTGTGTGTGTATATATAAAAATTTTTTTTTGAGAAACAATTGGAGTTAAGTGACTTGCCCAGGGTCACATAGCTAGTAAGTGTCAAGTGTCTGAGATCAGATTTTAACTCACATCCTCCCGACTCCAGGGTCGGTCCCCTTCCAATATATATCTTTCTGATTCTAAGGCAAGCTTATTATTGATTCTACTACATCATCCTCTTATATAAATATTATCTACTCAAACATTGTCCTTTTAGGGTTTTCTTCTGAAATAGATAACCATATAGACATAGAAGTGCTTCAATATGTAGGAAATAAAGTGATCTTGCCCTTAGTCTTCAGTCACCTAAAAATCAACTAAAAATCAAACAAAATGGGCCTCATTAAAAGATCAACTCAGGCTACTTTTCTTCCACCAATATTTAAATGCATATAATAGCTTTAAAGCCAGGAGACATTGTAAAACATCTATTCCTGGGAGTAGTATTTGGAATTTAGAATTTTATTTTAGGGCAATAATCATCTCAATGACATTATAGCAATTCACATTTAATTTTAATGAAACATTTCCTGACTAAAATTGTATATTTTTATGAAATGAATCAAACCCACCTACTACCCAATGCTCAGCACTTGGTAGGCTCTTAATAAATGCTTTTTGAACTTGACTAGACTTGCTTTAACCATTCTATTTTATTTGAATGTTTAACCTAAAGTAAGGGGACATTTTTATATACATTGCACCATTCATAAAATCAAGACTAGGTAGAATAAAAATGAAAAATCTGATCCAAAAAGATAATTGTTTCAGAAAAATGTCAAACTATTTAAAAAATAGAAATGCTAAAGGTAAAATGACCATTTTAGCCACAGTTATAAGACCTGGTTGCAAGTAACTATATTTTGGAAAGAATATAAAAATTATAACCAGTAACAGCTAACATTTATGTATACTGCTTTAAACTTTACAAAGTACTTTACGCATATTATCTCCAAATATTAATGGCTCATACTGATATAACACATTATAAACTCTGAAGGACAGTTTTTTTTTAAACAACATATTTGTTCTAGGAACAAACAGCACAAACATAATTAAACCCAGATCTTTGGACTCTAAGCCTTGTGCTCTTTCCATCCCACCATCACTATCTCTTAGTGATCATCATACCCTGTAGATCCTGCTTCAAATAAAGGTATGCAAATGAAGAAGTAGCTAATGAAAGATTATCCCACAGATATAAAGAAAGCATTGGCAAATTCAGTTTGGTGTCTTGAAGCAGTAGGACTACTTATTGGGGGGAGTAGAAAGAGTGAGAATAGAGAATCTGATTCACAACTTAAAATGTACTTGGAAGTCCGGTAAACGATACAGTGACCTGAAGATTTTTTTTTTTATAGAACAGTTGTGTCCCATGCTAGTGAAACTCCAGTTGTTCCCTTCAAATAAAGCACAGGACCCTGTGCTTTGTCCAAATAAGCTACTTTATTTTCACATGACTTAGAATTAGTCAATAAACATTTACTTAGCTCTTGGTTGGGTGGTGCAGTGGATGGAAAACTGGGCCTGGAATCAGGAAGACTCATCTTCCTGAGTTCAAATCTGGTCTCAGACACTTACTAGATAAGTGACCTTGGGCAAGTCACTTAACCCTGTTTGCCTCAGTTTCCTCATCTGTAAAATGAGCTGGAGAAGGAAATGGCAAAGCACTCCAGTATCTTTGCTAAGAAAACCCCAGATGGGGTCATGAAGAGTTGAATGAGATTAAAACGAGTTGAACAACAACAAAGCTTTTGGTATGTGCCAAGCATTGTGTTTAGCGCTGAGAATACAAAAAAAAAAAAAAAAGGCAAAAGACGATCCCTGCTCTCAAGCAGTTCACAGACTAATGGGGGAAACAACATTTAAACAACTATGTACAAAGAAGCCATATTCAAGATAAATTGGAGATAATCAACAGAGGGAAGGGATAAAAACTAAGGGGGATTAGAAAACACTTCCTGTAGGGATTTTAGCTGGGATTTGAAGGAAACTAGGCAGCTTAGATGAGAAGGAAGAACCTTCTAGGGACAGTCAATGAAAATGTCTGGAATGGGGAGAGGTAGTGTCTCTCCTACTACAGTATGGAGGTCAGTGTCACTAGACAGCAGAGTATGTGTGTAGAGAATGGTAGTGGTAAAGTTTTGAGAAGATTGTAAAGGTACGGTTAGGGGCGGGGGAAGGGGCAGGTTCTGAAGGACTGGAAACACCAAATAGAAGATTCTATATTTGATCCTGGAGGTGATAGGGAGGTGCTGGAGTTTACTGAGTGAGGGCTAGGGATGACATGGTCAGATCTGTGTTTTAGAAAGATCATTTTGGCAGCTGAGTAGAGGACAGCTGTGGCAAGGAGAACAACCAGAAGGCTTTTGCAATAAGTGAGGTGATAGAAACCTCCCTGGGAGAAGAGGTAGAAAAGACATTTCTTGAAACAAGAATTCATCGTGAATTTTTATATCCTCAAAAGATTTGCACTACTGTTTGAAACTATCAAAATCAAAACCTGTACACCTACACACCTTTACTCTTTCCTCATCCCATTTTGTCTTGGATGGACGGGGGACGAGGAAAAGGATATTATTCCTCTACCCACATTACATGACTATCTGACTACTTTATTGAAAAAAAAAGTTATCATAGCAACTTAGTGCAAGCTGTGCCTTCTCACCTTCCAGAGACTCTTTCCAAATTGCCCCAGGAAAATAATTTTAAGCTATGTTCTGTGGCAGTTCTATTGTTTTAGGAAGCTTCTGCATTAATTCTGTGTGGCATAAATCTTTTGTCAGGGTCCCTCCATAGAATGTTCTAAGAATTTAGCCATCCTCAAGCTTCAGAGTGATTACTTTCACTCTTGCCCTTCTCTGTTTTACATAGCTTTTTCTAGGAAAGTTCATTTCTCCCTCAAAACCTTGTATTCTCAGATTCCCTCCTTCTCTTTGTACAATCCTAAAATAACTTCCTGTTTTTTCCCCTTGAACTCTTCTTTCATCACTATATTATCCTACATATTGTAAAACATCTCCAGAAAGCAGAAAACCTACTCGACAGTCCAGTTGTTATGGAGAGTATCACCAACTCTCTATTCTCCCAAGTACTGAATCCTTGAATTATCAATAATGCCTCTTTTTCTATCCTCTCCTCATAATGAACTAGATGCTAAATTATTCCATAGTATCTGGACAACATTACTAAGCTCTGTCCTTGTTTTACCATTTTAATAAGCAAACCACTGGTTCAGCCTATTTAGGTCAGATTACTATAAGTACCCTCCAATAAATCTGAAATACAATTGCCAAAATAATTTTCCTCTCCTACCATTATTTCCCTAAACTTCTGTCTAAGAAGCCTAGAGTTTTAGAGCTGGAAGGCAGCTTTGAGGCCATCTGGTCCAACCCCCCCCCCCCCATTTTACAGGTGAAGGAACCGAGACCCCACAGTGTTAACTGTTATTTAACCAAAATAGTCACAGAACATGCACTAGATCATGGTTTTCCATTCTCTTGGTCCAATGTCTTTTTTTAATACAACTGATTACCCTCCACAGAGACAATGACTTTCCTTGCATTCTCCTTCAACCACTGCACTGTGGATACTACTATCTCTGCTATCTCATACCACTTTCCTATAAGCTTTTTCATTCTAGCCAGGAATAGTTAATTTTCTTCCTGGCCCCCATTCTTTCATCCTTCTGTTTATACCCGAAACCTACCTTCACTCTATATAAGAAGCTGACATACTTCCTTCCCCAAAGATAACTTCAAATCTAAAACTGAAGTAAAATAGTACTATAATATTCACAAATTCATTCAATATATATTCAATTCATTCAATATTCGTTCAATAATCATTTGTTAAAATTCCTGCTTTGTTCATAACACTGTGCTAGGCCCTGAGGAAGATAATATATTTTGATAAGAGATGGTCTTTGCCCTTGTGGACCTTGATCTAGCGACTCTTTTATACTTACTGTATAACTTGACATATTATACGATAAGTATAAAAGAGTTACAAAACAAGGTTTTATAATAGCATGTGAGGCCTGATGGGAAAGGTAATCACTGAAAGACTTCCTGGATGAGTTGAGATTTGAATTGAACTTTACAGGTTGAGTAGGAATTCAGGTGAAGAGGAAGGAGGATATTGAAGACTTTGGGGACAGCATGAACAAAAGCGTAGAGGGAGAAAAGCACAGGAAACACTTCGGGGATAGAGACATTAAGTCTGGATTGTTTATGTATAGGTCATATTGAAGGAGGAACACAATGTTAGCAGGAAAAGGTAGGTTGGGATCAAACTGTGGTAGATCTTGAATGACAAGCAAAGGAGTCTGAACCTGAGGCAGTAGACTGAAATGGTCAGATATGCATATAAAAGAACCTCATTCCATCAGGCAATGTGAAGAATTGGTTGGCAAGGGTGAAGGTGAGAAGACTTGTTTTGAGACTATTGCAATAGTTTGTGTGGTAGTTAATATTACCGTAGGTAGGCGGCAGTAAGAATAGAGGGGAAGGTTTAGAAGTGAGAGATCATCTGGAGCCAGGATCAAACTGGCTATGTGAGGTAAGCGAGAGGAAGGGATAAAGATAATATCACTATTTTGGACATGAAAGACACCGTCAACAGTGATGATGACACAAACACATAACCTAAGACTTCCCTAGCACAGAACTCTATCTTTTCCCCTTAAGATCATCCCCCTTCCAAACTTCACTATTATAATGCCAATCATCTAGACTTGCAACCCAAGTGTGGTTCTTGATTCCTCACTCTCTCTCTCACATCCCATAATCAATCCATTACAAAATCTTTTTTCTTACCTCCACAATATCTCTTAGATAGTTCCCGTACTCTTTGCTCATCAGCCACAACTTGGGTTCATGCCTTCATTACCTCTAAGTCTGCAGTACTGCTATAGCCTATTAATGGTTTCCCTACTAAGTCTCTCTCCATTTCAGTCCATCTTCTATTCAGCTACCAAGGTGATATTTTTATATGATGCAGGTCAGATCATGTCACCCCACTATTCAGTAAGATCCAGTGGTTCCTTATTATTGCTAGGATATAAATATAAAGCCTTCTGGCATTTAAAGTTCTTCATGACCTGGCCTGTTCTAGCTTTTCCACCTTACCTCCCTGCCCCTCCCCCACAACCATATACTCTGTGTTCTAGCTACAACGGTCTCTTCACCTTTCCTTGAGCATGATACTCCATCTCCTGTCTTGGTGTATTTGCACTTGCTGGCTGTCCCCCATGCCTGGAATGCCCTTTTTTCTCACCTCCTCTTCCTTGACTTCCTTCAGGAATCCTGGCTTAAACCCCACCTTTTGCAGGAGGACTTTCCTGATCTCCCCCACCCCACCCAATGCCTTCCTCTTTTAGATTACCTTAATTTACTCTGTATATATCTTGCATGTGTCTAGTTGTTTACATGTTGCCTCCTTCAATGTTAATTTCTTGAGGGCAGGGACTATTTTTTTGTTGTTGGACTTTCTGTATATCCTCAGCGTTTGGTAAAGTGCCTAGCACACATTAAACACTTAATAAATGCGGGTCGACTGACTGACTACCACTTTCCCCTCTCTCTATTCTAGTCTCTAACCTGTGTGCCAACCAAAATTGAAAAAAAAAAGTCAATATGATTTCAGACAGTTATTCATCTTGGGCCCATAGCCAAAGGTCAAGGCTCAGTTCCAAAAGACTGAGCCCAAGTACTATTCCATTGTTATATCTAGAAATGTCATTTTCCCTTTGGGCCCCCTTTTGCCTTTTCCTTAGGTCGTCATTCACTATTAATTCTATTATTAGACCACAGAAGAAGCTACACCGCTTAATAGGAATATTCCACAGAATAAAAGCTCTCTGGGCTGGGCAAGCTGTCCTATAGAGGATAAAATACTGGTAAAATACTGATCAAATATGTCCAGCAAAAAGTGAATGCAAATTATAGTATTTTAGCCCTAACTCCTGTTGGTAATGTAAACATAGATTCACAAAATGTTAGAGATAGGAGTAACTTAGCAATCGTTCAGAGCAAATACCTCATTTTATAAATGAGGAAACTGAGTATCAGAGTGTTGAAGTGACTTACCCAAAGTCACAAAGCTAATTAAGGGTTGAACTTCAGATTCACTCTCTTTCTACTCTGTGTTGCTGTCTCCCCTGCTACCATACTTTTTATATCATACGTAATGGCCATACAGCCAGTGTGAGAATGCCCTGACAACGTTACCTTAACTGCAGCCTACAAAGCACTATTCTCTGTTGTGGGACCAAAAGGATCAATTTGACTGATCTTCAGTGCTTGGAACTGGGACATTTTTTTCAGTTCATGGGTTATGGCCCCATTTCCAGAAAAATCCATTGGAGCCTAATGTAACCCAGCAAATCTTTCAAATGAAATAGCCTTATGGGAGGCAGGTTGTCATTTTCTGACATATTATTTAGGGCTCAACTCAGGTTTCATTCTTTCTTCCCTCCATACTCATTCTCTTCCTGTCCCCCTCCCTCAACTCTTTCTCCATAAGTACCATTTTCTAATTAAGCAAAATGAAATTTGCAGTGTTTAAAAGGGAGATATGACCTCCCTTGTGGGCCAGTTTCACTCTTCCCTATGTATCACTAAAAAAAAAAAAGCAGGTTGCTGGGGTGGCTGGTTTTTTTTTTTAATTGGCATCACTTTGTCTTTAGTGCAAACACACATGGCAATAATTTAGTGAACTCTAGTGTTCCTCGTGGCAAATTGATAGCATAATTTTATTATGAGTGGAACAATGACTTCTGGGAGAGGAAGGATTCTCCCAGAACTACACATAACTCGGTTGACTAAATGTAATACTTGGAGAAGGTAATGAAAACAGTGGCAAGGCTCAGCAAGGACTAGAACATTTCAGTTTCTAGCTCCTGTCAAAAGGCCACTCAATAAATCATACCTGAAGCTTATTTAATGTCAGGAGCCGGTAATCTGACAGAGTGCAATGGGGTGCTCACATCAGAAAAGGCATGCTGAGTCACATGGTCCATGGTCCCTGTACCCTATAGGGTCATATAATCTGTCTATGGATTTTTAACAAGTTACTTATTATGCTCCCTTTGGTGATAATTATTTTACATATCACTTGTTCCCAGTTTACTGACATTGTCTTAGTCACTTTATTACTAAAAAATTACTGGAAAGTCAATCTGTATTACTTTTCCTATTCTGCTTCATAGGGAGTTTCTACATTATTCCTTTTTTAGACCCTTTTGCTCCAACCTCCCTCCTACATGCCAACACATATAAGCACAAAAACACAGATGCTTTTCAAGCACTCCAAGATAACAGTAAACCTGTAATATTGAGCCATACCAACATCACAGTCACATACAGACAAAATGTCCAGGATATGGTCACTCATACATGAGTTGATATTCACACTTAACCCAGTTATAGAGAGTGAACCTGCTATGACTACCCTATAGTATTTTGTCTACTACTAACATTCTTCAATGAAGAAATATGTGGGGGGGGGGCGGGAATGTGTAAGAATACTTAAGTATCTTTCCAACTGCACTGGCATGCAGCAAAAATTGGAATCAATCCCAAACCTTTCAATAAATGACTTTAACAATATTTAATGCATCTCAACATATTATTTTGAATATTTTGTTCATCATACTACTGGAATAATGAACATCGTAGTTCCTGGAAAAACACTTGATATATACCAGATCTCATGTATGAAAGCAATATGACACTGACATAATTTCATCAATTTTTAAAAAAAATGAAACCACCCAACATTTCAGGTTCAAAACAAGAGATCTTTTGTCTTTGCCCAGATCTTTGATTTTACAGGTTAAGGAAACTCCCAGAGAGGAGACTCCCTCCATGGATGCAGGTTGGCAAGTTTTCTTTAACTTAAAATCTTAGAAGATTGACTAAGGCATTGAGAAGTTAAAAGACATCTTCAGGGTAATGCAGCCAGTTTTTGTCAACTCAGGCTTCATGAAGCCTGCTATTTACCCAAAGCCACTCTGCCTCTCCAAAATTAGAGATCAGTTAATCTTTAATTGCCTAAATATCACAAGGGGTGATTAACAACCCCTAAGATGGAGACTGGTCTGTCACGAAAGGGAAAACGATTACTTGAATACATACTTCTCACCCAATGCTATTTTTGAAGAGTGACTCATTCTTTCCCCTAAGCTTTGCACTGCAACTATTAAGATTTTACATTTGTGTGTATATGTGCGTGTGCGTGTGTGTGTGTGTGTGTGTGTGTGTGTGTGTGTGTGTTTGTGTTTTCCCACCTGTGAGCTTTGAAACAGATTTGAATTCAGATCTTCAGAGGTGAAAGGCTTTGGACATTAATTCTCTATAATGCCCCACTGCCTTAGTAATTGCTGCTAAAGTTTGTTGCTTATCTTTGTTTCAAGGAAGTTTGCTACTCAAGAGGTCAACATTAAACAGACTGAAACCTGCTTGCAGTGGCTAATCTGAAAGATAAGTATATCTAGAAACACATGGTAAATTTCATATCTCTCAATGTTTACCTACCAAGGTAAAAAAAAAAAAAAGGAGGGGGGAGGGTTGTGGGAGAGTGAAAAAAAAAATTCAACCTAAGAGCAGAAATAATGTGACTGGGAGTGAGAGGCAAGTTTATGCTGAATGAACAGTCAGCAACAATGATTATGAGTCATGTACAAAGAGTTGGGAAAAATGTTTTCTTTTATAATCACAATAAAACAATGAATCAGGAAATAGAACTTGATAGCACAGAAGAAATATTTTAAACTTAAAACACACACACACACACACACACACACACACACAGCACTCCCCATGTTTCTCCTTTGCAAGTTTCTCCTATTTTGTGTGGGGGGCAGAGGAAGGGGGTTAGCATTTCCCATTGTTCAGAGAGTAAGGACTATACAATTCTCAATGTCAGGATTCCAGTTGAATTCCTGTGAAATTCAGCTACTAGTGTAAAACCTGAAATACACATGCTTAAACTCCACCTAACTAACACTATTCTTTGAATACAAAAAAGAACAGTACAAAACCCCCCTGCTCCAGATCCCAAGGTTAATAGGACCTAAATTTATTCATAACAGACCAGCTTTTCAAATTAGGCAATTCTCTGGGAGTATTCTCCTTAGAATGAAAATCTAGTCCAATGGCCAGACATATAATACTTGGATAGAACCTTTTTCCAGAAGGCCTTTGAACATAATACTATACAAATTCATATTTATAATGCTGTTGTAGTTTTCCCAAAGGATGAAGTTAGCAAAAAAAAAATTCAATGTTATACCAGTCAGTGGCAAAAAGAAGGGATGAGAAAGTAGATTTTTGCTGTAACTACCAGTCTACTATGATGGAAATTCTTCTTGAGGGAAAAATATAGAGAAGATAATCAATATGAGATTGGTATTCCAGGCTCTTTTCTTTCCTTTCTCTGATTGGGCTCGAGCTCAGGGAATAATTCTCAACTTTAGAGTGGGAACATTATCAGTTTCCAATCTCTTTTCATCCTCTGCTTTTCAAAAATAACACGGAGGGAGGGATTTTTGTTTTGTTTTAGTGTATATTAGTATTTTTCCCTTTATTTAAAGCATGACATCTATATTCACCAGTTGTGACTTGGTCAGCGACACTTGTTAAATCAAGTGCTGTAGTACTGTTACGAATTATCAGTTGCTATTATTTTTTTTAAAAATAAACATTTTTTAAAGGAAGAAAGAAAAACAAAGAAAATGGTTTTAACATTTTGCTAATTAAAAATATACACAACACCAAAAGGCTGACTTTATACACTTATATGTCATTTAAAGAAATCACTTAAAACATTATTTCTCAAACTGTGTTATGCCAAAGGAGGGAGATAAAGAGGCTTACTTAAGCACATTTTGTCTCTCTTCCAAATTCCACTCTAATGAAGTACAGAAATAGGTAGAGACTTGTGCCTAACACACAATTTGTCTTTGGGGTTGATTGTCTTCACCAATGAAAGGAAGGGGATTAATTCTGAAAATCTTCCAGCCTCAAAAGAAAGAGAGATCTCTACTTCTTTTTGACCAATTTCTTTCTATATTTAGATATTTTAGGAAAGTGGTGCCCCACATGTAGTGTGGGCATAAGAACATTTCTATTTAAGTGAAATCTTAGTTTACAATTTTTCTGAATGCACCTTTATTTCAATGGTTCATAAATTTGGTGCACTTTTTTTTTTTCAACAGCACTGTACTGCCCTCAAAAGTAGCAACATTTTTAAAATTCTTGATTGGCATTCTAACCTTGCAAAGAAATATGCATCCTGAGATAATGCTGCTAGCTTTGTATGAAAGCCATATTTCATTCTCTCTCTGCAGAGCAAAAGCAAAAAAAAACAAAAATAAAAACAAACAAAAAAAATAAACAAAAAACTCCCACTACCACAAAAGAGGTGGTACAATTGAATGTAAAGGGTTGTTATACACCCACTCCCCTTTGAGTCCCGTCTCTGGCATCTCCTTCCTTCCTTGCCTCCTTTTGTTTACCACTTTTAAAAGAGTCTTGTGGTGGCTGAGCTGCTTGCTCAGGATTGGACTGAATCTAAATTTCTTGAAATAACATTACCTCTAACAGGTCACAAGGTTTCCAGAAAAGCTGATCAGACACAATTAGAGATTAGAGGCACAGCATCCTAGGCACCAAAAAAATCTTCAATTTTAAGGTCTAAGTGGGGATTCCACGAGATAGTCCCCACATCTGAACTGAGAAAGGGTGGTGATATTACTTCATGTTCAAAAAATGAGTTGCAAAGCTACAGGATACAGCAGTCTGCTGTGCTTTGCCCAACTCCTGGATACAGATGCTATAGCTCTCAGAAGACCAGAACAAAATGAAATTCACTTAAATTTCAGAACAATTCTTCTAGTTAAATATTAATCATGTGTGTTTTTCTTTTCAGCCTCTGTTAATCTCTCTTCCCCACCCCCACTTTGTTTTTTATGGTGATCTCAGGGAAATGGTAATATGGCTAAGGAGCTGGAATGATTTGGGTTAGTGTTGGAAGGGAAGCTACTAATGCCCTCTTACTGATACAAACAGTGCTTTCGCCTCTTGCTGACTGTTGTAAAAAGAAAACCCCCAAAATAAAATTCAGCAGATGCCCTTTTGGAACTAGTTGGAGCTGCACTCACATAGGAAGCAATCTGAAACTGAAGCAATGAAGACCCTTCCACATCAAACACACCAAATTGTTGTTCAGAAGCACATTTCTTTGTGTCTAGTAATTCCCTGGTATTGGCAGTTTCAGTATGTTAAATGCTGACAATGGTTATAACACCTTGCAAATCTGACTCCAGATTTAAATGGATTTTTCTTCAGAAACATAGATGTTACTTGGAAATAATCACTGAAGATGGCAGCTGTGTGCTTAATCAATGACAGCAAAAAAAAAAAAATGCTGAACCGGGCAAGAGTATTTAGTTCAGCAAGCTTCTACCCTTTTGGTTTATCTCAACTCTACCTCCCTGGTTTATCACTATATCCTTCACTCCTTTCTCTCTTGAGATGAAAGTGTCCAGCTGTCTCTTAAACTCATTTAGATTACTTGCATCACTGGCCAATTATTCCATATGTTTCCTACTGCTTTAGTCAAAATTATTTTACTCAATACCCTGTTTACTCTCAATTTCCTAATTCTACAATGTGTTTCCTGGTGTTTGAAATTCTTATTCTAGTAGGAGCAGATCATCTTGTTCCACATAGCCAAAGCCCATTCATATCTTTTGAAAACTACTTTGCCGTGACTTTTCTCTGTTGAAAAGAAGCCCCCTCTGTTACCACTTTTACTACCAACATTAGCCTTAGAATCTGAAAGGGAAAGAGTATGGATGTAGAGTCATACAACGTCACAGTGTTAAGAGGCATATATTAGGGCACTTTCATCACTGCTAATAAACAAAGATGTTGAGAGCTTTTGGGAAAAACTCCTACCCAAGCTAGAGAAATACTCTGTTCTTATTCTGATTTGAATGTGAGGTGACTAGTGTTCTTAATACCACCTTATATTTTCAAAGCACTTTTTAAAACCCCACAGTGTTTTCATACAGATATTCTGTATCTTTATCTGCATTTAGGTGGCTCAGAGGTTAGAGTCCTGGACACAGAGTCAGAAGGACCTGAGTTCAAATGTGGCCTAAGACATTTAACTGGCCATGTGAACCTGGACAAATCACCTAACTTCCTTTCAGCCTCAGCTTCCTCATTTGTAAAATGCAGATAATAATTATACACAGGGCTGTAATGAAGATAAAATGAGATACTATCTGTAAAGTGCTTTGCAACTTTTTAAAGTGCTAAACAAATGCTGGCTATTACTATTATTGGCATTCTCTTTGATTCTTGAACTATCCCATTTTACTTACAGGAAAATTGAGTTGCTTTGGGCACTGAAGGAGATTTCCCCTAAGAAATAAAACCACAACAGAAGCACTTTTCTTGACTTCTGAAGTCAATATTCTCTTAAGTGAAAAAGCTCACATATATTATAGAAGGACTGGTCAACCTATACAGTAAAGAAATGCTTTCTATGATATTATTTTAAAAGGTAGGCATGCTAGCTATTGGAGTTTGTGAGATCAGAAAAACCAGACTCCAGGACTATTGGAAGTCGGGTGGGGCAAACAGGATGTAGTTATTTAATATCTTCTGTTTGACAGGCCTCACTAGGACATTTTTATCTAGTACACAAAGAAATTCTCTGAACCAACTCCAGCTAGAGAATTCTTTGAAATTTAACATATAGGTTCTTTTATTTTGGACTCTGGAGACAGCCTTCTTTCAAGAAAGCAAACTTTGTATTTCTGTCCCCTGTAGTCTGCTGATAATTAACTATGTGGATTCTAATGTGTGTGTGTGTGTATGTGTGTGTGTGTGTGTGTAGGGTTATAATTATCAGTATTTGATTATGATACATGAAATTCAATAGTTTTTTTTACTGTATTTCTTTCCATTTAAAAATCTGTAAAATTGGTGATTTGTTTTTTTTTTTTAATGCTGTGCAATAGATATCAGAAGAGAGGTACACAAGGACATGGAAAATATCTGAATTTTTCATTGTACATATTTGATTTTCAATTTAGTACTATTGTACATTTTTTGTACTGCCACACTGTCAGAAGAAAGTAATACAAGTACAGTGCCATAGCTCATGGCTTCAGAGATCTAGGGGCATTTTTCAACCAATTACTCAAACAAGATCTTTTAAAAAAAAACTGAGTTTTTTTTGTCTTTTGTCAATTTATGGCTATAAAGATGTCTCTTTGGAAAAATCTCACAATATTATTGCTCCCAATTTTCCTAAAATATTTCCCAAGTCTACTATCCACAGTCATTTGAAGCCAGTTACCTCCTAGGGCTCTCTAATCCTACTGCCTTCACATCAAAGACCTACAGAAACGAACATCTAAGAAACTACAGAATCATATCTTTACTGGCATAGAAGCTATTCATGGCAAGTCATCAGTACCTGAAAATTTATTTCCTCTTACAAATGCCTATTTTCCCTTCCCAGAATATCTCCATTTTAGTTTATAAACTGATGCCTTCTGTCTAGTTTTAATGATAAGAAATTACTAGGTTTTCTACTCATTTCTACAAGTCAACCCTCAACTATTAGCACAATTAGTAAGAATTATCATCCACCTAAGACCTTCCCTGATATCTTACTTTGATGCTCATCTAACTAGCCCTGGTAAGCAGAGACTCTGACAGATCTCAGCAAGCCAGAGAGGCTTCAAGTTACAACCCAGTGATGGATTGTATGGTTTCTGTACAAATACCTGTCTAGATAAGTTCAGAGAGTTTTATTATAAGAAGGTTGGCTACCAGGTGAGGACTTTTGATCCTAGTAAATCATGAAACCATTTAAGACATGGAGGGATTTCAGTCTGCATCAGTAGAAGAAATGGCTGAATTGATGAAATCAGAGTTCCATTTAAGTACTGACCTAATAAAAAGAATAGTAGTCAACTCCTATTAGTAGCAGAACTGCCAATAACAATATTGGTAAATAATATGGACAAGCCAGAGACTTTATTTTTCCTTTATAAATTTCTCATTTCTGTTGAGAATACCATCATCCTATTAATCACCCATACTCTAAATGCATGAGTTAACTTTGGTTCTTCCACTTTCCTTATCCCACATGCCCAATCAACCACCAAGGCCTGACAATTTCATTCTCATCTCATCCTCCCTTTTACAAGGCAGTGCTGTTCCCACGGTTACCATTTCAGTTTGGACCCTCATTCTCTCACCTCTGGACTACTGTAAGAGCTTCTTATAAACTCTCCCTACCTCCAGTGTCTTCCTTCTCCAAACCATCCCTCATATAGCTGCCAGAATAATGGCACAAGGCTCCCTAAGGCACAAACAAGGCCAAATACATCACTTCCAGCCTCAGGTACCTACAATGGCTCTCTTTTGACAAGGATAAAATGGCTTCACAGCCTGACATTTAAGGCCTGCCATAGGATAGATACCACTTGCATTCCTTACCTTATTTCAGACTATTTCCCTTCATATTTACAGTCTATATTCCAGATAAGCTAGAATATAACTTCTGCCATCTCATCCTGCCCCCACCTCTTTGGCTACCATGAATTTATGCAGACTATCCCTTTTGCCTGGGGGACACTCCTAATCTCCAACTGTTGAAATCCTCTTTCTTCAAGGACCAACTCAGGCACTACTTTCTCCATGAAGCCTTTTCTGATCTCCCCAACTGAAAGTGATCTATCCGCCTTGATTTTTCTTTTCTTTCTTTTTTTTGGGGGGGGGGGCAGTAGTTGTCTGGAATTGTCATTTGCCATTTTATACTCTAATCTTGTAGTATACTTATTGTCTAATCTACACACTCCCTCCTCCCTCCCCTCAATCATGCAATTAAATAATAATCTCCTTGAGAAAAGGGCTATGTTATTGTTATTATTTTTAAAAATTTTTAAATATTTGCACTTCTGGCCTTCCTCATACTTGATACTTAATCATGTTTGCTGAATTGATTTTCTCTTTCTCATGGCCTGATTTTTAGCTGTTTCATAGATGAGTTGAATCTTCACCAAAGGAGGCATAGGAAGTCATTTTGGTTCTTTACCATTATAAAAAAAAAAAGTATAATTGCTTCTGTGCTAGGGAATAAAATTCAGTTTGGGGATTTCAGTAGTCTAAAATTATCTGTATTATCCAAAATTGTTGAGAGTTGATTATAGGAAGAAGGCACTTTTTTTTGAACATACCTTTCCTTTAATCTATTTTCTAATCGGTTGTATTACCAATTTATATTCACCGCTTGTGACAACTATGCTGGAAAAACCCATTAAGATTGCTTTTAATATTGGCCAATAATGTATTTTAACTTATCATTTAAACTTCCTTTTGCTTATTTGTTTCTAAGTTCATGATTACAAATTGATCTTTAACAATCTTGCTCTCATTGCTTATTGCCATAATATAGTGCTTACTGCCATGTTCTATTGCTTATGACTGTAGATGTTACTTTCTATCACTACTTAGCCACCTTGACATTGTTTGACCTTTATATCTTAAGAGATAAATGGGAATATGGGAATTGGAACTGAAAGAGTAATTCTTCCATAAGCTCCATATATTAATAACAATAATGATATTTTTTTTCTCCAATCCATTAGCTTAGAAAACTTGTCTCTGGGACCTTCCACCCTTAATTAATCCTTGGCATTATATAGAGGAGTAGTAACTATTTCTATAGAAATTATTGATGATTAAGTTTTGTACAAAGAATAGGATTAGAACTGCTCTGTATTGATGGTAGCTTTGAGACCCAACCAGCAGATTCATTTAAAATTCTCTTCTCTCCTCTTCTCTGTTCTTCTTCCACCTCCAAACTCCCTGATAAAATGGTCAATTAGCCTCTGTTTGAATGCCTCAGGGGATGGGAGGAAAACCTAGTGCTAAGATTCTCTTTTTATTTTTTCCAACTCCATGTAACAATCCTGTTATAAATTAGGCTCCTATATTAATTTCCATGTTACATTTTAGAGAAGAGATGATTTCCCACTGCCTCATTGTTATGTGATACCAAGTTTGATATGTAATCATGATGCAAATGTTACTGCATGTTAAAGTTATTGTGCTCATTATCAAATTTTGGATTTGGAGGTAGTGTTATAGAATTTTTCAGGGCAAAGTAGAAAAATCAGTGAGTTTTCAATTTGGCACAGAAATCTAATTGTTTGAATTTTTATTATTTGTTATGGAAAGGATAGCTCACACCATCATAACTCTTGGAAGTCTGTGACAAGTATTACTCAAAGCAAAAGAGTATTATGTTTCTTAGAGACATACAAATCCAAAAGATCATGTCAACTTGTGGTGAAAGGTGGCTTCAGAGAGAAGTGCCTTTCTCAGATTCCACTAGTTAGACTAGTTTTCTAACTGTGAGAATGTCAATTTTTGGCTAAGCTTCGACCAAGGTCTCTATGGATACTGAAAATCAATTATTCCTCTCAAATTCAATGACCATATGAAAACCCTAGGTAATGATTGTGATGGGATAGGGCTTCCCCCCACCCCCAAAAATGAAAAGGCAATTAATTCTTCCTTTTAGCAAGACAGAAACTTAGCGGGAGATATCCCTATAGAAGCATTTCATTTCCTCTTTTTACACAGCTCATCCTAACCTCCTCCCCACTGGCTACAACTTGACAGATGGGATGGGTCTGAAGCAAGTTCACCATGATCATGCAGCAAATTTACATTTTCCCAATTATAGTTTGGTAAACAACATGTTATAAAATAAGGCATAATTCAGATGATTCTCCCAAATATCAAAGAATTAAAAAACAAAACAAGCCAACAACTCTACAATCATTCATTATGGACTGTTCACAGTTTGTGATGTGTTTGGCTATATATGTATATTTATGTATATATACATATATGTATGCATACATATATGCATATATATACAAATATTAATGTGTGTGTTATATGTACTTGGGGGTACATATCAATGCATAAACATATACATTTCTCCTTTCTTATGAGATTAACACCTTTATTCCAAGTTTTTGGTATGAGGGTATCTTTAAATGTACATTGTTCCAATCTTCAGAAGAAAATTAAAGTGAATTCAAGTCTATATTGTCTATCCTTCCTTTCTGCCTTTCTTTTCAGGTTAGCAGTTTATTTCTGCATTAATCACCCTGACAGAAGCAAGGCAACTCAATTTTCTGCTTCTGTAGGTAGGCACATCACTTTCTGTACCACACTAGGCATGAAAAGGGCTGCAGCTAAGCTTTGGTTACTGGTGTAATTGAAATGCTATCCACACTATAGGGTGCATTAAAGTCAGATAACGGCAGTTCCTGTGGCCAATTTAAGTAGCTTGACTTCCCTGGGAAAAAAAAATTGCCTGACAGATAAGGCAGACAAACTGGCTAATTCTCCAAGCATGTCTCTCATTGTGATCCTAGAAAAATGAGAAAAAAATGAATCACAGAACCACAAAATCAATTGACCCTCGGGTAGCTCATCAGGCAGCGAGCCTGATAAACCTAAAAGCTTTGTTAATGTCTGCCTGCCTGTATCCCACAGATAGAGAACTTTGTAAATGAACCTGCTTTGATAAATATATTAAGGAAAGCTGTGAATAAAGGCAGAGACTTCTCATTTGTAAATACAACCTCTGCTACATGGAATTAGAATGATAAAATGGAGTTCCATGTAATTAAGTTTGTATAAGGCCTGAAATCCGTGCAAATACTTTCCCTGAATTTTGAAAGAGAACTGTCAGTTCAATTAATCTGAACATCACCCCAAGAATGTACTGAACAAAATTAAGCTGCTGATAAAACCTGGGCCAGTATTTTGATAAGTAATTCCTATATCATTTCTTGGCTACTGTGATCATTTTATTTAATCCTCTGCTTCCTCTACCCCCCCACCTCCCACTTTTTCCTCAGTTATACTCTAAGCCATGTACAAAGGATGGATGGTCTACGCAGTTCCATAACAGCAATCTACCATACCACAAAGCTGAAAAGGGGGGATAGGGGACCTTTCCTCCTCATGTAATAAATATCAAAGTAAATACATTCTTATTAAGAGATATTTAAAAACAAGTATCTAAATCACCACTCAGGGGTTAAAAAACAAAGAAAAGTAGACCAAAACTGAGAATTTAGCATTAAGACTGAACAAAAGCTTACTACTTTTTAGTTATTTTCAGTAGTAACGTCATGAATAAAATTTGAGGTTTAAACAGAGAATTCCAAAGTTTTAGAGAAAGCACAGGGAAAGGGAAAGGAGGGATAAGAGAAAGCACAGGAGTATAAGGAAGAAAAAGAGAGGGAGAAATCTTCAAAAGCAATTTACCCAGGTTAGTTTTATCAAATACCAATTTCAACACTAGGAGGTGAGCTCAATCTCATTTGCCTTAGAAATGAAAAAATAAAATAATTATTTGCAAATAGCAATTTAGCCATGGAAACAGAAATATTGATTTTTAGCATCACTCACCAGTTGTTTACTTGTAGAATTGTAAGTCCTGTGTCCTGGGCTAACTGTTTCTTCTGCTCCTCTGAAGGATATGGATGCTAAAAAAAAATTAAAAGACTAATTAGCAGTTAGGAAAGATGCATTTGCATCTAAGAAAGAAAACACTACTTTTGATTTCTAGGTTTCTATGATTTGACTTTTTTCAAGAAACAGCCTTTTTTTTTTAATATGTGAAGATAAATGATGGAAGTGATAGGATACAGATCAAATCCAAAGATGGCTAGTGCTTGATACCCCCTGTTCTTGCAACATATTTCAGTTCATGCAACAAGAAAATTATGTAAACATTGGTTATTAGATTTTTAAAATATTGGTCATGTATTTTTGCAACAATTTCAATTTTAGGCTACATTAGATCCTATACAAAATATTCTAGTTGCACAAAAGGCAACTTGTTACATTAGCATTTTGCTTTGCTATCTAAAACACATGTATGGAATAGCTCTTATAAGGTTATTCACCTAAGAGGGCTCAACTAAACCATTTTCTTTCAGTTGAAGTAAGCTTATTGGCAGCATATAAGTTTGGAGAGTGCTATTGGATAATCACGATCATTCTCAGGATTCAATTACTTATATGGTATATTGACGAGATATTTATGCAGTCTCCTTTATGGAGTAATGGGAAGATTCTCCCGTGCTTGATCATTATTCTGCTGGGATAAATGGTCAAGCAAGAAGCACATATTCAAATGAATCCACTATGTGCAAGGCTTCATACAAAATTTTGAATTTAAATTTATATGATGACAATGAGCATAATTAAGCTACAAACTTCACTGCTCCCTGTGACCATCCACAAAAAGCATCTTGGGGGAGCATCTATGACATCATCAATACGTTCTTCATTCTTGCAAGTCAAGGATTATTGTTTCTGCATTACACAGGTCCTTAAGAGTTACCACACTATCATACACCTATGAGTTAAATATGGTCCACCTTTATATTCACTAATTTTCTCATGGAGAAAAAGTGAACTTTTATTTGTCATCTCAAAGTCTTTTACAATTAAGAAGTTCTCAAGTAATAAACATTTTCTCCAATGATAATAAAGAGTGATACCAATCATGAACAACAGAAACATTCCACTTAAACTACTCTAATCATTCTGATGCTTGGCAGTGAGATATTTCAGTCATCTCATATTCTGTTCTTCAGGTATTTCATCTCTCATGATAATGTATGTTATCTATAAGATGTCCAGTGACTTACTAGCAAAACCAAATGCCATTAGGTTAAACAATATCCCCTGTACAGCAAAAGGGGTTAACTAGATTTGTATCAATATAGAAGCCAGGCTTTTAATATTCTGCAAATGTTAACAAAGAAAGATGATAATGTTGAGTTAATATGGGTTAAGCATAAAATGAAAATAAATTTTTCTGATTGCGAGGTGTTGACACTTTTTTGGCTAGGGCCTCCAGCCTGTTCTTGAAAGCTGTGTAATTACAGAAGGCTTTTCCCCTCCTTCCCCCTCCTGCTTCTAGTCTGCCCACATTAGTAATGACCCCTTCACTGCTTCAAAAACCACTAATAGTCTTCAGCACAGGCAAGAAAAATGAACAGGATAAATTGGAATCCACAGTCAGTAATTTGCATCATATGAGGCTGCTTCGGCCACTCACGCTCATCCCTGGCCATCAATCGCTGACTGTCAGGTGCTGCACTCTGCCACCATGACAAATACTCCTCCTAACACTCTGATTCGTCCAAACAATGTAATTGTCCTCTATTCTTCTCTTGGTAATGGAGATAATGAATGACTGCACAAACAAGAAGGATTGCTCATCAGATACTGGGGTGGCTTCAAACCAAAGGGGGAAAAGGCTCTAGTACAAATTTTAATTGACTGAAAACACTAGCTAGGGAAAAAAAAGCAAAGGAAACAAATCCTTTTCTTTTTCATATCTTCATGCTCAAGTGAATAACTTGGCCCATTTTTCCCCTGTGGCTTTTGAGAGGCTAGCCAGATCTATTGTCTGTCCATTCTAGGAAACTGGAGTTGTTAGAATAAGCCTACATTGCTAGAGGATAGCCATGCTGGCACAATGCTACTGTGTGAAATTTTATCAGTAATAATTCTCGATCCTTTTGGTATTCAGTTTTACAAATCGTGGTGAAGTATCTGATACAGCCTTGTAAATAAAGGTTGTATGTGGGCACGGGCATGTGCATGTGTGTGCACGTGTGTGTGTTTGCACTTGAGAATGTGATGAGCTGATAGAGGTAAGGGATGGTGAAGAAAGAAGGGGAACACCAACCTGTTCCTTTCAGTCTGACTGCAAATTCTGATTACACTAAGCAGGAATATTTTACTCTGAATTTAACCAAATGGTCAGAGAATTATAACAACATAATCTATCCTGGGAATCCCTGAACAGTACCATCAATGTGAAGAAAGTTATGAACTCCATCCCTGCATCCTTAGAAAAGACGAGGTATTACCAAAATTTACCTTGCACAGACGGCTTTAAAAAACCCATGGCAAAGATAATAACAACCTTAACTTATTGAAATAACATTTTGTGGTTTTTGAACATCAGTGATTCTGTGGCCTTTTATATATGGAGTGGACTGTTTATCTGAAAGTGTTCTGGCAAACCACCACCATATTTCTAAAATTAAAAAAGGGATGGAAAACAATCAACATTCATAAGAACTGAAACCACGGCAATGTGTTTTGGATTAATTTACAAATATGTGTATATATTTAAGGCTAAACTATGGAACCAGAAAATTCTTACAACTTAGTCTATCATATGCATACTTACACTTTATTAGAACAGACATCATATTGAAATAATAAACATGGGAGGCCTTCACTTCTTCTTTGATCTATTTTACTAAATGTCTGACTGGCTCAAATTTAAAATAAACCTTGGTATGTTTGCACTTGAAAACTGAAAGGAGACCATGAGTAATAATTTGTTGTCAGTTTCCATATTCTTGGACTAAACCTATAGTTTAGTCTGTACATTGTTGGGTGCCAACCCTCTCTGGTCCAGTGGATCAGAGGTGGCCCAACTTTCCCTTAAGAACATGTATGGTAACATAATAAGAATGATGATGATTCTCTTCATCAAAAGACAACCAGAATGAAATCATGAATAGGTCAAAACTTTTCATCTGAAAAGTCTAAAGGCATAGTAGCAAAGATAGTACAGCTTGGATAGAGGCCAATCAGAATAAGAGAGACATATCATATGGATTCTCTTAATATGACTCTCAAAGAAAAGTTTTCAAAGATTTTATAGAATATACATGCTGAAATTCTCAACATATTTGGAAGATATTTTTTCTTTTTAATACCATCTTTTTGAAGAGGGTTGGTGAAAAAACATTATTGAAAAGATTTATAGCTGGTCTTTTTAAGGTGTTAAGAAACTTGGGGACAAGATGAGTGCTCATTGATTGAGGAACAGCTGAAGAAATTGTGGTATATGAATGTCAAGAAATATCACTGCACAAGAAGAAATGGCAAACATGAGGAATTCAGATAAACTTGGAAAGACTTATATGAACTGATGCAGAGTGAAGTAAGCAGAGCCAGAATAATGTGCACAATGTCCACAATTATGTACAGGAAAACAGTACTAAAAGACATCAAAACTCAGGTAAAAGCATTGCAAATTGTCAGAATTTGACTCTAATATACTGATGATGAACATGACTCCCTCCTCTTGGTAGAGTTTTCGTAGACTACAAGCACAGAATGAAGCCTATGCTTTCAGATATGGCCAATGTGTCAGTTTACTTTGTTTTAGTGGTAGTTCCTTGTTAAAAAGAGAGGGTTCTTTGGGTGAAGATGGTGGAGAAAAGTACTAAAAAATGACAGTGGTGAATAAAAAAAGTATCAATAAAATATTTGGAAGGAAAGTAGATTATTAACTTTTCTCAAGTTAGTAATTTCTTTATAATGTTTTTTCTTTAGGTATTTTTTTAAATACACTGAATCTTCACTACAATGTCCATGAATTCCATGCAGTGGAAGTGCTTTGTGAATGGAGACAATCTTTAGCAATTTGTTTTGGTGATCTAGTAATTAGCACTCTTTGGATGATGTTCAAGCAGACCCACAATATCCTGAGTTCTGCTCTATAGTGAAGAGTCACGGCAATGTTACAATGCATTCAGTCCATATTGCATATTAGAAGAACATCATACGTTTGAGGATAGTTAATTGAAATAAACTTGTTTTTATCACTGATCAGCTTCTGTTGACAGGCAGTGTTGGAAAAGATGTTGGGCCTGGAGTCAGGAGACCTGGGATCAATTCCTGGCTCTGATATGTGTGTTACAATAGTTCCTTTGCCCCTAAGGAAGAAGCATAGCCCTGGAGAAATCATCCAATTTATTGCAATCAGGATGGTTAGAGTTTAAGGCTTAAACTCTATAGTATATGAGCTTTTTTTTTTTTTTTTTGAAGAATGGGGGTTATAGAGCCAGTTGATGAGAAGCTTTGGGAATGGGGGGTGGCATGTAGCTAACTCCAAATAACTGGGGGTTATCACTAGGAATCAGGATTAGGCTTGCTCTGCCTGACCCCAGTGGGCATAACTAGGAGCAAAGTTGCAAAGAGACAAATTCAGGTTTGACATAAGGGAAACTACTTCCAACAATTAGGGTTATCCCAAAGTGGAATGTACTGCCTGGGGAGGTAATAGATTCTCACTCATTGGAGGCTTCAAGCAAAGGTTAGATAACCATTTGTAGGGTGTGTAGTAGAAGGAATTCTTTTTATCAGATGTGAGTTAAGCTAGATGGCTATTAAGGTGCCTTCCAGCTCTGAAGTCCTATGATACTTTGTTTAACTCAGGGAAGAAAGAAAAGCAGCATGGCTAAACTATAAAGCCATGTCAGAAACTCTGTATTAGACATGAGAGCAGGTAGCTACTGGATCAGAAGATCAGAGATTTAGAATTAGATCTGGAAGGGATTGTAGATGCTGTCAAGTCCAACCTACTCATTTTACAAATGAAGGAACTGAGGCATAAAATGACTGGGTGATATGAATGCCAGATGATCATAGCTTCCATTTCTCATTTTAAATTTCAGAAAGGCATCCTATTGCAGACCACCAAGCTTCTCTTGTAGACAAATGGGACGTGCTTAAATGCTACTACTTGATTGGTTGGGTCTGGATCACAGAGACATAGAATCATAGGTTTTAGAGCTGTGAAGAACCTGAGAAGTCATCTAATCCAACCCCCTAATTGTACAAATGAGGAAACTGAAACCCAGAGAGGTCCAGGAACTTGCCCAAGGTTGCAGAGGCAGCAAATGTCAGAGCTAGAATTCAAACCCAAACTCTCTGATTCCAAATTCAGTGATTTTCCCACTGTACCACAAAGTGAGAAACCAAAACGAGCCAGAATCATCAGTTTGTGATAAATTCTATTAGTCATATCAATATAGATAATAGTAGTAGTAGTAGTGGTTGTAATGGTAGCAGTAGTAGCAGCAGCAGCAGCAGCAGCAGCAGCAGCAGTAGTAGTAGTAGTAGTAGTAGTAGTAGTAGTAGTAGCAGTAGCTAATAGGAATATAGTACTCTAAGGTTTGAAAAGTGCTTTACATATATTATTTCATTTGATGAATTCAATTTTGCATGAATCAATATTTTCATTTTGTCATGGCTAAGTATAAACTTATAAATACAAATCAATCCATGCCAATTTAGAGAATAATAGCTAGGTGGTGCAGCGGATAGAGCACTGGGCCTGGAGTCAGGAGGACCTGAGTTCAAATGTGGCCTCAGATACTTGCTAGCTTTGTGGCCCTGGGCAAGTCACTTCACCCTGTTTGCCTCACTTTCCTCATCTGTAAAACAAGCTGGAGAAAGAAATGGGAAACTACTCCAGTATCTCTGCCAAGAAAACCCCAAATGGGATCACAAAGAGTCAGATAAGACCGAACTACTGAATATCAGCAACAGATTGATTCCAGAGTTGGAGTTCTTAACTTGAGTTCCATGAACTTTTAAAGAATGTTTTGATATAATTAGGTTTCAATTGGTATCCTTTGTAATCATGTTTACTTTATCCATTTAAAAACACTGCTATGAGAAGGTATCTACAGGCTTCACTGGTTAACATAAAACTGCTTAAGAACCCCTGAAATATGGGGCAGCTAAGTGGCGCAGTAGACAGAGCTCTGGCCTTGGACTCAGGAGGACCTGATTTCAAATCCAGCCTCACACACTTGACACTAGCTGTGTGACCCTGGGCAAGTCACTTAACCACGATTGCCTCATCAAAGAAAAGGAAAAAAAAAAGAACCTCTCAAATAGATGAACCTTATCAAATCATCTGAAACCAATTTTCAGCACCTTTTCCAAACTTGTGTTAGAATAGCCTATGCCAGAGAAGGAAAGAGAAGGATTAACGTAGTCAGTATTCAAATAAGACTGATAACAAAACATAAATTTCCTTTTTACTGACATTCCGAACTGAAGTGTACCGTGTGGAGCTTTGCCAATTGAACAGTTTCTCTTGCCCCTCTCCCTTCCCGTATTTCCCAAGTGAGGAAACTACTCTTATGAAAATGAGGAAGTTCTGCCTTAGAGGAAAGAGTACATGATGAATTATATCATTTGGAATTTTCTCTTTCCCTCCCCTCTCTGCTCATCCCCTGAGAATTACTGATCACTGATAAAAACAGTAACATATTGCTTTCATCCCAATCCATAACTCTGGCCAAACATGGCAAAAATTTCTGAAGTTAAGGATTTTAAAAATGGTTTCCCACGAGAATAGTCCTCAAGAGATCTCAGAAATCAGATGACTGAGAGGAGATAGTGTCATACAGTGGAAAAGTACTAGAGTCAGAGTCAGAGGACCTGGGATCAAATCCTACTTTGGTCACTTGCTTTTGGATAACTTTGGGCAAGTCACTAACCAAAGTGAGGAGACGGGACTAATTGGTTTCTAGGGTCCCTTCCAGTTCTAAATCTATAAATTAATGCTATTTTGTAGGATTTAGAGCTGAAAGGGACCTCGGAATTTAACCATTTACAATTTTCTTGTTTTACACATGAGGAAACTGAGACACGGAGAGGTAACTGATTTGTCCAGAGTCGTACAAGGATTAAGTGGCAGAGCAAGAATATGTAGCCAGGTCCTCTGACTGCTGGGTTATGTGGTGAATAAAGTGCAGGGCCGAGAGTCAGGAAAATTCATCTTCCTGATTTCAAATGTGGTCTTAGACTTATTTTTTGACCCTGGGCAAGTTATTCATTCTTGTTTGCCTCAGTTTCCTCATCTGTAAAATGAGCTGAAGAAGGAAATGAGAAACCACACCAATAACTTTGCCAAGAAAACCCCAAATGGGGTCATGACAAGTTGGACATGAGTGAAACTAACAAACAACAACAACCTCTGACTCCAAATTCATCCCTCTTTCTACCCTAGTGACATAAGAATCTAAAGTATACAATGTACTCCCACATCGCATAGTAGATGGAGAGTCAGCTAGGAACACCCGGCTTCAATTTCTGCCTCTAACACATACTAGCTATGTGACATGGGCAAGTCACCCAAACATCTCAGACCTCTGGGCAACATTCTAAGACTATAAGTTTCACTGAGGATTCTGACCAGCATCGGTAAAAGAATTTTCTTTATCTGGGAGGTTCCCTATACAAATTAACTCACAGGTCCAGTCCCTATGCCCACTTTTATCCTAAATAATACATATAGACCAATGTAAACTTTGGATCTAAATAAGATTGGATTTGGATCTAAAAATGATTGGAAGATAATACTTTAATAATGTTTCCTGGATGGTAATCCAAGATAGGTAAAATTTCAGGATAATTTTTGTGCTAAACTCAAGTTCTCTAGGGAAATTAGAGTAGGTTTACTGATCAAAGATTGTTTCCGGTAAACACTACAAAATTAAGAGGGATGTAGTCACAAATCATTCTTGGAGGACCTGTTTTCAGGGTTGGGATTTTGTATGTCATAGAATAGTTACTTAGCTGCTTAGCAGATAGAGTGCTAAATTTGGACTCTGGAAGACCTAATTTCAAATCCTCCTTTAGACACTTACTAGCTGTGTGAACTTAGGCAATTCATTTACCTTCTCTCAGCCTCAATTTCCTAATCAGTAAAATAGGGATAATAATAGCACCTATGTCACAGAGTTATAGTATCAAATAAGATATGTAAAGCACTTTGCAAAACTCAAAGCACTATATAAATGTTAGCTATTATTATCTATCAAAAGCCAACCCTTAAAATGTTTTTTTTTTTTATTACTATGTGTGATCCTGAACAAGTCATTTAATGTCTCTGGACTTCAGTTTCCCATCTATAAGTTGAGGGGGGTGAACTAGATGATCTCTAAGGTTCCTTTTGGTCCTACCTCCATGATCCTATGGTTCTACCAATATCCTTTAAGCTCAAAAGTGTTACCTCTAGGAAGTTCATCTGAGAAATCCTAAGAATCAAAATATTTGAATACAATCTGAATGACTGATTGAAATACTCATTGTTCACCCAGATATTTGATATCATAAAGGCACATTTTAGGTTCAAATGAAGAATGAAATTTTTGTAATGCCAAATGTATATTGGTTGGTAGGATAGAAATGTAGTCTCTTAGGTGGAAATCACATGGAAATAAATTGTTTCAACAATAATAATCACATTCCTTTTATTTCCCCTTCAGACTAGGTTTGAAGGATTATAATGATAGCTAGATTTTAAGAGATTATCACGTCTGGCTAATACTTTGGGCCACAGTAAGGAGGCATAGTTAAGGAGAGCAAAGAGAAAAGCTTAATGCCTTCTACAGAAATGCCACAGGCATCTAGAATAAGCTTGGTGGATTATGACCCTGAATTTTTAAGCACTGGTATGATGCTGCTGTGTTATCAAGATATGAATAAAAAAGCAAAACTGAAGAAGAATTTCTGGAAAGCAAAGTTAAAGACAGAAACAAAGGCAAAAAAGAAACGGAACAAAACATGGGGAGCAAGAAGGGGTGATTTTTATAGCTATGAAGAGAAAAGTTGCATCTGGATTAATATTCTAATGTGATAGGGACAATTTCTAGAGATAGTAATGACAAAGTTAGGTGATCTGGATAATATTAGGTTTGAATATTATTAATACTCCTACCTCCTCATTCCCTGAAAGGCACTTGAGGAAAAGCTTTGCAGACAAAGGTCAGAATTTTGATAGTGAAAAAACATTATTCTGCTAGCAATCAAGCTTTAAAGCACGAGATCTTAACTTGGGGTCTGTGAACTTAAAAAAATGATAACCATTTCAATATCGTTTGTTTCCTTTGTAATCTCACATATTTTATTTTATGTATTTAAAATCATTATTCTATGAAGTGGTCCACAAGCTTTTTCAGACTGCCAAAGGCATCTGTAGCATACAAAAAAAAAGGTTAAGAATTCCTGCTTTAGAGAAAAGCTCCACTAACTATCACACTTTACTTTCAAAATGAAAAAAGAAGTTACTTTTAAGGAGTAGAGAAAGTTAGGATGGGTGCAATGGCAACTAGAAGGTACAGTTATTAGAGGGCCTGGCCTGAAATCAGGAGGCCTCATCTTCCTGAGTTCAAATCTGGCCTTAGGCATTTACTAGCTGTGTGACCCTGGGCAAGTCACTTAGCCCTGTTTGCCTCAGTTCCTCATCTGTAAAACGAGCTGGAGAAGGAAATGGCTAAGTACTCCAGTATCTTTGCCAAGAAAATCCCATATGGAGTCACAAAGAGTTGGATACCATTCAACAACAACAAGAAGGATGCTTACAATAAACAGATTGATCGTGCATATTATATCACCTGCATGGCTAATGCCTGATCCTAGTGAATGAGCCACAAGTCACAAATAAGGACCTGACTCATTTAATAAACCTTTCAGATTTCTATATTATGAGCAAATTAATATTTTTACATAGAAACTCTGTAAGCTTTTTTCCCCCAAAGAATTAACTTTGGTGTTCATTTCTCACAATGAATATGTCTGTGGATTGGCTCCAAAGTACATTTGGGTCGGTTAGGATTTTTATTGAAATAAATTAAACACATTCTTCACTATTAAATTCCACGTTAACAGAGTGATTCTTTTTGCTGCTGTTGTTCAGTTGTTTCAGTAGTGTCTCATTCTCCACGACCCCATTTGGGGTTTTCTTGGCAAAGATACAGGAAGGGTTTGCCATTTCCTTCTCCAGCTCGTTTTACAGATGAGGAAACTGAGGCAAACAGGGTTAAATGACTTGTCCAGGTTCACACAGTTAGTGTCTGAGGCCACATTTCAACTCACGTCTTCCTGACTCTAGACCTGGCACTTTAATTCTAGGTCTTCCTAAATCTCATCCTTTAAAACACTACTTTTTTCCCCTGTGGTTATGGCACTCATACACTAGATATAATTTAATTTAGGAAGAATATAAAGGACTTAAAAGCAGTATAGTATAGTGGAGCAAGAAAGACCTAGGTTCAAGTCCTTTCTTTGACATACGATGGCTGTATGCTCCTGGACAGGTCACAAGATCTCAGCGCTCTAAAAGACTATAAATTGTAGAGGAGTTCTTTCCTGGAAACTCCCTCAACCAATGAAATCACAGATCCGGTTCCTATCCCTATTCCCTATGATGATGAAAAAATAACAACAACAAATTTTTGAAAAAGTGTAACGTGTCCCAAAACACTGTGTGTCCTTGACACTTAAAATGCATTACTTAAGAATGTGAACTCCTTAGATCCTTTGGGGAAGCAAATTAAGAGTTATGCATCATGAATAAATAGATAAAGAAGCAGATCAATACATATCCCAAAAAGCTGGAAATACTAAATTATTATTTAGAGGATCATAAATCTAGACCTGGAAGGGACCTTAAAGGCCATCTGATCCAACCTCCTCGTTTTACAGGTGAGGAAACTGAGATCAATGAAGTAGACGACTTGTTTAAAATCACAAAGTGAATTTCAGGGGCAGAATGGGAACCCTGGAATTTTAGCCAGTGTTCTTTCCACTGTAACACACAGCCTTTCCTGTTGCTTCCATGAGAACAGCACGTATAATTAGACACAAAAATAGGTATCTAATATGGAATAGGTTTTTTTAAAAATAATAATAAGGAAGTTTATAGTTTATAGGTTCCTTCTTATACCTTACCTAATTTGATATCTGCAGTCTCAAGAAGGGAGTAAAGCTTTATTATTACATGCATACACCCAGATATGGGTGTATATATTTGCCTCTAGATAATACCCCACATAATTGCCTCTCTCTCAAAAGGTAGACTGAAATTTATGAATCAAAAAACCAATTGTACATTCTACAGATAATGACTATATATTTATTCACTGCCTTTCTTTTAGGTGTGTACCAATCTTTCCCTAAGCTAATCCACTGATCTCAGTTATGTCAATAAGAGAGACAACAGAAAATTTGACTTTCTGGATGCCAGTAGGCCGCTGATCAAAACACACTCTGGAAATTATTAGAGCATACTTTATATATACATATAGATGTGTGTATATGCATATACACACATCTGTATATATATATATATTTATAAACACACATATATTTATAAATACATCTCTCTCTCTCTACATATATATATTTATAAAATAGCATAATTATGGGAGCAAAAAAGAAAGAGACAAGAACATTAATAATTTATCACACTCCTCCCTGGCATAAATAATACCTCCTTTTTCTAAGACTGGGCATGAATAATGAGAATCAGGAGAAGGGAAGAATAGTAGATGTTGAGAAACTCTCCCTAAGTATACCAAAAAGTTCTGCATCAAAAGGCAATTATCACTTCAAATATGAGTCCAAAATGAAGCAGGAAATGAATCTCCAAAAAATATCACAATAATAACACATAACTAGACCATGAGAAGTCAAGAAAATCTGAACTCTTGGTCCACAAATTGCAAAGATCCACAAAATTTAAACAGACACACACACACACACACACACACACACACACCCATATAAGTATGCAACTACCCAAGTAGCGTAACCCAGTTCTAAAGAGTTCTTTCTCTTTTCTCTACTGTTTTGCCAAGAACAAATTTCTATTATAGAATCTTATCCTAGAGTAGGGATAATCTCAGAAATATCTGCAAGATCACACAGAATTTTGACAAATAAAAGTGGGTAAGAAATGAAATCTAGACAGAAAATTTCAGGGTGTTCAAATATTCACAGAATCTTAGACTAGGCATTAAGTTGATCATACCTATTCTAAAAATTACTTGGTTGAAAATATGAACAATAAGGCAAGGGAAAATTTGCCTGGGAAGGAGATGTGAAGGTCAGTTGGAAGAGGGGAAGCAAAAGGACAGAAACTTTCCAACATGGACCTAATACATATTCTTACTCCATATCAGATTCCTCCAAAATGAAACATCCATTCATAATTAAACAAAAAGCAAAAAGTTTTTTTTTAAGGCATATTCACAAGGCTGGCCACTGTAGATGACACCATAAAATATGGGTGATAAGAGCATTGCCTTTATGAAAAAAAAGGCCAAGGTACATGTTAAATGAGACTCCCATGATAAGTAGTTGCTTAAAACAAAGAACATACATAAGTGCTATGGAAATATATAATGTCTTAGTCAACAGAGATATTAATATCTATGTCATATAGATATTAATATCTATGACAACATCCTTGCACAACAGATCTAGATGCAGCACCACGTAAGACTGGATCAGAGGATTAATAATTAGCTCATGACAGCATTTCTTTCATGCCGTGAAAAAGTAAGGAGAAAGGAAATGTGGTAAATATTAAGCTAATATTAAGCAGAATGGCAAAATACCGTAAGCAAATCCAGAGTGGTTAGTTCAATATCACTTTATGGAAATTGTTGGCAACAATTTTGCCTTAGCTTGCAAACACACTCAAAGTCTATTTGACAAGGGAAAGCTAACGGATTTAAAGAGAGTATTTAATGAAATTTTAGTCTATCTTTTTAAGAAGGTATTATCTCTAGGGTATGCAATGGGCATGTTATGGATATTATCTGCTTTGCTCACCTAGAAGTACAGGATAAGAGAACTGAGTCAAACATAAGCTGAAAAGTCCTAACAACCAGGATAAAGTGGCTATAAATGATTAATTTTTTTGAAATGGACAGAAACTAGGAGTGGGATCTTCACAGGAGTGCATCTTTCATCTGGGTTACAGAGAACTTTACAAATGATGACTCATGTTCACTCTGATGAGTAACATGACTACAATGGTATACAATCAAGCATCATGCCTTCCACTCCATAGACAGACAGAGTAAAGTTCAGAGAAACAGCAGCTCTAAAGATATAACTCAAAAGCTTTTCATTGCAGATTCTTGCTCCAACCTCCAGATAAGACTCTTTCATTGCCTTTAAATGGACCATATTTACAACATGCCTGCTTTCATGTATACTCAAATGAAAGGCCTCATAAAACTTGACTTGTACTGATTAGTATCAGCCACATCTTCTGGAAATGTTGATTTTATTATGGAAATTGTCCCCAAAATACTTTAGAAAATATAATTAGTATTTGAGGAATTATATGGTATAAAATCCATTAGAAAAATCATCTACCATTCTGTCCACTAAGTTATTATCACCCTTCTCTTTACCTCAATCACACATTCATCAAGTGAATAATTCAACAATTGATAATTTTATAAGAAATTGCTTTAACTGGGTCATAAATGCAGGTGGCTTAGTTATGCTTAGCTTACCAAGCTGTCTTCCTTTTTTTTTTCCTCCAACAGTCTAACTCATACAATGATTAAAGTTAACAGAATCACAACTACTGCTAGACCCCTGAGTAAGCATGCTGTTATAGCACACAACAATTTTAAGTGAATAAAAGATTCCAAATACAACACTCCATACAAAGTGTCACCTTCCTGCCTCAAGATTATCACTTGAGGATCCTCCCAATTTGTACTGGAACCAAAAGGAATGACCAAGGGAGCGTATTTTCTAAATGCCTCCCTTAACATCCCAAAGTCAGTGCTCATCTTGTTTATTAAATGCAAAGTACCTGCTTATCTGTTCTATTTTATGACAAAAGAAACAACAATAAAAAAGTGGAATTATTGTGGGTTGAGTCTGCCTTTCCTCTAGTCGCTCAGCACAAAGTTTCACTTGTGCATGAGGTGTCAGGGCTTCCATTATTTTCATACGGCAGGACAATTAACTGTTTGATGATATTTGTGTCCCTGCACATACAGATACTACAGATGCTACACTGAGTATATCTTCCCCTTCCTGTATATTAAGACCTATAACATCAACAGAGAGAACCAAAAATATTCAGGACAATATTGAAAGGGTATAAGTTGATGATAAGCATTTATATTATATGAAAGTTTTGGTCTCCAGGATGTCTCCTTATTCATTTTGAAAGGTCAGAAAGAATTGAGAGATGAATAATCTTCAGGATGGGCAAATATGCTGACCAATGCAGATGACATTCTTTAAATCTTTTCTTCTTTATGAAGCCTACATCTCATTTGACTTGTGTTAAAAGGAACAATGATGATACATAGCTCCAAGGTTCTCATTCACATATGTAATATGTGAGGCAAATTATACTGGGAAAACTTTTTAATCTGTTAAGTGAAATGAATTGATAAAAAAGACTCCTCTCAACTTGCCTGTTGGGATTTATTAACTCTACCTTCCAGTACCATGGCCTTTTTATTTATCCTGAAACATCTTTCCTCCCCTTTGGCCATCCTCCTTCCATTAGTAAACTCCTCCCAGAATCTCCCTTTCGAAGAAGAGCCCAAGTTAGTCTCTCTCAGCTGTGCTTCTGATTCTCCAAATGTGCCACCATGCAACCACAATTATACCTTTTCAGCTCCTCAATTTGTTGCTTTTCCCCCATTAGAACATAAGTTCCTTGAGGGTAGGGACTATCTTTCTTTCTCCTTGTATTTATATCCCCTGCACTTAGCCCAATGCCTGGCACACAGTAAATGCTTAATAAATGCTTCTTGGTTTATTGTTGTACCTCCCCTGATTTTGGAAACAAATGACTCTGTCCTTGGCATGCACAAATATTTTATGGATTAAATGCACCTATATAGTTCCCATCTACAGAAATCTGCGCTAGATAGGCTCTATTGGTATTCTCAGCCAGGCTAGATATGTTCTTGAGCAGAGGAAGTTCAATTTGACTCTGATTTTGGCATTATATGTAATTCTTTAGTTGTTGGAGGGTAACACTTCTTGATTAGTTCTAAGAGAATGATTAGTCTCTTCTAAAACAAATTTTCAAGAAATAAAGTTTGAATGTCTTCTAACTTTGGCCAATGAAACAATCAAATTCTCTTAAATACCCTGAAATTTTCATATTTTCAAAATTTAGAAATTCAAATTTGTTTTCTAGTCACAAACTATAAAACCATATCTGTCTCTCAATAAAAGGTGCGGCTTTTATTTCTTCAGTGATGCATTCATAGCAGAATACTTTTAGGTCCTAAATTACCTCCTGATTTTAAGTTAGGCATCTTTGTAGGTTGAATTAACATTAATTATGATATAATTTAATACACTAGAACCTAATTTTTAGAAGATTACTGTAGGTCTTAATACTCTTGCTCAGGCTTCAAACAGAAAGATTTCCAGACTATACTATCTTGAGTTATATTATGATTTTTGATGATTTGGGGACAGTAGATCACCCCAATCTGGGCTGAAAGGGCTTTTCTCATTATGCAGTTAAAAAAGATATCAGTAATTTGTTTAGTTTGCTTAACTTTTTATGGTTTTATTTTGTTTAAAGGTAGTCACTTTACTCTTCCGTGAACAATTCAAATTGAACTTGAATATTCTCTGGAATAAGGATAATTCAAATTCCATTCTTCTTCTTATATATACAGCATGAGAGTATAGGTTATGTTACACCCTGGAGTATCTGAGTAAGAGGATATTTGGAAGGAGAGATGCACTTTGCTCAATGCCTGGCACATAGTAGGCATTTAATAAATGCTTGTAGAAATAGGCAGCTGCACTGAAGAATCATGTTCACTGAACCCAATTCCCTGAATAAAAATTCACATTCCAAACCTCAGTTCTAACCACTTGAAGAGTTAAACCCAAATGTTTGAGGAACCCATTAAGAATCTGCTTCCCTTTGGGTAGTTCCAGATAGCACTCAGCAGCCACCTTGTTTTAAGTTAGATTTGGCAGAATCTGGAAAAGGGGATTTTTTTTTCAAGTTCAGGAGTCAAGCTATAGAACTTCACATGTTATGGAACATAACAGGATGTTCAGCAGAGATGTGTGAGACATTTTTTCATAAACAATCCTCAACATCTACTAGTCTAAACATCTAATTAATCTTGAATTGGTCTGGAGGAACTCCAAAGGAAAATACCCTTATAACATATGTATACCTAGAAAGAACATTTCTTCCCTCTTTCACACTGACCTTATAAAATATGGAAACAATTAGTCTGGTATTTTGGTGTGTTGAGTTTTCGTGTGCTACAAGGGAGTATAATCAACTCTAATTTATTTTGTGTGCTAAACTAGACTTTCATATATGAGGTTTTCCTAAAGCAAGTTATGCTTTTATGACATGCTCAAGTGGGCCCATCACTAAATTTCAATTCATTTGTTTATGCCATGTGTTACCTTAGCCTGAAGTATAGAGATCTTCTCATCCCAAATGCATCAAGGAAGCCCTGGAAAGGACATTCCCCTCCCCTCTAGACCTCACCTTCCTCATTTGTAAAATAAGATGTTCTCTGAGGTTCATTCTGTCTCTAAGTACATGGTTCTGTGATCCTCTGATCCTCTGACATCTTTATCATTGCCCAGTGGAAAGTAGCAATGAAGGAGACATTAAATCTCTTCTTGTCCCTGATTGATTCAAGACTTTCTATCCAGTTGCTTCTTCAGATATCCTTGGTATAATGCATTTGTCCTTATTTTGTTGTTGTTTTTCTACCATAGGGTATGACATCATCTTCAGTTATAACTGCTCTAGGCCTTGTACTTCATAAGGCACTTCCAGAGCCAGACAGACCAAGAAGTGGTACAAAAACCTCAGGCCTCTATAGCTCTGCTGGACTTGCCACTATAGACTAGTCAGGGGTATGTGCCTGGCAAACTAAGTCAATGATATGCCAACATTTTCCATGATCACATTCAATAGTATGAAGGCATTTGTATTAGAAGTGTAGTCTAGCTTGAAAAGACTAGGTTAACTCAGGAAACACATTATGTTATGATGTCATCTGATCTCAGATAGGGTGCTGGGATATTTATTTGAAAATATTGCTAGAAATAGGATGTATGCAAAGAGATCTGAGCCTGTGAATTCACAAACAGTTTTCATTTATAGATCACACTACAAAGGAATCTCCAAGTACCTCTTTAACAGAGAGAGTTTGGAACTTCTATGGGTTACATTAGCTCATATCTATCTTTAAAGTTGGAGAAATGAAGATGGAGGGAGCACAAGTGAGATTATCATGTTATCTTAAATCTTGAATTCCTTCCTGTACTCGAGGTACCAGGTCATACAATTTCCTACCAATTAATTATCTTGCTGTTTTTAATACTACTTCTGATTCTTTAAATTTAGTACATCAAAACTTGTGTTTACAAGATTGCATGTTTAGAGCTGGAAGAGACTTTAGAGGTACTTAATCTAATTTTCCCATTTTACAGATGAAGAAATCTCAGAGAACACATTAGGGTAGAAACTTATCAAGGCAGATACAAATTTGGCCTAAAAAAACCCCAAATCCCAGAAAGAATGTATGCTGATCTATTAATGCCATATAACCAGACTTAAGCACTGTACTAATGATGGCTACAAATTAAATAGATACTGCAATACATTTCCATGATATTTGCCTTTTTTAGTTCTATTTTAGGAAGATGTGATGATAGCTTAATGGAATACATTTCTTTTTCACCTCTGTCATTCAGTCTTACGTAGGATGGATTCAAAAGCCAAGAAAAATTGCTTGTAACCTTTAATGAAGAACTCGAGAATAGTTTTGAGGTGAGGATGCATATTCTCTACCATTCTATCAATAGTTTAGATAATTATAATATTAAAATACATACCCAGAAATATGTAAGACACATCTAGATGGTCTCTGCCCAATTGGATTGTGAGCTACTTAAGATTAGTGACCAATTGTCTTTCTTTGTATCCAACACACAGTAGGGACTCAATAAATGCACATCGACCTGGATTATTATTTTGCTCCATATCAAGTCACCAAAAACATATAGTACTTAGTAAGAAAGAATTTCCCATTTCATCCGTTTTGCTCAGATTCCTTACCTTGGTGACATGAATTAATTGTGGCAAAGGACACAAAACAGACTTGGGATTCTGAAATTCAGACAAACAAGCATGAACACAAATAGGAAATAAGCTAGTACATATGCAATAAGTTATATCCACCATGACATCACAGACAGGGGAACCGTCACCAAGGAAAGACTGAATAAAAGCAAAATCACAGGTTCAGGGCAGGGGGAAAGTAGCCACACAGGTGTCAAAGCATGCAACAATCTCATAAACTCTTATTGCCCTCCTTGTTCATTGAAGGAAGTTGGCTTGGACCTATATTTGCCCAATGTCAGAGACTTTTATGAAGCTGGTGATCAACTAACAGCCTTTCTCAGTTTGCTGAAAAAGTTCATTTCAAATCTGGAACTCTATAATTTCACAGCCAAGAAATCCACACAAGACTGTTGCTCACCTAGCACACTCTGAAATTCCTTTTTCACCTGGCTTTTTTTTTGCAAGTCTGTGATAGGTCATTTAAAGTTTGCATAAGGGAGACATGTCTGTATTTATATTCCTAGAGGAAGAATTACTGCTGGACAGTAATTTATGTGTAGAAGAATAAAAGGAATTGCCTGGCTGATCAGATTGGTAGGCTGGTAGACGTTGATGAAAACTGGCCCCAGACCTGGGTTAACTGAGCTTTTAACTGAGAGTAGAGCTCTCCTCTTCCTCCTGTTTTTATCCTCAAGGTTTGGCTCTCGGTCTAACAGGACCCTCTCAGCTCCCACTTATTTTATTGAATTATAAACTTAAAGCCAGAAGAGACCTTGGAGATGATCTAACCAGCCCCCATCCCACTTTACAAGTGAAGAAAGTGAGGTCCAGAAGAAGTGACTTGCTTAGGGTCACCCAGGCAGTAGTAGAGCTCAGGTTTGAACCTGGCTCTTCTGACTTCAAAGGTCTTTGTTTCACTACAGCATGCTGCCTCTCCTGTATTTTGCTAAATTTACTTAATAATGATTTTGCTTCTCACATCTACCCCTTTTGGGTACCCCTTCCTGGCTTCCCATAAGGAATATTGCAAAAGGATAAAGTTAAGTGTGAGACACAAAGAGGGCTATGAATCATATCCTGAAGCCAAAAAGTATTGTTGATGACCAGTCACACAGGTAAAGGGCAAGGTGTGGGGAGAGGAAGGCGCCAGATAGGAACAGAAACCTGAAATCTACAATTAAAGAAGAAGGTGGAAAATTTAAGGGCTTGGGATCTAAAGAAGTTGGTAAAGAAATTCAGGCTAAATCTCATGAAGGAAGGAAACCATAAAAAATAAAATAAAAGTAGGCCCATGAAAATTTGGCATATATGTGTGCACATAAACCTCTAGAGAAACTTATTGTATCAAAATTCACATGCAGACCGCCAGCTAGGCTGCTTCGATAGATTCCAGGTTTTGCTCAGTCTCTATGCTATCCAAATGGGAGTTTGGCCAGGACACTGGGGTTAGTAATTCATTCTGAGAGAGTTTGATTCTACAGTAAGCAACTCACTCTGCAAGAGTAAATGCTTTGCCCACATGAGGTGAATTAGCTCTTCTAGGACACCATTTACTGGTATGACACAAAAAAAGCTTACATTTTTCCTTTTATTGTAGAATCAATGTACATACACACACACACACACATATGATCTTTGCCTTTAAAAATACTTATGAACTGGAAAGGGGAAAACAGCACGGGATTGGTTAAAAGGATGTCATACAACTCAATGCAGAAATTTTTATGAAATTATTTTGGCCAGAAATCATGGTCATAAATTACTGGATTAATTACTGAATTATTTTTGTTCCATTCGCAATTCTGGTTAAACTTTTCATCCACATTCTACACACATGTCAACATAATTACCTGAGGTACAGAAGTCACAATTAGAATGGTTGCATGACATTTGTTACCAAGACAAGCACAATTCACAACAGGTACCTGAAGCCTTCACCAGCCTTCACAGTTTTTCTAGCTGCAAATTATACTGCATCTTTTTCAACTTCTTTACTCTTGTGAGATTTAAATTAGTCTCTATCTTATTTTTTTCTTGCATATAGAAAAGAATAAGAAAGTGAATGTTAAGCTGGGTGTGGTAGGAATGGAAGTGGTGGAAGACCTGTCTGTAGATAAAGTTAAAGAGACACTAATTTCCCACTGTCTCGTCATTACTTCAGTATTTTTAAAAAAAAAAATGTGTGATGTAGTTAGTACGCATGGGTTCTCTCTCCACTGAAAGAGATCACAACCTTGTGATATCGGTATCTTAGGTTGTGGGAGACGCTATGGCCAAAAATCATCATCTAAGCTCCAGTCTTTTGGTGATGAGGCTCCTTGAACTAAGCTAATATCCTCTTCAGAAAATGTTATGAAAGTGGACTCAATCTTTTCCATTTTGGTTGAACCTACCAGAATTTGCACTCTACTCACAAAGCCTTTGATAATCCAGGGTCATCTCCAAACTACTCTATAAGGACAAATGGCTTATTACAGCCATTTATCTAAAACACTAAAACTTGCTTTCTGTCTCTCCAGAAAATGTAATTAGATTTGAGACTTTTCTTCTTTGCTACCCGATTTTAAGTGTCATTTGGAATATCTTGCTTCTTTCTTCTCATTCTGATCTACCCCACCTACCATTTCAACTTAAAGACACGATTTTCTCATCTCAATTCTGTTATTTTTGTCTTCTAAGTTTTAATGTTTCCCTTTAATTCTGAGACTATATTGGTTATTTGTATAATGTGAAAATCTCTCTCCCCAAATCAAGTGATTTTCTCCCTTAGGGAATTCATATTAAAAATATAAAGCAATATTTTTATTATTGTACATGACATTTCTTTGATTAAGAAGCAAATTTTCTGAATTCTAATTTCAAATACTATTAAGGTGCAATGAAGTCTAAAGGGTTTTTGAGAACGAAATCAATATAGGTATATACAGTGATGGTCAAATACAAAACATCATTATGATTAAATTAGCATATTTTATGTCATCAATACATAAAAGAATTAGTCGTACCCTTCCGAATATGAGTGAAGAGCTCACACCTACAATTTTAAAAAAATTCTTCATGGCAGCTAGGCAGTTTGGTGGGTAGAGTGTTAGACGTGGAGTCAAGAAAATGAATTCCAATCCTGCCTCAGACACTTATTACTGTATGATTCTGGGAAAATCACTTAACCTCTCTCAGCCTTAGTCTTCTCATCTGTAAAATGGAGATAATAATGGCACTTGCTCACAAGGTGGTTGTGAGATCAAAATAGGATAGGACATAGAAAGCTCTTTGTGAACCTTTAAGTGCTATAGAACTGTTAGCTATTATTATTATTCATGACAAATAAATGTAAGTTTTAGTTCATTGACATAGAATGCTGTAAAATATTATGTATCCCTTTTAGGTATTGTACAAGAAGCCAGAAGTGCAGTCTCACTCCACTTCAATTACTTTATGCGTTTCCATGGATTGTACCCTGAACTGAAAACACTGAGTAGTGTATACCAGTAGTAATTACTTGATCAAAGTTCTCCAAAATAGCAATGATGTCCTCTTAAGCCACAAAAAAGACTCACATACAGATACCCTCCCCCATTCTCCTTGCCTCACAGTAAATTCTGTCATGTTAGGAATTTAGAGAAGGCACAGGATTTCAAGATTAGGGGCTTCGATATTCCAGTGTGCTGTATAAATCCATGGAAGTGTCCATATTGTTTTCCTGGCCATGCTAGAGGAAAGTAATCCAAATACAGACAAGAGGCTCCTCACATTTGTCTTTATTGCCTAGTCATAAATTCATAAAGGGGTGCCTGCTGTAACCAATTGGCAAGTTCACTGAATAAACATCAACACCAATTTAATGATTTGCATACACATTGTAAACTAGAGAATCTTTATACAAAGAAATCAGATAAATCAAACATGAGCTGAGGCTTAGAGGGGAGCAATTAAGTCTCTAAGGTAAGGTGGCTGTGGGAGGGCCTTGTATCACATTAGAGGATATAATAGAAAATGTGTTAACACAGACTACAGTATGTGCAATTAAATTAATTAGTAATATGAAATCCTTCTAAAAGCAGTTTCTTTATCTATAGATAAATAGATAGACATTTAAAAACCTCTCAGTTTTCTCTTTTTAATTCATTCAAAATGGGGGGGGGGAGATTAAAACTTCCCAAGAGGAAGGTGATAAAAAACCGAACTAAAGGAGAAATATATGGTCAATTTGATAGCCTCAGGCTAGAAATAAGGGATGGGGGGGGAAGGAATAGTCAGAAAATGAAATCCTATTTGACCGTATCTCATTTGTTATAGTGTATTTAAATGTTTCATTGAAAACCTATTCAAATCTAATACCTCAGAGGCAGGTGTAAAGCACCTTATAAGGTAAACTGACTTCTAATCCACTGCTTGTGACTACATTTCTCTCTGAGAAATGTTCAAGCTCACACAGGACTACCACAATAATTAAAAATCAAACCATTGACATGTAAGGAGGTCATTGCCGGACATAAATTAAATTGCATTCAAGCCAAAGCTTCTCATCAGTGAAAAGCTAGAAGCTAAATTTGGCCCTAAAAGAAAGTGGCTTTGGAACTTCGGCAAAAGTTGTGCAGTTGGGGTCAAATTCAGCCCTGTGGTAACTTGTAATCCTTGTTACACAGAAAGGAAAAAAAAAATAGGCTGGTTCCAGTGATAGCAAGACTTCCATTTATTCATCTCAAAAGCAATAAGATTCTAGAATGAAGCCTTCATAACACAAAATGCTTTTAAGTCCTCCCTGAGGGGAACACAATATACACAATTTATGTAAAAAGACAAAAAAGGAAAAGCTAAGTATTCCAGTTAAGGGTCAGAAATCAATATTTCTTTAACAGCCTAAGCAACATGCATTACTCTTAATACAAATACTTAGGAGACTTTACACTCTGCATAAGGGGGATTTTCATATAATTGGGGTAGAAAGTAGCAGAATATGGCTCACCAACCTAGTTCATTTTGCTGCTCAAGGAAAAACTATGTATTTGGACAGCATATTTTGGATCTTTTAACTAAAAGAAAATTAAAATAAAACAAAAAACCTCAAAAATTCATTTCAGTGCAGAGGGTAAGGCAGCTAGGATTGGGTCTGGTAGGTTGAGAATAGAAAGTTAGCTGAAAGTTATAATTTGAAACTGAAAAGCCAGTTTTGAATACCAAAGCTAGTGATTGAATGACAGACTTAAAGATGATAGGATCAAAGATTTATAGCTGGAAGGAATCTCAGAAGTGATTGAGTGCAACCTCTTCATCATACAGATGAGGAAACTGAGGTCTAAGGAAATCTTGCCCTGGGTCACACTAAGTCCCAGAACTGGAATTCAAACTCAGGTCTTTCTGATCTTAAGTCCAACTTTCTTTTCACCATGCCATGATGCCTTTCCCTAGTTTGAAAAAGATAACTGTAAGATAGCCCTAAGGAGCTTGAAATAAAGGGCATGACCGATGACTTGGAAGCTGTATCTATACAGGAAAAGTTCTTGACTTTTGTGACTTGTTCATACAGCCAGATGAATGTCAGGTCCCCATAAATCCCAGTCATTTTAATGAATCACAGAGCATTCCAGCAACTTTATAACTCAATTATGTCAGTTTTCACTATCCATAGTTAGATATGGTCAAAGTTTGCCATTCAGTCAGATTTGAAAAAGTTATCTTTTGGGGGGGGCAACTGGGGTTAAGTGACTTGCCCAGGGTCACACAGCTAGTAAGTGTCAAGTGTTTGGTCTGAGGCCGGATTTGAACTCAGGTCCTCCTGACTTCAGGGCCGGTGCTCTATCCACTGTGCCACCTAGCTGCCCCAGAAGTTATCTTCACAGAAGCATGAATTGGCAATTTTTGCCAAATGTACAAAACGTTTCCATTTTCTCTGAGTCCAGAAAATTCAAAGAAAGTCCTAATCTATGTTCATTTTATAATTTCAATGTGTATCAAATGAGATAATTGTAAAATGCTTAGCACAGTGCCTGGCACACAGTAAGCACTGTATAAATGTTAGTTATTTTTCTTATTTTTGTTTTTCTTATCAGAATTCATTTTCCAGTCCTACATCTTTTTCTGGATTTCTTTTCTTTCTTCTCAAAGATAAGCTGCAATATGGTTACATAGTTTCCAGGAACATTACTCTCCACTACCATTTCTCTCAATTTCAGAATGACCTTCATATTTTTTGGAGTTTGAGTTTACAATGCATAGATAGTGTCACTTTTTTTTTCAGGAAAATGTAGAGAGGACCCAATTTCAGGCAATTCACACAGTTATATTTTCCATGAATCAGAGGCTACATGTAATGAGGCAACTGCCTGGCTTTTTTAACTTGAATCTAATTTCTGTATTTTAAAAGTCTGTAGAGGTGGATTGTATTGCTTGGCCCTAAGGAGGGCCACTGAATAATTTGACTAAAGGAGTACTTTTTTCAAAGGAAAAGGTACAATTCATAATATATCTCTGTCTAACTAAATGCACTGATTTACTATATGGGTACATATTCTTACAAATGTACACAATGCCCAAAGAGCTAGTTCTTATTTATCTAAAAGTCAGTTGACCAATGCTTGGTCAACAACTAGATGTTCAGTCAAGTGTTTTTATTCTCTGGTACAATAGTTGTATACTTATATAGCAACTATTACCTTGATCACTAAGCTTCTGTCTCACAATGGTGGACAAATAAACTGCTAAGAGCACAGACTCAGGAGTCAGAGGACCTGAATTCAAATACCATCTTTACATTTATTACCTGAATAACCTTGGGCAAGTTATTTGATATCCCTGGGCCTCAGTTTCTTCATTTGTAAAATGAGAGGTTTGGCTAGATGGCCTCCAAGTTTTTTGGTCCTTTGTTTGTTTGTTTGTCCCCCCAGCTCTAGATCTATCATGTGGTGATAAGAATGCTGGTTAAGATTGTCATTGATTAGAATTGGGAACTTAGAGACCATCTCTAAAAGTTCTTAACCTGGGCTCAGTGAATTTACTTATTTTTTAAAATGTTATAGTTGATTTCCTTCGCAATTCTATGTATTATATTCTATGCATTTAAAAACATTATTCTAAATAGGCTTCACCAGATTGTCAGAGGAGTCCATGACACAAAAAAAAAGATTAAGAACCCATGATGTAGTCTAACTCCTTAATTTTACAGATGAGAAAACAGAAGTAGGGAGGTTAAATGACTTGGTCAATGTCACACTGCAGGTTGTAAATATCAGAGATGAGATGTGAACCCAGATCCTTTAATTTCAGAGCCAGTATTCTTTCCACTACACTGGAAAGTGTAACTTACCTATTGATTTGTTTCTACTGTGTCTTAGTACCTTAGTTCTACATTTAGGAAATGTTCTACATTTATAAAATGGAGATTATAAAGACTGTGTCCTCAAGACTATGACATACCTATATTTTTAATGTTTAAATCAATGCATATAAAATGATAGATTGATCAATTAATTAATTCAATTAGCATGTATTAAGCACTAACTATGTGCCAGGCACTGAACTAAATGCTAGGGCTATAAAGAAAGGCACAAACATAGTGCTTGCTTTCAAGGAGTTCATGGTCTAAATGATGGGATCAGTATGCAAACAACTATGTACAAGCAAGACATATGCAGTATGAATTGAAGATAATCAACAGAGAGAAGGCATTAGCATTAAGGGATATAAAGAAAAGTTTCTTTTAAAAGGGGGGACTTTGGCGGAGACTTAAAGGAAGAAGGTAAGGATGCCAGGAGATGAAGATGACAAAGGAGAAAGTTCCAGCGCACTTATTAATCACCTACTATGTGCCAAAGCACTTTCTAGGCACTAGAGTACTATGCTGGTGCTAACAAAAAGAATCAGACACCTACTGTGATACCTCATACTTAATAGGTACTCCATGATGTTGATCATCAATCATGTCTTGCCTCCCCTCAAGTTTTATCCTGGGTCCTTTCTTCTTCTTTCTGCACACCCTCCTCCTCCCATAGGTTCAATCATCATCTCTTTGCAGACAACCTTTGGTTCTACATATCCAGCTCTAACCTCTCTCATGAGCTTCAGGTCTGAATCACCAACTGTCTATTGGACATTTCAAACTAGATGTCCCTTAGGCATCTTGAACTCAACAGGCCCAAACCAGAATTCATTTTATTTTCCCCCAGATCCACCTGTTTCTATCAAGCTCATTCTTATTATTCCAGTTACACCAGTTTAAAACCTTCAAGACATCCCTGATTCATCACTCTCTCTCACCCCTGTATTTACTTAGTTGCCAAGTCTTGTTCAATCTACTGATACAATATTTCCCACATCTGTCCCCTTCTCTCCACTCAAATGGCCACTCTGCTGTTTATCATCACCTCTCAATAACTTCTTAAATAGCCTGCTTCCCTCGAGTATCTATCCTCAAATGATACAGTCTTTCACAGCTGTCAAAATGATATTCCTAATGCATAGGTTAGACCATGCCATTCTCCTGTTCAAAAAAGTCTGGTGGATCACTATTGCCTCTGGGATAAAATACAAATGCCTATGTTTAGCATTTAAAGTCCTTTATGTGTTAGGGGATAGGAACAGATCTGTGATTTCATTGATATAGAAAACTTTCTCATTCTTAATATGTAGTGCACAAATCTAACATGAAATTTCTCCTTTCATTTTGTTTCTTAGCATTATGAATTTAGAGCAGCTTCTTCTTTTGTTTTGTTTTGTTGTTAAAGACTGGGTTTTCTTATTTTACCCAGCCTGGAAGTATGGGTGCTATTGATAGGTCCATTCCTACTACTGATTGCACAGGCTTCTTGACCTGCTCTATTTTTGAGCTGAAATGATTGACACTTCATTCAGGAACATGGTGCCTCCCCTCTTCCTGGAGTCTCACCATATTGATGCTTGATTTAGTGCAGACACCTGATCAGCTTAGTTAACTATAGCTCAGAGCTCTCATACTTGAGAGGTTTGCCAGCCTCGGTCTCCCTGGGAACTTCAGTTACAGGCACGTATAACTATGATGGCTAGAGCAGTTTTTGTTTGCTTTTGCAATTCACTTTTATAAACAACAATTCCTAAATTACTGAACATATGAGGTTTACTCATCTCTCCTTCCATACCTCAAAACCTCTATCTTTATTAATCCTTTTCTCTTTCCCACTGATTTTGGAGGATAAGGTGGACCTCCTCTTTGTCAAAGATTTTTATTGTTCAATTGTGTTTGACTCATTGTGATCCCTTTGGGGATTTTCTTGGCAAAGATACTCTAGTGGTTTGCATTTCCTTTTTTAGCTCATTTTATAGATGAGGAAACTGAGACATACAGGGTTAAGTAACTTGCCCAGAGTCACACAGCTAGTAAGTATCTGAGATCACATTTGAACTCAGGTCTTCTTGACATTAGGCCTGTCACTCTACTGACTGTTCCGCTTAGCTGCCCCTGCCAAAGACTACTCCTCCACTTTGTGCTCTTAATTTCATTCCCTCTTGTCTCATAGACTTTCCCTCCCTCCCCTGCCCTAACTACCCCCTCTCCCTGGTCTTCGATTTCTCCTTATTTATCGGCACTTTCTCCTTTGCCTATAAAAATGCTCAGGTCTCCCTATTCTGTATTATGCTATTTCCATTGACCCCCTCAAACCTATTAAATTTTCTGAGTTTAAAAACAAAGCAACAAGACAAACATATGGTATGTATTGGCTGTTAATGCTTATAAACCTGAGTAAGAGATTGAAGTATGTATTCTGTGGAAGGATCTGTCAGATCATTTATTTTATAAGTAGGTAAGCATAAAAGTAAGTAGAATTATGGCCTCTAAAATACAAAGGGAAGAAAGTACTGTTAAGGCCTGCCCTTGGGACCAAAATACTGGGAAAAAGCAAAGCAGATGAACTGCTGTTAAAATGTGTAGTCAGAACTCGCTAAGTCCCTATTTTAAGTAAGGTATATAGAAAAGGACAGACAGGAAGGTAATTCTTCCCATTGCTCAGAATCTTTTCATCCAGGCTGGATGGTCACTTGGTGGAGATGATACACAAGGAACGTATCCTTCACATAGATATTTTGCTTGATTACCCTGAATTTTCTTCTACTACACTGGTGTATACTCACTGCCTCTACTTTCTCACTGCCATCTTATCTTTAAAGCCCTGAAACCAAATTTCCATCTCTACCTCTCTGCTGAAACTCCTCTCTCTAGGGTCATCAAGTGACCTTATATTACTGCCAAATTCAACGACCTTTTCCTCAGTCTTCATCTTCTTTAACCTTTTTTTTTGTACCACCTGAAATTTCTTCTTGAACTCTTTTAAAACTTTATAATGGTCTTTTATAACTGTCCAAACACCGTAATGTTGTTTTCCTTGTTTCTCTTCCTCCTATTATCTTCTAAGTGTGTATGTACTCCAAGTCTCTGTCCATGGCCATATTTGCTTTTAGTTCTTGATTTCTTGGAGACCTCATATATTTCCGTGTCTTCAATTATCATCTCTATGCAGGATGCTTATAACAAAACACAATGCTCTAGATGTGGTCTACAAACTCAAATGTATGGATCTAGTCTCAATTTCTGACAGCCCTAAATTTCCTTCTACTTACATAGCCATTGCCACTTAAATGTTCCACGTCAAGTTTAATATGTCTAAAATTTAATTTACCTAAAAGTAAACTCATCATAATTTCTCTAAAACTTGTCCCCCCTACCATTTCCCTATTTCTCTCTTGATGAAACCACTATAATTTCTATCACAAGCTCAAAATATTAATCATATTTGAATTTTCTTTCTCATCCCTCACAGCCAATCAGTTGCCAAGTCCTCTCAGTTCCACTTTTGTGGTAACTTATTTTCTTCTCCATTCACATATTCATCATCTGATTTCAGGTCCTCATCATTTGCTTGTACAATTACAAAAGCCTCCTAACTTGTTCCCCTGTCTCCATTTCTCCTTCTTCTAATCCATCGTTCAAATAGATGCCAAAAATCATCTTTCCAATATGGAAAATCAAAGAATCTCAGAGTTGGGAGGGATTTCATAGACCATCCAATCTAACTCATAACCTTGCACAATATATGCTCAGCAAGTGATCGTATAATATGTTCATGAAGACTTCTAATGTTCTACTATCTACTGAAGTGGCCCCTTCTACTTTTGGATACCTTTCATTGGTAGGAATTTTTTACTTACCTTGAACCTAAATTAGCTTATTAACTGTTCATACTTCTGCCCACTGGGGTCCAATAGAAAATGTCTTATCCATAGAACAGCCATTCAAATACTTGAAGACAGCTATTATGTCTACCTTAAACATTTTCTTCTCTATGCTGAACAAAACTAAGCTCCTCAACCAATGCTCATATGGCATACTCTATAGCCTGTCAAAATCCTTCCTAAATTGTGAAGTTTTAAACTAAATACAATACTACAGATGTAGTTCAACAAAAGCAGGGTATAGTGGGACCACAACTTCCTAGCTCTGGATGCTGCCTTTCTTAATGCAGTTTAACACTGCATTACACTTTGCTTGTTTGTTTATGTGTGCCACCCTTCTACAAAATGTATAAAGTTTGCAGTCTGCTAAATGCCCTGGAATTTTTCAGCCAAACTTTTTTCTAGCTGTATATCTGCAATGGATACTTAGGAAGGTGACTGTTTGAGCCTAAATATAAGATTTACATTTATTTCTATTAAATTTCACTTATCAGATTTGACCCATTCTATGATATCCCCACCCCTTTTCAAAAACCTCAGCAGGTCCATTACTATTGCCTATTAGATAAAATAGACACTCTACCTGGAGTTGATAATCTAGCTCCAACCTATCTTTTCATCTTTATTCTTCTCTTCATGTATTCTACATTCCAAATAACTGGAATACTGGCTATTCCTTGATCTTATTTTTTTCCCTCTCTTCTCTGATCTCAATTAATTCTCCCCACATCATTTCCTGTTGAAATCCTTTTGTCCTCAAGGCCCAGATTAGTTTTCACCTATTTGAAGCCTTTCCTGATCCCCAAGATCTCTAGTTCAAAGGGATCTCTCCCAATTTAAATTCTTACATCACTTTGTTTAGTCAACTTTGTTGCTCATGTCATCTTCTAAACATGTATTTATTTATTCTTATAACACAAGCGAGTCACATTTGTGTGTGTATTTCATTCTCCCATATTGATTAGGTTCTTGAGATTGAAGACTGTGCTGTTTTGTCTTTGTATTCCCAGCACCAAGTCTACAGCCTTGCATGGTGATAAATATTTGCTTAACTGAATTGTTGAAGTACTGTACTGACAGCCCTAGGAAGAAGGAAAGTACTCCATCACCACTATATAGATAGAGGAAAACAAAACTTCTGGTAAAGGTGAGATCTTAACTGATTTTCCTTTGATTCGCTAATGCATGCCCTTATCTGCTCAGTAAGTCTCTCAACACAAAGCTAGTATTTAATCTATCATATTTAAACATTATCATATTATAATGTGTCAAGTATAATTTTATATAAAGTGATCATCATCCATATCCCAAGCTCCTTTATGTTTCATGTTTCATTCTCCTCTACAATTCACAACAGAAGTTGACCTCTTAAAATCAATGGGTTGGGAGTTTGTAATATTTTCCTTCTTTTTCGTGCATTTGGGGCAATGAGGACTTGATTTAAGTCTCTCATGCTGCTGCTACCTCTAATGATAAAAATGATCATTCTGCATAGATCTAACAGTTGAATGACTGATCATTCATATTTTTCCCTAGGTCTTTAACAATCCCATTCCACAACCAAACTGAGTCATCTCTATTGGATCAGATATTAAATATTATAAGATCTAGAAGAGACCTCAGAGACCATTCAGTTCAACATCTTCATTTTATATGCAAGACAGTGAGGCCCAAGGATGTTAAGGGATTTGCCTATGGTCATCTAGGTGGTTAGTTTCAGAGGTAGTACACACAAACCAGTTAAGAGCCAGCACTCTGTACAGTACACCATGTAGCCTCACACTCAAAAATACCAATACCAATTTGCCAAAGTTTTTGAAGGTGAAAATGTACTCCCAGAGCAAAGGAAGCTTTCTCCAAATCTACATACATACATATACATATATATGTATGCATACATATTAGATCACTGTCTCTCAGCTAAGTCCCACCTTAAATCTTAATTTACAGGGATAATAATCAATCAATCAGTAAAAAATTTATTAAGCAACTACTAAATGCCAGGCACTGATCTAAGTGCTGGAATCCTTGTGGCCATGTACTTTACATTGTTCAAAAGCTCAACCCTGGCTGAAAGAAAGAACCTGTGTGAGGGAAGAGTACCTGATGCTAAATCATCTGTAATGGTGGGAGGAGCTCATATTAATTTCATTTATAATCTTCAATCATTATCTAGATAGATTTTTATCATGGTCTTTGATTTGATGTGAAAATAAGTAGGAACTTTATGGGAAAATCCACACTTCTACTTAAATTGCTGTAGGAACGTTTGGATGGCAAATAGAACAATTTGATGGTTTTTTGTTTTTTTTTTTACTTAAAATTTCTGAATCCATATTCAACAATGACATTGTTCTAGAATTCTCTTATTGTCCTTTATCCTTCCTTGGTTTAGGTATTAGGACTATATTCTTCCCCTAAAAGAGGTCTGATAGAGTACTTTCTTCCTCAGTTTTTAAGAACTGTGTAGTAATGATATTAATTGTTCTTTGAAATTTTGATAGAATTCTCTTGTGAATCCATTAGGACCATAAGTACCTCCCCCCACCCCCGACTTTGATAGATCCTTTACAACTTCTTCTATTTCTTTTTCTGAGATTTGATTATTTAAGATCTCTATTTGGTCTTTTTTAGCTTATCTTGTATTTTTGAAAATATTCTTCCATTTCTTTTATGTTCTCAGTTTTGTTAGCATTTGACTTTGTACAGTAGGTTCTGATCATTCTTTTTATTTTTCTGGGAGTTTTTTGTAATTTCATCTTGTTTCTTTGCTTCTTTGTTGATTTGACTTTCGTGTAGTGTGATTTTTTTTTATAAGAATACTAGCAATTCATGCCTCTGACATAAGATTCAATCTTAAATTTACTCAAGATCAAAATATTCAGAGAAAAGTAATCTCTCATTAGGAACAATCTTATTATCAAGGCTAGGGCAAAACATAGGGATTTATAATTGTGATCTCCTTTCAAACATCTGCTACGTATTCTTGGAAAATACAACCATATTACTTATCTCTTCTTGTTTTTAATTCACTAGTTTGTTTTTTGCTATAAGCAATCACATAAAAATAATGTTTTAAGTTATTAAGTGTTCACCTACTTTTACTTTTATAATAATTTTAATTATTAACAGTTTAATAACATCTTTCCTATTTCATTTAGGTATTGGAATTCATGCCAAAAATAATTTTTCAAGTTAGGGCTGGTATACCTCATGGAACATTGTTTGAACTTTGTTAAACTAGAGAAAATATTCTTTCTGACATCACAATGATGTTTTTGACCCCTGTTAAAGAACTGAACTCTATACTTTTTACTTTATCAAATAGATCAAGCTAGCACTTCTTGAATCCATTCAAAATAAAATAGGTTATGATGCTTCTTTGAGTAATTCACAAGTGTTTGGAGTTTTCGCTCTAGTTCTATGATCCTGATATTTTGAAGATAACAAATTGATTGTGACCTTATTTTCTTTCCAAACAAGATCAACTATGAAAGAATTTATAGCTCAGAAACCTAGCGTTGTGAAGTCTAGCCCCATAAATTACTATAGAAAGATCTGCCTCTATGAAAGACCATTAGATTTTGCCATTCCCCCGGATAATGATAGCAATCTAAGAACCATCTCTACCAAAATTATACTCTTATCATAAATATAAAGCAAGCCAGTGACTGATTCCTTCCATTTCTGATAGGGAAACAGACTAGTCACTTTTCCTATCTCAGCATCTTCCGTATGGGATTACATTTTATTTTTCCTGAAGTAGAGTTTGGCCTCAGACCCTAAGCTACACCTCAACTAGAAAGTTGAGGCCAGAAGTGTGCTGGTAAATGTTTTAACAACCAGCTCTCCAGAAAAAAAAACAATACACTGTATGACACACTTTTAAATTTAATCTGCATTATTAATATTTTTCACGGTTTTCTTAAGTCTAGGCAATCAACAAAATAACAAATCAAGATATTATTTGAACATTTGCTGATTTCTAAGGTCTAAATGCTCACACAGAAAAATTTAACAATCAGCTCTCTTGCACTGGTATGAGCTGGCTCTTGCACACCCTTGGTTGAGGTTAAAATACCCATAATAAGTGATTGCAACCTACAGCAATAACTGACAAGGATTTGGGTACAAACTTTTTGAACAATGAGGAAAAAGACTAAAACTTAGGAAGACAATAAAAGTGAAACGTCCTCATCTATGTCATCAGAAGGAAAGATTTCTCAAAAGTGGCACTTACATTTTTATTTTAAATCATGTCTTTTGCAACAAATTTACCTTATGGTGCCAATATTGAAGAATAGCAATTGATCAAAATCATCAAACAGAACAACAATCAATAATACAAACACATATATTTACTTAAATGTCAAAAACATTCCTTAAGAGGAACATTGCTTTGCAGTACTAGATTTGGTATAGTATTCTACAAATGAAAGTTTACTGCATTCCCTGTTGCTGGTTCTCTGAGATAGAAACTGTGATCAGGAGAGCTCTCCCAGCTGTTTTCAAATGTCCCGATCATGTATATGAAGTAATTTCTAATTACTGGACCCAATTCCCTTAGGACTTTATATAGCACAGGATCATCCCCTCTTAGAATCCCTAGCTTCTTTCAAGCCTGAGCTCATGCCATCTCCTACATAAGGCCTATCTGTCCCCCTCATCTCTCAAACCCCCTTTACTAGTGCTTTCCCTCCTGTCGAGTGGCATTTTCTTTGCATACATTCTAAATTTACTTAATTTGTATATGTTGCTCCTTCAAATAGAATGTAAACCTTAAAGGCAAGGATTGTTATTATGACTATTGTTGTTGTTGTTATTTTGTATTTGAATACCCAACATAGAGCACGTTGACTGGTACGTAGCAGGCACATTTAATAAATGCTTGTTGAATGAATGAATGAATGAATGAATGTGAATGAATGTAGTGCAGAGTGGTAGTCCCTTGCCTAATATGTTTATTCCACTCTCTAGCTGTTCTGCATCCAAATTCATCTTTCAGGATATTTTTTATAAAGAGTTTTATGTAGAGCCTGTTTCATTCATCCAAACTTAGAAGTGGATGGCAGAAAGCCATGTAGCAAAGAGGTGAGGTCAAACAAAAGAGATGTTCCTAAGCTCCAACAGCATTTGCAGGAAGTAACTTCAGATGTAGGATGGGGCTGTTTATCTTAAATATGTGATATACCAAGGTTACAGCTTGTTCTGTGGACAAGAGTGACCCTTTCATCACAGATAAATTTTAGGAGAGAAAAAAAGAACAAAAGGGTAAAAATCCCTCTCTCCTTCAAGCAACAGTTACTTCAAGCATCGCCTTTTACTTGAAACCTTTTCTAATTCCCTCAGTTGCTATCACCTTCCTTCCCTACTACCTTGTAATCAACTAGGTTGACTTTTTTTGTATTTGTTATCTTTATATTTATTCTGTAACTACATATATATGTGTATATGTATCTATAGATCCAACTACCTGTTCATATGCACATACACATACAGATACATTCTTGCCTCCCCATTTGAATGTAGGCATCTTGAGAGTAGGGATTATTTTATTGTTTGTATTTGAATCCCCTTTGCTTGGTACATAGCAGATAGCTTAATAAATGATTATTGATTGACTGATCTAAAGATAAACTTTGTTAATTTAGAAATTCTTCTTAGGATGAGCACTCATAGAGGGTGGGTGGGGGAGGGGGATACAGGCACATAGACTCTACACAGGGCAGTAGAAAGGTGGTAATGCTTGAATATAGGAAGAAAGGAAATGGTAGTATTGACTGACTTTTTTGCCTCCAGAAATTAGCCAGCATGTTATCGTTGGAATGTGCTCACCATTCATTGCCATGCCTGAATCTAGAGGAACTTAGTGACTGAACACCTCAAGTGGCAAATCAAGCATGTCCCTCAAGCGTGGGGAAGAGATTCTCTCCTGTTTTTCCATGTCCCTTTATCTTCTCTGGATTGAATCTCAGTTAAGTTCAGCTTTATCCAATCCCCTGACCTGACAGCTAAATTACAAAGCTTCATTTCTAAGAACAGATGAAAAGATGTACCTTTCACATAGTAGGTGATCAATACATGTTTTCTGAATGAATAAGTTCAATTTTTCTGCATCATCTGATAAACACATTGAGCAGACCTCTTTTTAACACTGAAAATTCAAATCCATATGACATCTTAGCTCATCAGTCTTTGTAATAATTTTTGAAAGCTGGATGCTTGTATGTTCCACATTTTTTTCACTTACCACACTGGAAAAAGTTTTTTGAACTTCACTTGAACGTGAAACTTCTCTTCTACTTAACTACATTTGTCCTTTTCTACTTGGCAACCTACGTTACTTTTCTGGATGGGGAAGCTTTGCCCTGTATGGAGTCTCAAAGCCACACATATTTTTATTTATATTTTAGGTTCCCAATAGCACCACAGATGTGAATTCTGAGACAAGGGGTTGCGTTGACACTCTCCCTGCTGTCTGGCTCTAGGAGCCTACAGAAACAGAGCAAAAGTATTGTCATTTCCAACCAGCATCATCTACAGACAGCTGTTATGATTTTATTTGTTATAATAGGTAACAGTTGTGAGGAAAATAGCTCTTCTTAGCCCAGGACAGAATCCCCCAGGGCATGCTGTATAAGTCATTACATAATGGATTTGTGGGAAGATGGAACAGATTTATTAAAGCAGAGATTCACAATAAATAACCATTAGCAATGGAAATATCCTAGAACAATAACCACCAAGTATCTCCCTAAAAATCCCCCATATGAGAGAGCTCTTTTGCTGCCTCCTTCATAAAAGATAGACAGGATTTGGCAGACCCCCAGAACAAAATGTGTATTCATCCAAGGGTTTCCAAAGAGTTTTAAAAAGGTTAACTCATTATTTTCCACTACATTACTATGAATTAAGATAGCTTGCCTTATCAAATGACCAGACTTCTCATTACTACGTATATGTATAGACACTGTAACATTACATGAGGGAAGTTTGCTTTACTAAAGGAAAAGAAAGTAAGTGGAAGTGTGGGATTCCAAGTCCCACTCCACTTTGAAGATGACTATACCTTATTTAATTAGAGGAAAGGCCAGCCCTTAGCAAAAGCATAAAAAAATGAATCTTTCCTTTGCTTTATTATATTTTTATCTCCAAGGTCTAGGATAGTGCCTAGAATATAAGAGATTTTTAATAAATGTTTGTTGATTGATGGACTGCAAAGAATCTTTTGCTATTAATGTTAGAAACACAGAATCTTAGAACCTTTTGCCTTGGTGAGCTCTGGAATTCATGGGATCTTGGAGTTAAGATCTCAAAGGTAATCTTACTCAAATCCCACCTTCTATAATATCACCCAATTCATCATTTATAACTCACTCCTTCTAAGATGTAGCCCATTCTTTCTCTGGATAGCTTTTAGGAACTTTTTCCTTTTGTGTGACTGAAACTTACTTCATTTTAATGTCAACCCCCTTGATCCTTATTTTGTCCTCTGAAACCCAAGCCGACCAAGGCGAATGCTTCTTTCATATGACAATCCTTTAATTATTTGAACTGGCATCATGTACTGAGGCTTTTCTGCTCTAGGTGAAACACTCCCAATTCCTTTTTGTATAGCATGGGCAATTAACTCTCCTATTCCTAAAATTATACTCTTATTAATGCTTCCAAATATCACATTTGCCTTTTTGGCCACTATCATCATCCTTTATGAAGGGCCTTTAAAGTATAATTCTGACGAAAGACTCAAAAAGATGCATTTTTGATCAGCTGGCCTTTCCAGTGTTCCTTAAATTACACCTCATCTGAATGCTTTCCCTACTTCTATTCTAGTAACAGGTAATATAGTTTAATTTAATATGATAGATTAATAGTGGGGATTTTTTGAGGGGAAGATGGAGGGAAAGTTGGTGCCAAATAAGCATTTATTAACTATTCCCTCTTTGAAATAATAAAAGGAATGAAAGGTGTGCTTCTGGTTCTAGTGTTAACCCCACCACTAACTTATACAAGTCATTTAATGTCTTTGTCTTTAATTTCCTCATTTGTATAAGGAGGATATTGGACTAGATCTCTAAGGTTCTTCTAATCCTAGTCTTTTTGATCTCTACTTATGTAACTTTAGGATTATCTTTGACTATTCCTTCTATTCACTGTCCTGTCCTTCAATATCCACTTAGTTGTCAAGGTTCATCAATTCTACTCCCAATGTTTCACATCTCTTTATTTTTCTCCACTCATACAGCCACCACCTTAGTTCAGTCCAGTTCAGTCATGGACTATAATAACAATTTCCAAATGGGTCTCCCTACTAGTATTCTGCCTTGTCTCCAATCCATCATTAACATAACTGTAAAATAACTTTCCCATGCTCAAAAATTGAGCGTGGCTAACCTATTGCTGATAGGATAAAATGCATATTCCTACATGTGACATTCAGAGCATTCCACAGTCAGTCTTCAATCTACCTTTTCACATTCATTCCCTTCATGTACTATATTCCAGTCAAACTAGATTATTGAATTTTCCTGAAATTCAACATGGCATCCCCACCCTCTATATACTCACATAGTTGTCCCTCATGCCTGGAATGCACATACTTTTCTATGTCTACATTTTAGAATTCTTATACTCCTCCAAAGCTCAATTCAGGCACCATGATACCAGACCCTTCAGATATTTGCAATCATTCCTTTCTCAGATATTCCAAAAGCCCTCTGTCTGATCTCGTTTTCCCTCCTTAACTTAATATTGATGTCTAAGTTGAATTTTCTCCTCTCAAGAAAGGCAGTGTGGCATAGTATATACAGAATTAGATGATACCAGGAAGGTCTGGACTGAAGTCCCTCCTCCCACACATACTGGCTATGTGACTCGGAGCAAGTCACTTCACTGCTTAGTGTTCCAGGTACTCCCTGAGACTTTAAGTTATAGAGAAGGTACTAGCCTGAAATGGTAAATGGTGTTTCCTCATCTGAGAATTCTCAATTACAAAAAAAAAAATCCACAGGAGCAGTCCCTAACTCTGGCCTCCCATGAGAAGACATCATGGACTTGAGAGTAAAGTGGTCATTTCTGTGTCTGTCTCTCTAGTACTTAGCATATAATATTTGCAAGAATAAATTTTTGTTCAACTGAATCTCTCTAATACATTGTTTAAGGAAGCCAGTACAGAAAACTATTTGGAATTTGTTAAGATGAAGATAAGACAATGAAACTGTTGTTAATCTATGAATCACATTAAGTTTGTGTTCATATTTTAAGACAAATATGCAAAATAGCCCTCCCTTTAGTGTCACTGAAAAAAATTGATGTGGAAATATCTCTTTAGGTTAAATATCTAACATCTAGAACTAAGAAGAAAGATGAAAGGACTCACTAAGCAAGTACAACTTGACTAAGATATATGTTCAGTTGGGAAGGAAGAGAAGAGATACACATATCTACTTTTTAAAAAAATGCTAACACCAAAGAGGAGGTACATTATTCAGCCTGGTGCAAGGAGTTGAATGAATAGGTAAATCTTGATAGTATGAGTTAATAGATCATGAAATTGTGTCTCAGGGAAGGTGATGGAACCCTTAACCTCTATGAAATGTAAACCTAACCCAGGAAAAACAAATGTGTAAGGAGAATTTGCAGCATAAATGAATTTTAGTTCTTTTCTTTGTCTCTTTAATTTCAGAGATTCAGGATGTTTTGCAATATTTCCACATGAAAGCCTTCAGTTCTTCCTTCATGTTAAAATATGTTATTAAACCCTGGAGTGTCAACATCACATTAAGCTCTTTAAAGGAACAGAATTAGCCATAGTCTCTACTCAGGGGACTTGTCTACTAAGTATCAGACTAAAGCAAATGGTATAATATTTCATCCCACCAAGCAATCCATTGAGTGTGATATAATGCTTTGATTCTCCTTGAAATTCTGTAAGTAGATTTTCTTTTTACAAACACACGTGAACATACTTTGATCTGTAAACTATAGGTAAAGGAAAAAAAAAACACCAAACCAAAAGTTTTATCAACATTTCCTGTTTGGACACATTCTTCTCACTATTCTTTCATCAGGGGACACAATCAAGGCTATTAGACCTAAAATTAGACCTACCAGATGTGTTTTGGTTTGCAAAGTCTGGTTGGGTCACATTTTCACTAACTCTGTCAATTTGATCTTACTAGGCAAGACATTTAAAGATACACTGAATCTCACATACCTTAGTGTTGCTTACTCATAAGGTATCAGATACAAGTCTAAACTAACCATCTAAACTATATTTAAAGCCTGATAAATTTTAAATCATGACATTATTTAATGTATTTTATATATATTTAAAACATGCAAAAAATAAAATAAATGTTCATTTCCCATCTTTATAACATTTATAAGCATTGATCAGAGTGGAACATGACCTAGCCTATTTATTCCCACAACCACTGAAAGCATCCAAACCAAAGAAAACCAAACAGCACAATTTGTGTGTTCATTAAGTTTATCTATTAAAACATGTTATCTGCTCTTTTACTTTAGAACCCTTTAACTCTGCAGTATTGTCATATTACTCTGCTTTTATAACTATGAAACAATGAATCAAATGAGTCAAATCAGTTTGGTTGTTTTCCCTCCCCCTTCATAATTTTTAGATAAATCATTGAGAACTTGTATATCCAACATATTTTTAAATGCAATTTAATAGTAACAAGTGCTATACAAAGTCAGAAATAGTATCATAATTAAACAGATGCATATTTTGAACTGGTGCCTCACTGGGTATTAAAATATCTTTAAATAGATTCTTTCTATACTTACACTTCCAAATAAAACCTGAAGAAATGAATGAAGTTGTGTAACAGATTTTAAAAGTTAAAAAAAATCAAGAATCTTAAATTTTCACAAATAATCACATTATTTTTAAATGTGATGTGTTTCATAAATTTTCAGCAATGGATTGAATAAACTGTGTACTCAGTCAATGTTTGCCAATTACCAGTGAATAGTAATATCAGTGTACTTTAGGGCCACTGCCTCAGATAATATAAACACAGAGCTCCCATTGAAGCCAAGGTCAGATTTCAGTGAACAAAAAGGTCATGTCTTAATAGGAGATCAGGTCCTTAGATTGGTGACTCTGGATTCCCTCTTCTATATAGTTTAGAAAACCTCAAAACTAATTTTCTGTGAAATTATGTAATTTTATTTTATAAGCAATCTGGAAAAGATTTTGAAGAGGATACTATACTGGTAGGTTTCCAGCACTGATTCTGAATTTTGCCTCAATTTTTGTTGACATTAGCAAGCTTCGCATCCTTATTGGACTTGGGATCTGATCTGTACACTAACTTTGAATTTTCAGAAAATTTTCTTTTTAGACTCTTAAGTCTTCTTCAGAGATAGAATAAAATTAAATCCAACCAATGACACATTGCCTGAAATTTTTCTCCATTTGTGTCCTGTAGCTTGGGCTTATCTTTTGGGCATGTGATCTTCAAAGATAGGCAAGAAATGCCACCTTGCAAAGCAACAGAAGTTGTGGAAGAAAAATAGTAGCAGAGGCTTCTTTACTTGCCAAACTATTGATGTTTTCTCTGGCTATTTATGTCTCTGAAGCCGTTGTGGGATTTTACCTTCATAATTTCACATGTCTTCCAATTCTATATTTCTCAACTACAGGCAAAAATACAGCTAGATTTTAAGTGTGGAAATATTATCTGTCCAAATCATGAAAATAAGTAGTAGCCCACATGCTCAATGTCTGAAAGAAATCAAGAAGTGAACATAATGAAAACTGGGCAATAGGACTAAGAAAAATGTAATAGTCTGTGATTCATTTCTATTCTTTCTTTGATTTTCTTAAACCTAGTGGAAGAGATTCAGGGTATCTTTTGTGAAAAAAAAAAAGCAAATATATATGCATTTGCATAGATAGGTGTGTATATATATATATATATAATGCACATACACATACATAGCTGTTTCTATATATACACATGCCCATATCTATTTATATATGTATACACACATATTCTCTTCCTATTAAGAAGATGGACAAAAGAAAAATACAGACACGACTAAGAATTTAGGGACTAACTGTAAGCAGTACCAATGCAAATTATATAAGTGGTGGCTATGAAAACTACTTGTAAATCTACAACCAAAAGAAATGCAGACAAGTCACCTTCATGAAATGTGAAATTGTGCTGAATTCCAGAGTTACAATGAAACCAAGGATGATTAGCTAAAAAGCTTAATTTATTTGGATTCATGTGGACTTCTCTACTTGTGGAGTCCTTATGAATGGGAAGAAGTTTTGGGAACTTCAGGAGAATTTTTCTATAACCTGAGTAGCCTTTAAAAATACTGTCAAAGATACTTGGAGGCCAGATTTTATAAGTTTATCATAGAATCAGGAATAAGTGCATTTTATATATTTTTAAAAAGAAATTGTCAATACAATCCTTAAGCCTCCCTTCCCCCTCCAAGAATAAAATAATATAGAGGAGGAAATCATAGAATGTTTCTAACCTAATTTTAAAAGTAGAGAGCTCAAAGAATTAATTTCATTTTAAAATCAGAGGAATCCAGATTTAGCCAATATAATTGTTTGAATGGTCTTAGCATATTTTATAAAATCATTTGTAAAGTTACCAAATGTCTTGGGAATTTTTGCTCTAATCACTCCTAAATCCATCCAAATTGGTTTTAAATGACTGTTCATAATGGTAAAATTTTATTAAAAACATGTTTTTACTCCAGTTTTAAACTTTAGGGAAGTCAATTTCAAGCTGAAATAATTAGATGCTATTTAATTCTTCATGGGGCATGTTAGAGATTGTAACATACCAAAATCACAGCCCATCATTGCCACTACATGGAAAGCTTATTTGTTATATTTTGAGATAGCTTATTTCTTCCAATGATATTTCCTGCATATATGGGTGTGGATGTTTTAAAAAAATAAACATGCACACAATCCCACAAACATAGATCTATGCATAGCCACTAGGGCCTTCCTTTTAGTCTTTTTTCCCTTTTTTTAAATCTTTACATGAATAATATCCAACATCATGGACCTTGAACACTGATGACTCTGGCTAAAGCTTTTATCCTTTGCTTGAAATTACAGGATCAGTCTAGCCAGAATTTATGAGAACCAGACCCCAGACCTCACATAGCTCACATATTAGACCATTAGGCATCTAACTACCTCTGAACAATTTCAATGCATTATCTTGCCTTCTCCCTGGGGCACAAACTTCACTCGTCCATACTTTTAATATATTTTGTCTGCATGAAGCAGATCGAGTTATTACATGCCAGCAGATCACGACTTACGAAATCTCATTGCTTCACAATGATGCAACTAATCTCTCTCTTCTCCATTCTGAGATGGGGCAGTAAGGAAATGGTCAACAGTGCAATTTTCAGTAAATTAGGCGATGGTCTATGCAAGGCAGATTTGCTGTTTTTACTTAGATAATTTAAACATTTCCCCACACTCTCACATTCAGAATATACATTTAGCCATAGAAAGCCCTATTCACGCATATTTATTTTAAATAAAAATTGCATACCCTTTAAAATGGGCCTTTAGGACACTTTAGATAAATGAAAATATTGTTATCCTCTACTTTACTAGGATGGGTTTTTATATTTATGATTGTGTATATCTTATTTATTTTTAAGTTGGTTTTGCAGATTCATTAGCTGGGAATCTATTTGTTCTTTGGGAAAAGAAATTCAGTGATCAAGATTTAGCATTAAACAAAGTAGGATTAAAAATCAATTGACCTCTGAGCTCTCCTGAAACTTTTACCTGGATTGTAAAGTCATTACGTTCTTTTCTTTCATTAGCTTTTTGCTTCAGCAAGGCTGAACAGGAAACAAGGGTGATCCTGTCCCATCCCTGGAGGCTGCTCATCAGCTAGCTCGGTTACAGCAATAAAAAAAATTAGAAACATATAGCCCCTTAGAAAGGTTATATCTTTATTATGCATAACTATTATTAGTGTATTAATGGGAACAAACCAGGAATACCACTAGGCATTCTTCTTCCAAATCGTTATGTTTATTAAACACTTTAATCCATTCTTTCATTGTTTTCTGCAATGGTTAACTTTATTTTAAAATAAATTGATAATTAGAATTACTTACTATTTTTATCATTTCTCAATAAAGTACCTAGTAAGGGTAGGCCAAGCTACTGTTATCTAAAACAACTTGGCCATTTAGTTCCTAACTAAAACAAACGGCAGCAAAAGGTCATTAGTTCCAGAGACTAAAATTGTTTTGATGAAGCCCAGCTTCCCATTCTGTTGACAAGTGTCTCAATTCTTTTCAACAGCTCCCTGTGTCCACACTGGAAGAATGCAGAACAGTCATCAGCCTGGAGTAACCACTGGCCCTTGGTGACGATTTGCAGAACCACCACTGAATTGAACTATAAAGGGAGCTCCCTCCCCAACCCCCACCTGAAGTTGGGATAATTAATGATTGTAACTCAGTTCTTAGCTCCAGCTTTGACATGTAAGCCCTTGGCTGGACCTCTACTGCTATACCTGTTTACCAACAGTGGCCTCCAAGGATGATTATGCCTGGAAGATGAAGCAAACCTGTAACTTTTAACCAAAGTTTTCTTCAACAAGGCAGCTGCTACGTTTCATCCTTCTTAGCAGGGCAAGCATTGGGCTGCACCATAAAATGGAGACAGTGAATAAAAGAATGGAGACATATGAGAAAAAAAAAGAATGAGGGCTCTTTGTGAGTGATCTGACTTTTGTTATTACTGGGTTTTTTGGTCATAACTTTCATAATGGCCTGGGTTGGGAGTGAGGGGTTAGGTTATCTAGGATCTGTGATTAATGATGAAGAACTTGGTTAGCCTACATGTTTGTGTACTATTCCTGATAAAGAAGCATCTAATCTTACTCTCCTAACTCTCAACTTTCATTTTGTCTGAGCTCAGCATATTTGCATTCAGACTTATAAATAATACTTATCAGTGATTTCCTTCTCAACTCTTTAACTCTATTTAGAGTTAAAGCTTTTAAAAAACATTATTAATTAATAAAGGAGCAAGAGTGAATGTAGTTGATTTCAAGAAAATCCAAGGGAAAGAACATTGTCTTAGGTGATCAGTACAGAGCTTTAAGAGTCCAGAGAATTTGGGACTGAGGCTCAGTTGTGCCTTAGGTGTTTTGCTTTACGTAGTTCTACAGTGGATTTCTTTCTGAATGAGATATTTCTGATAAAATACTAAAGACAACATCTACCTTTGTGATGTGCTTAGAGATCTTCAGATTACAGCCCACACCAAAATTCCGTTAATGGACCCTTTGAAATATTGTGCTACATTCCAGGGAATGGGAGTGAGAGGTCAGAGTGGCTGCTTAAACTTCCTGCCTTGGGGAGATGGGGTAGTGTTAAATGTGGAGAGGGTGATCAAAACATTAAAACTCAGCAAAGGAAAAGAGAGACAAGAAAATGTCATTTACTAGGCTTGATATTGGATTGGGAATTAGCTGACTTTGGGTCTATTTCTCAGTCTTCACTAATTCACTATGTGATTCCTAGGAAAGTTACTTAAAAAACAAATACACTATACACTTATTTGTATATCTAATTTGGTTAAGTCTTTCAGGCCAGCTGGGATTTTCATTTACCCAATCATGCCTATCAATATAATCTTTACTCCTTGTGCCAGTAAATTTAGAGAAAGAATTCAAGTATATGAAAACACATTCAGAATTCCTTTCAAAAATGTTTATGAAAACTTAGCAAACAGGAATTCTAGAAAATGGAGAAAAGATAACAATAACGTATGTTTCAGTGGCAGTAGAGTGATTCAGTAAGATTGAGAGAGAAGGAAATTATTTATTAATGGGTCACTCAATAGATTTTTTTTAAAAAACATCCACCTATATACAAGAATATGGCAAACAAGACATAGCTCCTACCCTCATGAAGCTTGTAATCAGTCAGTACATAGAAGGGTTAACTTTTTTACTGTCATGGACCCCCTTTGACAGTCTGATGAAGTCTATGGACCACCTCTCACAATTATGTTTTTAACTAATTGAAGAAAATGCTAAAGTTTACTTAGAGGTTAGCAAAAATAAAAATGTATTTTTTCCACATCCAAGTTTACAGACACCCTGAAATCTATCCACATATCCCTACCCCTTTGGGGTCCATAGATTCCGTGTAAAGAAGGAAGGAAAAAAAACATTTATTAATCACCTATTATGTGGCAGGCACCCCACTAAATGCTCTACAAATATTATGTAATTTGATCCTCACAATGTCCATTGGAGATGTAGGGGCTATTATTATCTCTACTTTACAAATGAGGAAACCGAGGTAGGTAGAGGTTAAGTGGTTTTCTCTGAGTCACACAGCTAGTAAATGTCTGGGGCTGGATTTGAAGTCAGGTCTTCCTGACTCCAGGTCCAATACTCTATCCATTGTACCATCTAGCTGCCTCTGGTCTAGTAGGAGAGCTATGTATATAAATATGGAAAGAATGTTAAAATGCAATGAGAAGGTATAAAACATGGTGGTAGTTCAGAGGAGAGAAAGAGATTACTTCTGACTGAAAAGAGCAAGGCTATGCCCTAGTATACTCTTGTAAAGTGGGAATAACACTATCACATTGTCTACCTCACAGGACTGTGAAGAAAACACTATATAAATTTTTATTTAGTAGGTAAATGTTAGTTCCTTTTATAATTATTATCCTTATCATTATTATTATTATAATCAGTCAAGATTTCATGGAAGAGACTGGAGTTGAGTAGGACTTTGAAGGGAACATGGATGGAAGGAGGGTATTCCAAGTGAAGGCAATGGTTGTGAACAAAGAGAGAGACATCAGGTGTTTTAAAAGAATAAATGAGTAGTCCTTCCTGGCAGGAGTATCTTTCCCAGGATCCCAGTAGGTACTCCAATAACCAGGATGAGCATAGAATACACAGATCCAGATAGTGGAGTAAATTTTGCACTATTTTTGGAGGAAAATAAGCAAGTCATTTGACAAACCCTCTGGGTCTCAGTTTCCTTATCTATGTAGTGAGAGGATTGAATTAAAAGGCATATAAACCCACTTCCAGTTCTAAAGTGATGATCATAGGAAATTACAGAATGCCTTGTACAACCAGTGAAGGAGTTTGAATTTAACATTCCTAAAACATAGCTAAGTCATTTCAGTCCCTGGTACAAAACCTTCAGTGACATCCCCACCTTTACCCCCTCACCTGCCATCCCTGTTACTTGGATAATAATTGGTCTGCCATACATAGGACGAACTGGAAGAGGAATAGAGTAGAAGTGGAGAGATTACTTAGGATACTATTATAATAATCCAAGGGAGAGGAATTAAGACTCAAAAACCTGGGCGCCAACAGTGAGACGGGGCCTTCAGAGGACGGAGAGTGAGAGAAGATAAAACTATGTTCTAATTTGATTGGAGGAAGTACTTAGTTAAATGAATGAATTTCCATAGCTGACAATTCTCTTGGTCTGTTTTCTCCATCTATTCAATCAACAATCTATCAACAAGTTTCTACTAAGGCAACTAGTATGTACCAGGTCCTGTCTTAGGTGCTGGGGATACAAGTACAAAGTATGAAACAAACCCTATTCACAAGAAGCTCATGTTCTAATGGGAGAGACAACAAATGCATACAATATGTAGGAAAACTACAAAGTGAATAAATGCACTTACATACAATGTAGTTAAATATAAGGTTGTTTGGAAAGAAGTGTCCCAATAGTTGGGGGTACAGGAGAGAACTCGGCAGAACAGTGCTTAAGCTAAGTCATTAAAGGAAGAGAGAAACTTTAATGTTAAGTGGCTGGGAGGTAGGACATTCCAAGGATGAGGTATGGCCACTGCAAATGCACAGAGATGGGAGATCCATGTAGTTATTAATTATTAGACCCTTGCCAAATGGAATACTTGTTGCAGATGGACAGATTTATAAGACATATTTTGTTCTTTGCAGATAGGTGCCTCTTCCAAAACAAACCAAGAATATCTTCTAGAAACTTCTTACACTCCCACTGTATTCTAAGCCTTCAAACTCAAAAAAAACCCACAATGTGGAGGAGTATAGTTAGTGATGATGGTAGATCTTTTTGCTTAATATTAGAAGAAGGGAGATATGACTTCTGTGCTTGGGGAGGGTAGGAAAGTAAGGAAAGAGAAGTGTAGAAAGGGATCTGCTATAGCATAATAAGATGGAACAAATATTGGAGCATCAGATGTAGAGTCAGAGGACCTGAGCTCAGTCCTGGCTTTAATACCTACTATCAGTCTGATCTTGGGTAAGTCATTTAGCTTCTCCTGTTCCACCATTTAAAAATGAAGGGATTGGTTCAGATGACCCATAAGGTCCCTTCCAACTGTGATCTTGTGAGCCTATGATCCTGGATGAAGAATGTGCCAAAGGTCAGAGCCTTCTTTGTCCCCAACAGTTCCTAGTGTGGGAGGCACTAAGTCTGAGCCTCTAATAGCCACACTCAGCCAATATCCTCAGGAGAGGAACCAAGAGAAACCATAGACAACCTCTCTCTCTCTCTCTCTCTCTCTCTCTCTCTCTCTCTCTCTCTCTCTGTCCCTACTCCAAGTTATCTAAAAGAACTCTAGGATGCTTGCCTTGATGGCAATCTGAGTAGGATTCCAGAATAGACATTTTCATGACCATTCCTAGGATCTCTCCTGATGGCTGATACTGAAAATCCTTTAATAAAGAAAAGACTTTCTTTTTTTAATTGGAGCTAAAATACAGAAAAATTCAATTGTCTCAACACTTTAGTATGAACACATTTCTGTTAAGCATGTTTTATCAATAACAAATCTAAATTACTGATTATCAGATCTTTCCATGTTTTCTGGGAAGATAAGGGAAAAGGGAAAGAAGATGGCTAAAGTCATTATGGGCAAGTAACCCCACAGAAGGGAGATAAAGAGACAAAACAAGCCCTAAATTCCCCGAGGCTGGCTCTGAAAGACTCGGGTTCAAGTTTCATTTCTGACAAGTACTCACTGGTTGAATCTAGGCACGTTATCTTAACCTCTCAGTGCTTTAGGTAACTCACCAAGACTGTAACTTTGCAGAGAAGGTGCTGATCTGCACTGCTAGGGGGAGGTTCCTCGCTCAGGAATGTCCAAACCAAGGAAATTACAGTTCTGTCTCTCCTAACTGTACCTAGCACAGAGTTTTCTGAATATTTTAACCTCTTAATAAAAGTCTGTGGAAATGTTGGCAAACTTCTTTGATTTCACAGCTTTGCCAAGTGTTGACTTTGTTTACCACTAAATAGACCTAGGCAAATTAAAATGAACTGAGGTATATTTGTAATGCATTCATACAGGTAAATAGCTCATCTTAGTATGATTGATAGACTCCTCCCCCTCTTCCCCACTGGGCTGATGCTACAAGGAAAATTCTTTCCCAGGGGGATTCATTAGTTGAAATATCCTTGTATAGGAAACAAAGTACTATGTTCACTCCTCAGCCCCTTATGATCTGACTTTTGACCCTACCATTCCACTGAAACTGCTCTATCAAAGGTCATCAATGTCTTCTTAATTGCTACATTTGATGGCCCTTCCTCAGTCTTCATCTTCTTTAAACATCCTGTAGCATTTGACTCCACTGACTGCTTCTCTTCCTGCATGCCCTTTCTTCTCCTACATACCTTCCCACTCTTCTTCAGCCTCTTTCTATGGTTCTCGTGTTTTTTTTTTCACTCCTCTTCCCCCAAGTATGAGTGATGCCCAAAACTCTGTTCCAGGCCCTCTTATCTTTACATTCTCTCCCTTGGTGATTTCACCCATTTTCATGGGCTCAATCATAAACTCTATGCATATGACTCCCAAATTTATGACTCCCTGGACTTCAGTACCATAATTCTTATTGTCTGTTGAACATCTTCACCTGGATGTCTTGAAGGCACCTTAAACTCAATATGCTCATGAGTGAACATATCATCTCAACCTCTGTCCTCTCCCTCAAAAAAAAATTATTCCCCTTCTTTCCACCTTACCTATTTCTATTTATGGTACTATCGTCCTCAGTCACTCAGACTAAGAATCTCCAAGTTATCTTTGACTCTCTTCCCTCCTTCGTCCCATTAACCCCACACCCAACTGATTGCTTCATCCTGCTTTTCATTCTACTTGCATAACACCCCTCACATGCATCCCTTCTCTCTACTTACAATGCCACCCCCTAGCTCAAGTCTTCATCAACTCCAACCTAAACCACTGCCATAGCCTTCTAACTGGAGTCCCTAATTACTCTTTCACCTTTTCAAATGATACTTTATAGAGCTGCCAATATAATATTCCTAATGCATCAATCTGACCATGTCATTCCTCTGCTCCAAAGCCTTCCGTAGTTTCCTATTAACAATAGGATAATTTACAAACTCCTTAGCCAGGCATTTAAGGCCCTCTGCAGTCAGCTTCCAAACTGTATTTCTAATTTAATTTCACATCACTTCTCTTCACATACTCTATGCTCCAAGCAAGTTTACAAACTATTAGCTGTTTCCTTAAATGAACAAACCATCTGGATAAATTCATGCAGGTGATCCCCAATATCTGGAATATAAACCCTCTTAATATTCACTTTTTACCTCTTCCATTAAGCCATCACTCCTTCACTAGGTGAAACTTTTCTTTCCTTACTTATATTTTCCTGGAATACTGATTTTCTCTTTTATTCCCATCACACTCCATATTGCTTTATACTTTTTTTTACATATCATATTTCACTTGGTTACTTGTAAACTTTTTATATGTTATATTCTTACATCATTTAAAAAAATCTTTGTGTATCCTCAGCACCTAGCACTGTACCATTAAAAACTAGGTGCTTACATATTTATTGATGTGAATATGCAGATTAAAAAGTAGATTGCTTCATTATTTCCTCATTACTCATGCTATGAAGCTTCAGGGAGCCACAGAGGGTTTTTGAGTAGAGGAGGGACCTGGCTGGACATGTTCCATATTTTCCAGTGTTATGTATGTCATGAATAGACTTGATTACTACAAGCTTGTAAGTATTACCACCTCAAATACTGAGTTCATATCAGACTATCAGATACAAGTCTTTGGCCCAAATGTAAAACAAAGATGGTTAAGTGGTACAATAGATACAGTACTGGGCCAGGATTCATGAGGACTTGACTATAAATCTAGCCTCAGTCACTTCCTAGCTGTGTAATACTGGGAATTCACTTAACCTCTGTTTGCTTCAGTTTCTTCATCTGTAAAGTAGAAATAATAATAACATCTACCTCCCAGAGTTGTCATGAGGATCAAACAAGATAACATTTGTAAAGCACTCTGCAAACCTTAAAATGTTACATAAATTCTAACTATAAAATAATTTTTGTGATTATAATGTGATATAATTTTATCAATTATTTCTAATAATTAATATAATAGTCATCATGCTTATGAAGAAGCCAAAGTTCAATTTAAGTAGGTACAGGCCTTCACCATTACACCATGCATTATCAGCCAGTCACAAAGGATATGAAAATTATCTATCTCTGATGTCAGGAATATTTCAAGAACAACAGAGCTGCAAGGAGTCTCCAGAGAGCTTGTGCTTAGACATGCAGACATATCCCACGTGTCCTGAGCTCTTTGTGTTCAAGCACTTTCTCTTTACAAATGTCCAGGCCTCTACCTCAAGGCATGTCACAAACACTTTTGAGAAGCACAAGCTGACCCTGTTTCAATAACAAGGCCAAAGGCAGGCGAAATATCGTGCCGTGCCAGAGATCTGGATGGGCTGAGATCCTGTCCTACTTCTTCTTCAGTCATTGGACTAAAACAAACCCTGGGACCCAAGAAAGGACAGATCTAAGACCAGAGGCAACAGAACAGGCTGAAAGGACAAATACATCCAGATGCAGCCCATGCCTCTGCTCATTCTGTAATCTTAAGCAAAGAATATTCCAAAGTCATAATTATTACTTTGTAGCTTATTGTTAAGGTAACAAGTCAGAAAAGTAATGCCTCATTTTATTGTTCTTTTTCAATTTCATTCTTGCATAAAGTGGAACCCTTAGCCAAAGGTTTAGTTAATTCAATGCATCATGAATTATAGGATGACTGATTTTATTAAGGAACCTCAGAGAACACCTCGTCCAACCTCCTCAGTTTACAGATGAACTGAGGCCAAGAGAGGTGAAGTGACTTGCTCAGGGTCACCCAGCTAATAAGTATCTCAGAAACGATTTAGGCCCAGCTCTTCTTGCCTCCAAGTATGGCACTATCCCAACCCCGTCTGACCAGGATAGAGTTACTGGAGAAAGTGGGCTTTGATTTTGTTCCAAGTAATAGAGAAAGGTTCTGGCTTGGTCATTCTTGGGAGAAACAACTGAATAACACAAGATGAGAGTAGGAAAGGAAACATGGTGTTGAGATCCAGTTGATTAGACTGAAAGAAATAGGTTGTTTAAAAAAAAAGGAGCAAAATGGGTAGCTGATGAACTGGATCCTGCAAAGAAGCTTAGCTTACTTGGATGCAACATATAGAAGAAACTCTTTCTTTCTGCTGGTTTAGAATTCCAAGAGCTTACTTGGTGCTTGGACTCACTTTTATCAGTATTTGCCAAAGGACCCATTGTATTCAGCTTTTGGAGAGGCATAGCCCTTTCCTTTGGGTTCCTTACTTTTGCAAGAGAGCAGTAATACTGGGCACTGTTTATTCAGCTAGTTTGACCCTTCCAGCAATTATATATCAAGTTATGAGAAGTTATTTCTGGGTATTTAAGAGGGAGGAGGTGAAAAGAACATCTATTAAGTGCCTACTATGTGCCAGGCACTGTGTTAAGTGCTTTACAAATATTTAAGTATATGAATGTGTTGTATAGCTGTCAAGGGCAAGAGTGTCTATAAAGCACTTAGAGATTCTCTGGTATGTAAAAAAAAATGACATTTTTAACATAATTACTTGTAATCCAACTTTTCCTAATTTCCAGTATCCTTTTACATGATCAAATAGTATAACAAAAACAAACACTTCTGCCTCCAGATTACTGGATCTTATTCTTCTGCTATAATTTTGACTGCTGATTTGGAAAAGTAGAAATTGATTTCCACTGCTGTTTTTCACAAGAAATATGTATTTGGATTATTAAAATAACAAAAATAAATGGAGAGACCCCTGCCCTCCACTGTAAATAACCAAATCTCAAGTTAAGCCATTTCCTTGGTAGGAAGTAATTATTTCTTTTCCCCTTAGGAAATGGTGATCTCTGTAGTTTTTAAGTAATGTGATAAGCTTCTACTTTAAAAATAAAAATAGCTAACATTTATGTATTGCCTACCATGTGCCAGGCACTGGACTAAACTCTTTACAAATATTATCTCATCTGATCCCTGTGAGGTAGGTACTATTATTACCCCCATTTTACAGATGAGGAAAGTGAGACAAACAGAGGTTAAGTCACGTACTTGCCTGAGGTCACATAGCTATTAAGTATCTGAGGCTGGATTTGAACTGAGGTCTTCCAGACTTTAGTCCCAGTACTCTTGACACCACACCACCTGGCTACAGAGGTTTCTGAGGTGTCAGATTTCAGTGTCATGAACTACTCTTTAGTCACCTCTAATTCACCCAGCACAAGGTGAAAATCACATATCTCCACTCCTTCCTATTTCTTGCTTCTTCCTGTCACTGAAATTCCTTGCCTTGGTATAGTTACACCTGGATGTGTAGCTATACCAACACCATCTTCTGAAGGCAGGGCAGGGAACTGATCAAGGAGCTTTACCTTTCAGGTGACTTGTCAATTGATATGTTTATGAGCATGTTATCATACTTTAATTTATGTAAATAAATCCTAAGTGGATATTTAGCTTATATAACTTCTCCCCCTCAACTCTGACACTGTAGGCAGGGCTGATCATTTATACTTGTGTGTATCTTTTTTATTACTTAGGTCATTGTTAAAGATATTTTTACCTCAATATCTCCAATTTAAACCTGACTGAGCTCAATAGAGATTGAAAGCTGCTATGGTCACCTGAGGGGAAAACAAGCTAGTCTAGTTTCATGTGCATGGGTTTCTCCGGACACCATAGGTTGCTCAGTGGCTGAACAGATAGGGACATGGATGGAACATTATTCAAATGCTTGGCTTTGAAGCCAAAAGGCTGAGTATTTTGTAGATGTCTGTTAAAAACTAGGCTATCCATAATTTTTAAGGTCTCTAAAGTAAACTCTTTCTTGAATGAACTTTTTTTTATTAAATGCTAATTATCATGCACATATAGTGAAAAGCATGATTTTTTTGTCTACTAAATTGATATTAGTTCTGGTCCTCTTTTTCCATTAAGTAGATATTTTACAAATACCCAGACACAATCTCTTCTTAAATTGATGTTCATAATCTTGTTCTGTTATGCTGACTGAGCAGCTGGTATTTTTGGGTAAATATTCCAGATGTTTCATCAGTATGGTAACACCTTAATGCTGTCTGTAAAGATTTTGAACCAATCCCACATGGCCACAGGGGCCTTAAGACCCCTGACTTAAACTATTTCTCATTACACAGTGAACCTTAATGATTTTATGACCTAACATTTTCTTCATATAATTTAAGCAAGGTGCATCGCAAACTACAAACATATGCCATCAATAGGTTGTTAGGGGAGGCGTCTATTCATCCTACAGTTTCCCTAAAATAATTAAATTTCTATTAGTTGAAATTCAGAGCAGTCTATTAAATGACAGAAAGGAAATCACTAACTTTTATGAATGGCACATCATCCTGAAATGATGTATTATATGGCATAGGCATACAAACACCTCCTCCTGAATATTAGGAATCAACTGAAAGAAAGTTTGGAGAACTAGTACTGCACTTTGATTTCCCCCCCAGGCAATCAGTGAAGCATCCTACCACTTTAATTATTTTGTCTGTTTTACCAACATCTGTCTGAAGATTACATTTTCTATCACCCATGCAATTAAAATGGTTAAAACATTTTGCCTGTTTTACAAATACATCATAAAAACCAAACTAAATGAATGCATAGACTGAAATTGGTCAGTCATTTTCAATTATTTGCTCTCCTCTTGGAGAATTTGCAATAAATAGACTCAATTTTGCAGAATATCTCAAACATGTAGAAAAAGAGTAAAAAAAATCCTCCTGACTTTCATTCTTTTTACACAGATTTATAATTGTATTGAAGCCAATGAATAAGAACCCATAGATGAAATACAAAATTTTTTAAAAATTCAATTCTGTTACACACTCCCCACTTATAATTTGAAATATTTATTCACTTAAGTTTACTTACTTTTATAATGTCACAGAGTTATTTTACCTGTAATATTTTAAGTATTTAGAAAGTTGAGAGAGATCTTTAGATAAAGCCCTGCACGCACTTTAACATACTGTCAAAAATTATTTTTAAATATTTCAGGAAGTTTTTAACTGCTAAATGGCAAAAGTTTGCCATTTGCTACAAAATTATCAACACTCTTTTAGCTTACTTTAGCATTAAAGTCATTGATTCAAAAAAAAAGACTGAGCTAAAGTATTTTAAGTGAAGCACCACATAAATGTAAAAAAAAGCATTCTAAGAACAAGTAGAAAGAAATGACATTTTGTGTTGCACATTTAGATACAAAGGAATATTGTCAAATTGTTTGTGTTGCAGAAAAGACCACCTAGACCAGGAATTTCATTTCCCCATTGCTTATATTATTACTTTTTGTCTTCTGCTTATAGGATTTCTTAAAATGACCTTGGAAGATCAGTCATAACTGATCATGCAAAGTATTTTCTAAATAAAGGCTAATTTTAGCATAACCCAACATATTTTATTTAGAGGTACCTTAAACAGCCATAATATTTGGGCTTTAGGTTTGTTTTATTTTTCAGTTGAAAACATTTGTTTCACCAACAAACATTTCCCGAATGCAAACATTTGTTTTAACTGTTATAGCTGAAACCAACATTTGTTTTAGTACTGCTAGGATGCCTAAGTGTTTTGCAAATCGGAAAGTGATGCTTGCAGAAATGTTTGCAAAAAAAAAATGGACTGTTAGGACTGAAGATATTTTCAAAATGTTTTCTTTGGAGAAAAAAAATACATGAACAATAACAACAAAACCCCCCAGTGCATTACACTTGTTGTCAACATTCCCACTTGAAATGTTTGATCCCTTACTACAAGATTATAATTGTCTACTAGATACAGCCAAAACATAAGTAAATAGATCAAGTTTTAAATGAATTGAAATTTCCAAAAAAGGAAATAATAAATCTAACATTTTAAAACTCAGTGATTTCTATAAATGGTATACATGTTAGTAATTTTTTATTTCAGTTATAGTTGTTTTAGTGTTTCACAAAAATATTATGATATTAAAGATTTCAGTATCACCATTTGTCTATTTTAGAACAGGGTGTGTTAGATAAAGATGATTGCAGTCATGGTGAAAAAAAAGAGTGAGGTGGAAGATGTGTATATCAGTGTATACCCACATATATTTCCTGTACATATGCATGTAAATATAAATACATGTATAAATATTATACTGTTGGGATTATGGACAGTGACAAACTAGATGGCATCAGTGGGAACAGGCAGATTCCTTCTGTTGGGTCCCAGAAAGTTCATGGTTGTGTCATGGACTAAAAAATGTTATAATACCGTTTTTAAAAAAAATGTATCAACTACTTTTGGATCAATTTTTTTAAAAAGTATATAACATCAAAAGGACTTTCCTGGTTGGAAGAAAATGGAGTTAGAAGGGTGCGTACATATAAGCAGAGCATTTAGTTCACCATCAGAGCTGAAAAAGATGGGAAGACCCAGAGAAAATTTGCTTCATATTTATGAAATGAATATCTTGTTGTATTTCCAATCTCTCTCTCTCTCTCTCTCTCTCTCTCTCTCTCTCTCTCTCTCTCTCTCTCTCTCTCTCTCTCTCTCTCTCTCACCCTCACTCTTCCTCTCTCCCTCCCTCCCTGGTAGCTTTTCAGTTTAGTAATTATTCTAGGCAAGGAGGGGAGGAACTACTTGTCTCTTCCCTTCTTGAAGGATACAGATACAGGCAAAGAGTCAGTGGATTAGAGTGTAAAGGGCCTTAAAAGGTCATTTTGTCTATAGTCCCATCTCCAAGTGGGATTACCTTTAATACACTATAGAAGAAAGCTTTTCTGATTTTTTTTCAAAATAAATGAATACATTTGTATATGAATATACATACATACACATATATCTGTATGTGTGTACACACACACACTGGTTCACAAATCCATTTGTAAACCAGTCTCATTACTGATGGTGATAATTACAATTTATATACTGGATTATAATTTTCAAATGTATATCTTCCTTCTCTGCACACAATTCAATTGCGTGCAAATGTCATGGACGAGAAAGCTATTTCCACAATTGGCCACTTGCACCAATGACCAATTTCAGTTGCAACTGAATTGCATTGGAATTTCCTGCACACAAATCCATCTCATTTGAAATTTTCTGGGTGCAGTTAAATTGTGCACGGAATTTACATACTGAAAATAAGATTGCTCTTATGAAATTCCTTTTTTTAAAAAAGCCTACTTACATAAATGCACCTAGATAAATACATTCAAAAAATTGAGAAAGAAATTTTATTCTTGATTTAAAAAAAAGATAAAAACTGAAAAGAAACAAGTACTTTCAGGGACCCCATTTGATCAATATATCAGTGAACAATGAGAAAGGGGGTTAGGTTCACAGAGTAGCCACTTCATGGTGTTTTAGCAGAGTGATCCCTATGTGAAAAAGATAGTTGAGGTTTGATTCATTGCCATGGGTTTATTAATATCAAGTTTTACCTTAGGCTGTTGGTTACAACAGCCTGTTTAGTAGTTTTTATTCGATGCAGATTAATATTCCTGACAGAGAGCTACTCATTGATGCAGTTCTGTGGCATCTACACAATTAACTTTCCTTCATTGCACATCAGTGGTGTGTTAAGTTTTTCCTAACAACCTCTATGGATGCATATAATCTCATCACAATATATGAAGCATGTCCAATAAAACGAACATTGATGGGTACTTTAGTTCAATATAGCAGTGAGATTTTATACAGCTGGACCAAAAAAAAAAAAGAAAAGGTAGAATTCAATCATTAAAACATCTCCCTATCTCACAGTCCTTTCCCAACAAGTTACATGTACATTAGGTACAGTAGTTTCCAAAGAAAGATAAAGCAGTGGATGGATGCACCCATCCACTCCTGTACAAATGAATAGCACTGTATAGTGGAGAAGGTGCTTGATTTGGAATCAGGAGACACCTAGGTTCAAATCCCACCTCTGACACTAACTGTTCAACATGAGCAAAGCTTTGGTCTTTCACATGTAGAATGATGGGGGGTTGACTATATGAACTCTAAGGTCCTTTTCAGCAATCAATTTACAATCCTCTGAGCTGTATAATGGGGGTCATAAGAGTGCCTGTACCTATGTCACAGGAGTGTCATAAAAATAAAATGTATATAGAAAGTGTTTTGCCTATCTTAAAACACAATGAATAATTATTACTACTACTACTCACTTTATCTCCAGGAAAAGTGCAGTTATTTTTCATAACATATCACACTACAGAATTAAATTGTGTATCCCATGTATAGGCCAGTTCCAGGTAAGCATTTACTATTAAAATACCTCATAAGTTATACAGGTAACTGGGTTCCCACAGCAATTCTACAAGTGTTTTATTTTTCTCAGGTTCATACACTTGTGTGTGGATATGTATGTATATGTGTATATATACATATATTTATCCTATATATACATGTATGTATACACATATATCCATATACACATATACACAGATACACCTAGATACATGGAGATAGATATATTTATATGTGTCTCAATATGCAGTACATACTCTATGTGTTTTTAGTTAACACCACCGTATAATCAGTGTATACATATTATGTGTATCTAGGAAGTCAGATAGTTGTTAACTAAATGAAAGAAAATTGCCTTCCTCTACCCATCACTGTTCCAACTGTGCTGCTTGACATAATCTACAATAATTGTATTGCATAAACCTTTTTTGATGGAATATCTTGCAGAAATTCATTTAGAAACATTATCTGGTTTCAAGGATCATGAACACTGTGAAAGGCAACCTGGTAAAGAGAATGAAAGGTCAAACTTGAAGTCAGGTAGACCTGAGTTCAAACCTGGCCTCAGACACATAATAGCTGTTAAGATAGTTGGGTGAGTCACTGAATCTTTCAGGGCCCCCCAGGCAACTGTCTAAGACTAGATGTTACCGATGGGTTACTGAACTGAATCGGTAGGAGTTTCCTCCCTAGAATCAGTGAAATCCCTGGTCTGGGACCTGCCTTCCCTACTCTGTCCCTCCCAAAGAAAACACTAAAAAGAAAATCCAACCCCAAAGAAACAAAACAAAACAAGAAACAAAACAAACAAAAAAACCCCACAGTATGGCCCAGAAGTAAAAGTAAAGGACTTAGAATCAGAGCAAACACCTCATTTCAAGTCTCAACTTGGCTTCTGCCTCTCTCTCTGGCTTCTGGCAAATCACTTCACCTTTCCAAGTCTTGGCATTCTCATCTGTAATATGGAACTAACACTTGTATTAATTATCCCCACAGGGTTGTTCTGGATATCAAATACATGTAAGATACTGTGTAAACCTTAAAGTATCATATATCCAAAAGTTCTTATTAATATTACTATTTCTTAGATGAAGAAATGAAAACAGAATCTTAATCCCCTTTCCATCTAATTCTTTTTCACTGTATAATGCACATGAAGTGCTCTGCTAACTTTAAATTGATGCACACACATATATCATTTATCACCATCATCATCATCATCAAACTCAACTCGAGTAACCCTGTGCATCCAACAACATTTGGATGTAAAATTGTATCAGAAGATATCCAAGTCTTCTGTGGATAAGAAAAAGCAAACCAGACATGCTATACTTTATTTCTTTATTTTTCTCCATTAGGGCACTAATGTCATCTCAGAGCACCTAGCACCTGTTTCATAATGACTGATATTATCCCACTGAGTATGGCCAAGGAAAATGCTAAACACATTAAGGTTCTTATACAAAAATTGGAGCCACAAGTGATTTGAATTCTGCTGAAGAGAGGTGAGTCTTTTGCAACGGACTTTAAGAAAGTTGCTAAATTTATACTCTTTTCCTTTTTTGAAATTTTTCATGTCCAATTCCACAGTACTGTATAAAAGCAAGAAAACTAAGCTAAATACAGCCTGGGAAAAATAATTTATAAGGCATTTTAAAGCTAATATGAATGAATTATAAGAAAAATCTCTCCCCCCAAATACATAGAGCATCAATGAAAACCTAGCACACTAGTTGGACAAGGCAGGAACAAGTATAATATAAAGGGGGTGATGGGTAGGGGAAACGATCTCTTCAATATGCTTTTGCAATAAGAGAAAGTCAAACATGGTTGACATCTTGGGGACATTGACCTCTAGTACCTGAATATGTGAACTAAGAAGGCTGGGATGATAATAATAAGAAATTAGAAGAAATTGAGGATTAAAAAAAGGGGGGTGATTTAGTTAGGAGTGAATTAGCTGCCAGAAATGTGGTCTGTTCTGAACCTGAGAATGAAATCTATAGATAGATAGTAAAGTATATTGCTTATTTTTTTCAATGATCAAGAGAGAATATTTTCCTGGTACTCTAGTGACTAAGAAAGAATGCTTAATCTGGGATGTAGCAGCTAGTATAGAACTAAAATGTGAAATTGAAAGCACCTTAGCAACTGATCAAGCTGATACTTAGCAAGTATCAAACTAAATTGAATAATGATAATAATTGACATTCCTAACATCACACAATGCAGATTTCAATACACTTTCACATACATTATCTTATTCAACTCACACAACTCTATGAGAATGGAGGGACAAGTATTATGATTCTCATTTTGTAGGTGATGAAGATGAAGCTCAGAAAACTGAAGTGATTTGTCCAGTGTTAAGATTAAAAAATGGTTAGCAAGCTATTAAGTTGAAATGTTGGGTCTAGGATTCAGATCTTCTAATTTCTAGTCCAAATACTCTTTCCATTTGCCTCTTCACAAATAATAAGATCATGTGCTTGGATAGCCAGGGTTTTCAGCCCAGTCTGGAGCATTTTTCATGAGATTCTCCTAAATGATGGTCAGAATGCCAATTTAATCCTGGGTAACTACATGAGGAGTAGAGTAGATGGGAAAGCTTGGAGGAGGTAAAACATTCTTCATTTTTCCTTCTTTGAAAGGATACCATGGTTCTAGACTATCTTTGGGAACAATTCCAGGAAAGAGAAACAGAAAGATTCTCTTAAAGACATGTAGAAGAAACCAATCCCTGATTTTCAGGGGAATTTCCTCTTCGGTGAGATCAGAAACTCTCTTGGTTGAGCAAGATATTAACTCTCTCCCATCTATAGAGCTTATTCACTCCTGTGTACTTTTTTGGGTATATTCTAATCTGTATATCTTCTCTGATTTCTATTTGCCATTGGCTTGGATAATTGGGTTTATTCACTATTCACTATTTGTGATGGTCTTTTGTGTACCCAGTATGTGGTGGAAGGGGGCCAAGTTAGTAGATGTAAGCTTGGGGTACTCTCCTCTCTTAAGACATAGAGTGGCCAGGGAAATGGATTTTTGTTTTTAGTCCATTATGCCACTAGACAAACAATATTTAGGAGGGCAAGATTCCAGAGAGATCTATAAATGCTTTACCTTGAGCTGCCTGCCTGTACATTTAGACAACCCATGTGGAGATACATATCTTATATGGGCAGCATATGTCTTTCACTAGTAATTTCCTTATATCTATAACTTTTGTTGTTGTTGTTGCTATTGTCATTTAATTTTTTTATGAGTGGTCATGGTCAAAGGATGATTCATCACCAAGTGACCAGTTTACAGTAAAATTCTCTGTATTTCACTAGATTGGTCTTCAGAAAGCAGACATAGTCTATATCTGGGATTATTTATACTAAAGACTTTTCTAGCATGGTGGATCCTGACAGAGCTTTTGCTTTTCTGGTACAACCTTCACAAACCTAGGGATAGTTCTTTACCATGATGAGACTTCATAGTGGTATGCAAGGATACAAGAGTAGGTAGAGATTTCAACACTCAAATGGATCTCTGACTTCATATATGCTCCAGTAAGGATTGCAACTGATTTATGTGTGCATGCCAATCTTGTTTGACTCTTGCCTAAACCTTCATAAATTTGTTACATGGGGGCCACCCAACAAATGGGGGGCCTTCTTTCTTTCCTGACTTCCTGATACACAGCTACACAGTTTTTCCACTGATTGTCCACACTTTATGAAAAAAATTATTTTAGGGGAGGGACAGAGTAAAGGAAAAGGTCATAGGTCTAATGTCCAAGTCTAATAGAAGGAAACCCCTTGAACCCTCCTTGAGCTGTGGTAGCAGAAAGTTACCAGCAATTAGAACACCAGGGAGTTTTCTGGGGTTTTTTTTATGACAGTGCCCTATTGTCACATAAGTTCTAATCTATATTATAAGTTTCAAAGAATATTTAATATATTTGTAGCATAGTGCCAAGGGGGAAAAACATAAGATTTTAATTTGCATTGGAAATTGGTAAAAAAAATACAAATGGCAATAATCTCTCCCAATGCCAATGCCATTCTTTAAACATATATACTTCAGATACTAAACTCTAGATATGAGAAGAGAAAGAGAATAAGATAATGAAGTTTCTTTAGGAATGACATAACAGATAGGTGATCTCACCACAATGGATCATAGGATTTTAAAAAAGGTAAAAACAAAAAAATCCATATAGAATTTCATAATATATTACTTCTGTTATGGAATTGGAGAGATAATCAGCAAAAACCTGCAAATTTAAAAAATCTGCAAGTCAAAATCTACAATTTCAACTTTGAAGTCCCCTAGTACTACCAAGAATCCAATCAAGTGTCTCATTTTAAATCAATTTCTTTAAAGACTTGTTCCTTCTTCAGAAGAAGTCCAAATAGTTGTCAGCTGCTTTCTATGTGAATTTCCTAGAGTTTCTGAACTACATTGTCTAAGAGTTTGGAAACGTGAAGCATAACATCCAAAGACAACCCACTAAAACATACCCTAAATTTTAATTATTTGCCTATACTCAGAAATTTCTTAAGTTATTAATATGAAAGGGCATTCCTTACTGAGTGCTATGCTTTGAGGAATGCTTAGAACAGGCATACGGGCCCTTCATGACATCTGACAAAAATTCCAATCCTACCTTATTTATCCTAAAAATCTTTTTTTTTTCCACTGAAAGCTGGTTTTGACCAGGACACCAAAAAAAGATCCAGTATAAGTTCTTCACCCCATCCCATGTCTTCTAAAAAGATCATTGTTTACATAGCAAGAGACCACCAAAGTCACTCAAACAGTTTAGAAGACTTTAGGGAGCAAAATAAGGTCTTTTTAAGTATGAGAAAGACACTTCCATGCTAACATGTGGGATATGTTATTTGAACATAGCTACAAACTAAAGAGAATGGCCTGACAGTAATGCAGACTTTTTAGCCCAGTGCTGTACCATGCAGGAGGCAGTGTCAGCTTCTGAACCTTCCCAACACCAAAAGAAAATTCACATATTACAAGGCTGGGAGATGAAGTAACACTCAGCCCTAGAGGGCACAGATTTCGTCTTTATGTAAATCAGTGCCTGTCATTGCATGCATGATTCACTGCTCAGAGTGTACTCTTCTGTGACGAATGAGTCCCGCTTAATTTGGCAGTGATTATGCGGGTTGCTGGCCCTCTAAGCCCCTTTGAACTTGTAATTGCTGCTGGTTTAAATAATGAACATTAAGGGGAGGTGGATTCATAAAACTGTGGATAATTACAATTTTTCCCCTTTTTCCTTTGGTTTTATGTTAGATATGCTATATTACATATATAACATATACACATTTACATCTGCAGATCTTCAGTTTTAGCTTAATGTATAGAAATGCTTCTAAGGCCACTGATATCTGTGTCATTCCAGGTTGCTGCTGAAATAAAACTGCAGCCTAGCTCAGAATGGAGGGAGGGAGTTGAGGGGGCCAGTGGAGAGCAGTGGAAGAGAGAGATCAGAAAGGCTTGAATGCTGGTAGGAAAGGAGGAGCAATGGCATTCATGAATATTCATAGCTAGTCACATCTGTAGCAGCCTGGCATTCCACCTTTTTTTTTTTCTTTGCAGTTCAACATGGGCTACAAGTGCAAACAAAAGAAGGTGCTTTTTGTAGTTCCATCAGGCTCCAGGTTTAATCTTAGCTGTACATGTGGGTGAACTTATTTCTGCTAGGCTTTTCCAAATACTCTCTCTGACCCTTCTTAATTCCAAAGGGCTGTGTGTGTGTGTGTGTGTGTGTGTGTGTGTGTAGAGAGAGAGAGAGTGAGAGAGAGAATATAAGGAAATCAGATGCTTAAACATCACGTGTGACTCCAAATGATTTCTCATTCCTACTCCCTGCCCATTTCTCCAGAATTCGCTATATCTGCCAATATTTTTTGATCTGGTGGGAGATAAATTTTGATTTGGTGTCGGACAAAAATAAAATTCTATTGATAGGTCACAGAACCCAAAGTTAGCCAAGTAGGTCAGCCACTAACAGGAAACAACAAGGAACGAATGAGAAAAATTTAGCAGCCTCGTGTTCAATTTTCAAACAACACAGTAGAGATTTATAGCTTTGCTGCTCTCATGGCAAACTAAGCAGCCCACAGAAAGCTATCTGTTTTTTCACCATGTTTTCCCCAGTTTTTGTTCTTTTTCTATTTGGAGTTTTTTTTTAAACTCTACATTTTCTTTATCCTAGTGTGAGTTGAATATCAAAGGCCTAGTGCTGTTGGTAAGCCTCCAGCATAGAGCAGCAGCTCAATGGGATGTTATTAGAGTCTGCGTCACAACATGGCAGACTGATTAATAGCAACTGTATCAATGGTAGAGCAACTTCTCAACGACGCCTCAGTAGTAGCTCAAAGGGGACCATGGGAATAAAAAGATGAAAAAAAAAGTGCTAGAGCCCAGTGGCCAGGTTGGCACAGTGAAGGAAGGTGAGGTTATATTTTACAGAAGGAAAACAATTCTTTCAATAATTATGCACGTAATAGGAATTTTGCCTTTGACGAAGTCACAGGCTTAAAACAGCTCCACATTCATGTAAAATGAAATCTGTGTACAACTTAAGAGCAATTTTATTGATGCAATGGTGTCCCCCAAAATAACTAGCAGATGGCTTTCCACCCCCTCAATGAAACATTTAAACAAATTGCAGAATTGTCAAAATTTTATCATGAAGGCACACACGCTATAAAAAGGTTGGTTTGAAATGAATTGTGAATTTGCCTCATTGCACAATATTTTTTCTAAAATTATAACCGGAAAATATTCTCTGTTTAATTTTTTAACATATCCTTTCACAAAACACATCTGCTGTGAAGTATTTCTAATTTGTGCTAGCTGCTTTTTAACAAACAGAGTGACTATGCCACCCTCTCTTATTGGAGCAAATAAGTGCATTCTCTTTCTTTCTTCCATATCTTTTCACTGCTGACAGAAGGATGTTAACAGACTCCTGAAGGAGGAAATAAATGGATGGCAGGGGTACAATTGTTTGTACTGTAAAAAGCCAACTGACACTTAACAGGTTAAAGAAATGAGGAAGAGGATAAATGAGGAAAAGATAGGGAAATGGGGAGAATGGAGTGAGGGATATGCCTCCTTCATGTATGCATGTAAGAGTTGGAGAGAGAGAGCAAGAACATACAGAAAACATACCACTATTATGGCTGATTATTAGGAACATAGTGAGTAGTGGGCCAGAGAAAATACCACAAACTCATGTCTAAATTAGGCGGAAAGGTTAGCTGAAGATAGAAGGGTTGAAGAATACTAGTGTATTATGTTGTCAACCCTTTGTAGTTAAAATGACACACACAATGACCATTCCCAGCCAAAAGCTTGTTTGTTTCCATCTCATACCTCTCTCATTCTTAATTGGTATGTGCTTGGTACCACTAAGAGAACAGCATTTGTGTAGTGTGGAATTTTGGCCATGGCATTACAAATTTTGAATTTTTTTTCCCTCTTGCAGTAAAAGGGAGAAATTTACAAAATCTTAAATGTTTTTTGAAATGCAAGCAAATTATATCTTGCCTTTAATGAATAGCAATTACTGAACAGATTCATAGACTGTGAGAGTGAGAAGGGATTGTAGAGATAGTCTCATTACAATCAGCCTTACTTCACAAAGGACAAAGGTGAGATCCTAGGCACTTTTAAGGACTTGTTCAAGGTCACACAACTAGTCAGTTGCAAAGTGAATAGTGCCATATTTTAGAACCCAGGTATTCACAGTGTTATGTACAGTGACATGAATAATGATAAAATCATATAGCTGAAATTAATTTCAATAGGTCACCAAGTACAGATCACTAGATAAATGTTTAAATGGTGTAGAACCCTATCACCACATCGTTTTGTACTTATAAGCTCTAGATGAGGGGGAGAAACTCCTAAATTTTGACCTGGGAACCTTGTTTACTATCTCCCTTTTTAAGATTTATCCTATGGCTTTATAATCCATATTTTGGAAACAAAGCACTTGTTACTTTTTTTGGTTCTCGAGGAAAAATAGCTTAAACAGGTTGGTGAGCAAAAATGACTTAAAAAGACTATTAAAAATCAATCTCAGCATTGAAAGCAGTGAAATACACTAAAAGAAACAGAAATCTATTAAAGATACAAGAGACCAAATAAACTTTAATCATTAATTTTATTCATAAAGAACAAATCACCCCTAGCTTTCCTGGCTTCCTCAACACAACTTAAGTCCTAACTTCGGCAGAAGGCTTTTCTTGTTCTCCTTTCTGACTCCTTCCTTTTTTGAGATTACCTTGAATATACTATATAAATCTTGTAGGTACCAATTGATTTGAATGTTGTTTTCTCCATTAGAATATAAGCTCCCTGAGGGCAGGGGCTTTGTTTTTGCCAGTCTTCGTGAGTGTTTAATAAATGCTTTTTGGCTGTTGACTAGATGACTGACTTTTCCTGGAACAAATGCTAAGAAATTACCTCGGAGTGCTTTGATACACCAAAGGAAATTTATGTTTATATAGCTATTATACTGAAAAGATGATTACATCTCAATCTCACTTATTTGTTGTAATGGAAAACAATGACATGGGTAATGTAAAATATAAAATAATCTACTCTTTTCCCTATCTTAATGCATGGGGGAGTGGGGAGAAAGGGAATTTTTGGATATTATGGTCCCAACTCAACTTGCAATAAGATGATAACAATTCTTTACTCTCCAGAAGCCCCGTCTCCTATGTGGGTATGGGCCATTACTCTACTGGGTAAAGAAATGTCCCTTATTACAGTTCAATTCAATGAATATGTATGAAGTATCTATTGTAGGCAGAGCTCTAGGCTGGGTGATGGAGGTGATATAAAGTTTAGATGTAAGACACCTCCACTCTTGTGGAGCTTAATACTATAAATAGAAGACTCTGGCAATTACATCATACGTAAAGTAAAGAGGTATATAACAATGTGTTACCTGAGGTCCAAGGTGGAAGAAAATTATTTACTGAATAGGGAGGGTGTGCTTAGGGAAGATTTCATGGAAAAAGCAGCCTTGGGTTTTTAAGGATGTCTAGGAACTAAGTGGATGAAGACAGAAGAGGATTCCAGGCATAGGGTACAGTCTAATGTGGTAGAGTACTAGGGACAGAGAGAAATCTAGTTTGCCTACAGTGTAGAGCACAAGAGAAGGATGGAAAGGTTGAGCAATGACAGGACAGAAGAGGCCTTGAATGCCAAGCAAAGAAATTGAAACATTATTCATTATACACTCAGAAGTTACTAATGACTTTTTAGCAGAGAAGTGACATAACCAGATAAGAGAGCTAGGAAAAAATGTCACTGCTAAATGCCATCTTAGAAATCAACCCCCTTACTTTAGCTATGAGGAAACTGATACCCTGAGAAAGAAAGTGACTCACTCAAGGTGAAAGGGCTAGATAGTGGTAGACTTGAGATCAATATTTGAAGAGGAGTCATCTGCCAGTGGTATGAAGGATGGATTATAGGGGAGTAGAGTGGCGTTCCATTGGATATTCACATAGGCCACAATACTTTAAGAAAAAAATTAACTTCTGTTCATTAGGACTGATTGTGTTTTACATTTATATGTAGACAAATCAAGGTTACATAGTATATCATAGATCAGGTTCAAAAGTCAACTCCCTTAAATTCCAAACATGGACAACAATTTCTCAGTCTTCTCAGTCATGATGCTTCTCCAGCGAAACAAGTATTCTATCTATAATATTCAGTGACTATTGCAGATGAACAATTGAGAATGGCATTTTTGCCATGTAACCATCAAAAACATCATTTATTCAATGAGGCTAAATTGTAACTTTGAATGAATGTCCACTGAATTCTAGGAACTCAAAGCGAAATAACTTCAAGATTACTCAAAGGAAAGATTAGAAATGGAAAGATATTAATGGGTGTTTGGGGGGCCTTTATGTGGGGGGAAGTCTCTATGAGATAACACGAAGCAAATCAAACTTTTGTTATGTAGGGAGAACAGAAGCACTGAGCTTGCCAGAGCTTAGGTACTGCTAGGTTTATTCCAATCTCTTACATTCAAGAGTGTGAATTTCAGATATAATCAAAACAGAAGTGACAAAACCCAAAACCACATGAGCAAACACTGGCTTTAAAGTGCTGTGGGAACAGAGACATTTGTTTAAGTAACTACTGTTTAAAAAATGCATACATAGTAACACCAAAATAAACAGCTTGCAATGCTGTTTATTTTAAGATACACAATAGTAATGTAAAATGTGGTATGCCCCAGATCCAGAGAGCCCTAACATTATTTACAGTTCTAAAGAGTCCTAGGAACACTCAACGATATGCCAGTATAGTAGAGACTCCCTGCTTGGGATGATAGCTAAGGTTAGAATTCATTACTTTTGTAGCAAGGAGCAAACAAGTCACCACAAAGACCACTGATTTCTCTGCTCCTGTTGATAGCTGTGAATTGTGAATGAAGTCCTACAGAGAGCAGGGTTGCCAATTTTGTTCACTGAAGTGTCTATTAATCACAAGTCTTTGAGAAGGGTTAAGAGCAAAGCCTGGCAAATATGGGAAAGGGCTTTTCCTAGTGACCGCAGCTTTTCTCTCTCTCTGTCTCTTTCTGTGCGTCTGTTTGTCTTTCTGTCTATCTTCCTTTGCCATCTTCCCATCTCTGTCTCTTTCTGTCTAAAAACATATAGCATATAGTACATATAGTGTGTATATATATATATGCACATACATAATGCATATATAGTATATATAGCCAGTGCAAATATAGTGTGTGTGCATATATTTGTGTGTGTGTGTGTGTGTGTGTTTTAAATGGAAAGAAGAAAAACAAACCCTTGAAAGTATGCAAGCTGGTTGGGGTGCTGAAGCATATGTAGAACTGAACTCTAAGAAAAAGCAGCTAGATCAAACAAACCCTAAACATGATCAAAATAAAGAACTCCATTTGTGGTTTATTTTAGTCAACACTGATTAGTCAATCCACATGCCTTCTCTCCTCTTCGCCTTGTCTATATTCTCCCTAAGTGCTTCTAGGAAATTAAAAGTTTAGGGTGTTTTATTTCAGATTCTCTTTGACATTCTAGAAAGGTGGGTGGTTCTTTTTTTCCTGTTTGGTATCCAGCCAAATACAGTAATCCTAATTTTTTTTTTATCTTGGCTTTCTATTCTTTTCATGTTACCTCTCCATGTGAGTTAACATCCACCTTTGCCCCTGGACATACCTGTTCCTTTGTGAGTGAATTCTCCTACATTTTCCAGAAGTGTTCCCTTTTCACACCCCAGGCTTAAAGAAATCATGCTTTCCCCTAACAATGACTCTTCCCTCAAAAGCCTCTCCAATTATGCCCATTTCATCTCTCACTCTCCCTAATTCATTGGCCAAGGGGAAAAGGTGGATATGCTCCTTGCTTCACAGCATTGTTTCTAAAGGATTTTTGGTCACCATCACTCAACAACCTCTTCTTACTTGAAGTCAACATCACTCACTTATAAACACTCTCTTACCAGCCTTATCTTGCCATCTCCTATACCCTCTTCCACTTTCTTCAATGACACCTAGCTTAATCTTTTCTTCACCTAATTAATTATCATCTCCTGTAATTCCTTACTGAAAGTAAGAATCTTCAGCTTTCTATCTCCAGATTTTCTTTTGTCCTTACCATTTTTTTGAGGAAGAAATATCCCTTTTCCTTTCCAAAACTAACCCTTTCACCCTACACCTGCTCCAACAGCTTGGTTCACCAATCATTTCTTCTCACTTACATTTTCAGTTTCTCCTCTACTAGCTCTTACCCCTTAGAGACAAATAAGATTAGATCTCCTCCACAGTCCAAGTTGCATATAGCTTTGTGTTACCAAGTCAGAAATGTGAGTGTTGGCAAGGGTTGGGGTGAAACCTTAAAGGGTAAGTGTGGACAAGGAATATTCCTGGCAGAAATGATATTTCTGCAAGAGAAATAATAAACATGTCTATTTGTTTCCTTGGTTGGCACTGTATTTTTTTTTACCTGTTTTCTTACTTAACTTTTCCCTCAGTCCAGGACTTTGCTTTATCTTTCTCCTGAACAGTTGTGCTTTGACACAACAGTAGCTGTCCTCTGTTACCTGGCAGGTGGCCCATCTGCCTGATTATCTCCTGAATTATCAGTATTTATTTGCCTCTTACTTTCTTCCCATTCATTGGCCTGTCATTTTCATTACCTGTTCTGACCTACACATTTATCTCTGAAACAGAATCCTTTGTTTATCCTTCAGTTCAAATATCTAGCTGCCAATTGCCTTGGATATATAGGTGCGATACACCTATCTTAAAACAAACCAACAAATCTTTCCTCACTCTCCTTGATTTATGATCCTATCTTTCTATTTTCCTTTACCACAAAACTTCTGCAAAACCTAGGTCTTCCACATTTGACCAACAGTCCAGTTGTGCCCTACCTGATGCTGAGGTACAACCCTGACTAACATTTGTAGTGTGTGAAGAAATTAATCTAGTTAACTAATAGCATATATGAAGGAGCAGTCCAGCAGCACCTTAGCCTTGCTACTGTTGTGGAACTACTTGCCTTTATGGGTTGTGTTAGTAGCCTTGGAAAAATCAATAATTTTATCATTAATTACATTCAGTTTCAATTACAATTAAATTCATGTAGCTTCCTCATACATACGTATTTCTGGTGCATCCCTCTATGGAAAAACTTGGATGTTATGCCTTAGAATCCTAAAATCCAAGAGTTGGTAAGGACTTTACAGGTCAATTAACCCAACTCTTATCTGAAGTCATCTTTCAGCTTCAACTTGAAGGCTTCTAGTGCAAGGGGGCTCAAGATTTCCATAGGCAACTCACTGCATTTTTATAACTCTCAAAGTTTGGGTTTCTCTTTATATTTAGCTGAACTCTTCCTTCCTGTAATGTATACCCATTGATCCTAGTACTCTTCTTAGATCACTCTTCTACATGAAAAACATTTTGTTTGTTTAAAGAGTGCTCTCATGTCTCCCTGGATCTCTTCTTCTCCAGGTTAACCATTCCCAGTTCCTTTAATCTCTCCTCACATAGCAGAGTTTCCAGTTTACAGCACCTTGCTTTCTTCTAGACATCTTTAGGTTCTCCATATCCTTCCTAAAACATAATGCCCAGAACTGTACAGAATATCCTAGGTGTATCCCATTTATATGCCCAGGTCTGACAACAGCAAAGTAGAGGGAAACATTTTCCTCATACTGGATATTCTATTCCTATCAATGCAGCCCAAGATGACATTAGCAGATTTGGCTACAACCTCACACTGACTAATACTGTTAGGCTGATTTTTTTTTAATGTTTGGACCTACATTTTCATTACTTTGGGGGAACTCCCAGTGTCAAAACTCCTCTCATCAATGTAGAAAGTCAATTCATCTCTAGGGGACTGAAAAGATGGATGACCTTTCTATGATCACATGGTTACTATGTGTCAGAGGCAAGAATAGCAGCCAGATTTTCCTGACTCAAAAGCTGGATCTTTATTTGCCAAACAACAGCTTCTTTATTAAAATTCTTGCTTTTTTCACTAGAAACTTTCCAGCTATGTCATCCCAACCTGGAGCTATGTAGTTGACTTTTAAAAACCAAACACAGGACTTCACATTTGTCCCCATTATATTTCCATTTTCTTTAATCCAGTCCATTTCCCCAAGATTTTCCAAGATCATTTTTAAGTCCAAATTCTGTCACAAAATGTGTTTGTTATCTCTCTCAGCTCTGTGTCATATGAAAATTAGATAAGCACGCACTCTAGATCTTTATCTAAGTCTCTGATAAAAAGTATTGAACAAAACAGGACTAAGCACTAAGCCCTTTGGGACCCCACTATTCATATTAATCAATTAATCAGTGTTTTTTGAGTCTGTTTGGCCAACTTTTTCCAAACCTACCTAACTATGTTATTATTAAATACATTTCTCTTATCATGTCTACAAGGAAGTGAATAGTCAATACTAGCTATTTACATTTCTTCATTACCCATTAATTCCTTAGTTCCTTGCAGTTTGGCTTCTGCCAACAGGAAGTTTCTATAACCATTGGGTTTCTGCCCAATAAATATTTGTTGAATGAATGATCAACACCTTATCCTCCATAATCTCAAATTCACTTTCCCCTTTATATGAATCCATTTTTTTCTTCTTCACTAAAATCAAATAAATTCAATTATTTGAATACACATGACTTCCTCACTTAATCAGTATTGGTCAGTCTTTCTTTTGAACAAGATCAGTTTCCATTGAATCTACTTTCTTTAATGACATTGCTGAACTTTTAGTTCTCATTCTTCTGGATGTCCCTTCAGTATTTGACCGTTGACTACCCACTTCTTTTTTTTGGAATTATGTCATCTTTTGGCTTCCATGGTGCTATAAAAAAATAATTGGCCTTAAGTTTCTTCAATTCCATTTTTCTGCTTCCTTTGATGAGTCTTCTTTCTCCTCCTACTTTCTAAATGGAGGCATTCTCAAGGATTCTGCCCCTGATTCTTCCCCCACCCCCACCCCATGCTCTCATACTCCACAATCTCATCTATTCCCTTGGCTTGTGTTGTGATATTTATATCATTGGTTCTAAATCTAAATCTCTAAATCTGATCCAGACTCTAACGTTTTGTGCCTTTGTGATCTTGGGCAAGACACTTAATCTCCCTGGGGCTCAGTTCTGTCATTTGCTAAGTCTGGAGGTTAGACTAGATCTGAGTTCTTTTCTAGTTTGACATCTGTGATATAATCTCTTCTAAGTATGAGTTTTATATTTCCAACTACCTGCTAGGCACCTCAATTTCTTCTGTCATTTCAATATCTTAAATTCAACATGTAATGCCAAACATCTTGGCAAAACCAATTCCTCTTCTTGACTTGCCTATTAATAGTTGCTCCACTTTCTTGGTCGAAATTTCAAAATTTTGTTTGACTTCTTGCTCTTTCCTACCCTCTTCCCATACTTAATCATTTTCCAAATCTTGTCAATTCATATTTTGCAATACCTCTTTTCATATATTCTCTCCTTTATGTGAACCACTGTAGCCATTCTGTTCAAGTCCTTGTTACCTCTATCTCTGCCCTTAACTATACAACAGCCCTTTAATTGGTCTCTCCAACTCCAGTCTCTCGCCATTTCAGTCAATATAATATACTATCACCAGAGCAACTTACCTAAAGTAAAAGTGATGATGCCACTTAACTGTTAAAAACCCTTCAAGACTTCTCTATTCTCTTATAAAATAAAGATAAGTGTACAGATAAGTACACACACACACACACAAACACACAATCTCCTTTACTAGATTGTGAACTCTTTAATAAGCAGACATTGCCTTATGTATCTTTGTTCCCCATCCCTCCCATTCCTGCCCCCAACACCTAGCACACTGCCTTGGTTCACATAAAGTGCCCCAAAATATTAGTTGGATGAAATATTAGTCCTGCCATATTTCTCTCCATGATCATAAGTTTATTTTTCCTCTAGAGGCTGCTAGGTGGCTCGGTGAATAAAAACACTGGGGCTAGAGTCAGGAAGATCTGACTTTAAATCTAGCCTCAGACACCTACTAGCTATGTGACCCTGACCAAATCATTTAACCTTTTTTTTGCCTCAGTTTCCTCAGCTGTGAAATGGGGATCATAATAGCACCTACTTCTCAGGATTGATGTGAGGACAAGTGAGAATGAGATGTCTGTAAAGCACTTAGCACTGTGCCTGGCTTATAATAGGCACTTAATAAATGTTTACTCCCTTTCTATATAGATCAATTTTATTTCCTTCTCCACTGCAATCAAATTTATTGTTTTGAGTACTGATTACTTCCTCACCTAAAGAGTCTGCTTATAACCCTAGGGTTGGTCATTCTCTCTTTTGTAACAAGATCATTTCCTGAGAAATCCAAACTGAAATCAGAGACTAATTTGCTCACACTTTTGCTGGTCTCTATTGTGTACATGACTTCTCATTCACATAAATAAGGGCAGCATCTAGATGAGTTTGTTAACCATCTCAAAACAACTTGAATCATTTTGAGTACCAAGAAGCTAAAGAAAGACCATTATAACCCACAAAATTTCTCTCTTAACACTTACAGCATTCTCAGGCCACTGTAAATGAATCAAAGGTAGCCCTTAGCATCTAAAACTGAACACCATAGGATCATATAACAACAAACAAATAATCCAGGAACTCTATTATTTTCATTAGACTATTATTCCATTTTGTTCCTTAGGATTCAGCTTTCATTAAAGGAGCTCCAAAGGATCATGCTAAATTTATCACCACATTGGTTGAGGTGAAAAGTATCAGCCTTTTTGGTTGACCAGCTCTAAGGAAGAAGACAGTAGATTAAGTGAAAAACCCCTCAAAATTCCCCAGAGTTTCTTACAAAGTCTATATTACAGGATCATAACATTTATAGTAAAAAAGAAATATGAAGCTCACATAGCCTAACACTGTCATTTTTCGAGGAAGAAGCTGAGTCCCAGAGGCATAATGACTGGCCTAAGTCACATGAGTAGTAAATAGCACAAATAGGATAGGAACTCCCATTTTCTGATTCTAGATCCATTGGTCTCATCACCATAGTATATTGAGTTTGTTGAACTGATTTGAATTTCTATCTAAGACTCTTTTCTCACACTGTTTCCCTCACTGAAAACATTCCCCCTACCTCTCTTTGAATCTTCTGATCTGACTTCCTTCAAGGACCAGCTCAGTTTCCACTCCCTTACTGAAAGCTTCCTTGACTTGGAATCATTACATTTTTTAAAAAATTGGTATGGGCTTTAAACTGACCCTCTCTTGTTACAGAGAAGGAAACTGAAGTCCAGAGAGGGGAAGAGCACTGTTCCTGAGACTTAACCTCAAACAGTGCTACAGTTGAAAGAGAACTTAAAAGTCAGGATATTAGAGACAGAATTGGTAATAGAGATTGTATAATATCACCTACTCATTTATTTCTTTTAGGTTGGTGTCATAGAGAAACTTGAGAGAGTTTGAGAAGTTCTCAAATTCCATTTATTCATAACCACACTGACAACATGCCACTACCTTAATCATTTTCAAGCTCATTTTTCCCACCTCCCCTGTACGTGTCACATTTTGTAGAGTAGGATTTAATCCTCCTTTGAAATGATATGCCTTTTGACTATGTTTAGGGAAGATGGGGACAGTTAGGGTTTTTCCTTTTAGGATAGCATCTAGTTTCAAGCATAACACAGGGTACAAGTTTTGTGACCCAAGTTCTCAACCTTGGAATCATTCTTCATTCTTCCCTCTCCCACATTCCACATATCCAGTGAGTTAGAAAGCCTTCCCATCTCTCAGATCTGTCATTTTCTTTCCACCAATCCAGTCTGTACCCTAAGGGAAGTCCTAACACTTCTTACCTGGTCTATCAGACCCTGTTCAGTCCTTTTTCTCTCCAATCCATCCTCCACATAGATACAAAGTTGATATTCCAAAAACACAGTCTGAGCTTGTCTCTTTCTTACTCAAAATTTTCTGTGGCTAAGAATAAAATATAAACTACTCGGACTGACATTTAAAGCTCCCTACAATATAGCTCCCACCTTCTTTTCCAGTCTTATATTACCTCCTTTTCTGTAGTCTCTATCCTAGGCAAACTGGCGTACTATTGTTCTCTGTGTCGACATTCCATTTCCTATCACTCTACTGCTGCACAAATGAAATCTACTCTTTCTCACCTCTACCTCAGAGCATCTTTAAGTTCCTTCAAAGTACAGCTCAGGTACCTTTCACAAAGGCAGCTAGATGGTGCAGTGGATGCAACATTGGGCCTAGAATCATGAAGACCTAAATTCCAATCCTTCCAATGCTTCAGATACTTATTAGCTGTGTGACCCTGGGCAAGTCACTCTACTACCTGCCTCAGTTTCTTCAACTGTAAAATGGGGCTAATACTAACACCCACCTTCCAAGGTTGTCGTGAGGATCAAGTAAGATATTTGTAAAGTGCTTAGTATGATGTCTGGCACATAGTAGGTGCTTAATAAATGCTTCTTTCCTTCCTACAAATTTTCCTTATTCCTCTAGTTATTAATAGTCTCTCCCTCTTGCAATTACTTTGTATTACTGAGTTTTCTTGTTTTGTTTTGTTTTGTTTTTTGGTCCAGACTTGTGATTTCTTTGGTAAAGGGGACTTTGGGTAAGAATTTGCAATTGCAATTTAGAATCAGTGCCTGAGGCAATGGGTGGAGGTGGGGTTTCAATGACTTGCCCATGGCCACAGAGCCAGTATGTCAGAAAAGAATTTTAATCGAATTGAATTGACATCTGTAAATTTTCAGCAATGCCCAAGGAAGATATGATATAGAAAAAGATGGGGTTTCCCCCGCTTCTATGTTCTTAAATATTTGGTTTTTTAGTAAAGCATAAAGAAGAAAAAAGCTGATATACTCATTTTTTTTTTACAAATCATAAGCAGCATCATTCATATGCCAGACCCTCAGAGGAAAATGATATATGATGTTTTAAGTATGTTTCTCTACATACCAAAGAAGTTACCATGTATAATAATTACATATCATTTAAAAGAGGCCAAAACTGAAAGAACTGGTTTCCCTGATCCTATTGTTTTCCTCTCCAAAGCTTCTTCCACAGGGCTGCCAAAGGAATCTTCTGAAAACATAGCTAATCATGTCATTCCCTTGCTCAACAATTTTCTGTGGCTCACTTTTGCCTTTAGAATCAAAAATAAAAATAAAATCCTCAGGCTGACATTTAAAACCCTTCACAGTCTGGCTCTAGCTGATCTTTCCAGATTTACTTCATATTGCTCCCTTTTATGACTTTACATTTCATGAAAATTGGCCTGCTTGCTCTTCCTGGAACTCAGAATTCCATCTGCTGCTTTAGTACCTTTAGGGGTTTTTTTACATTATTTTTTTAAAAATAATTTTTTTATTGATAACTTCTGTTTCTTACATCATTACAGTATCCTTTCCCTTTCCTCTCCCAGAGAACCATCCCACATAACAAACAGTAATTTTTAGAGAGGAAAAAAAAATTAGCACAATGAATCAATACATTGGAAAAAAAAGTCTGAAAACCATGGGGAGGAGTAGGGGGTGCTCATATCTCTTCATTCAAATCTTGCTTGATCTTTATAATTTTGTTACATGTATTAAAAAAATTGGGGGGTATATAGTTATTTTTTTAAACATTTATATTGTTGAAGTTACTGTGTAAATTGTTTTCTTGGCTCGCTCACTTCACTCTGCATCAGTTCATACAAATCTTTCCATGTTTCTCTGTATTTGTTACACACATCATTTCGTAGAGCACAGTAATATTCCAATACATTTGTATACTACAGTCTGTTTAGTTATTTCCCAGTTGATGGGCATCTACTTTGTTTCTGATTCTTCACTATCACAAAAAGTGCTTCTATAAATATTTTGGTGTATATGGGGCCTTTTTTCTTATCAATGAGTTCCTTAGAGAATAAGCTCAGAAATGAATTTTAGACACAAGTAACTCAAAAGCTATCAGCAGGCATTTTAAATATTAGAATTGAACTTCCAACTTTGCATTACATGGGGGGGAAAAGAAAGTTGTTTTTATAAAGATTTGTGGCAATTTCACCAAACAAGCTACTAATCCAACATTCGTTATCTTTATTCATAAACCTTTTTCTTTAAAAAAAAATGATTACAACACCACCCCAAGTACACTAGAGTTGTTTACTGAAGAATAAGAATTTGGGAGAAGAAATAAGCCATTTCTTATTGCATTATGATCCACGTAAAGAGATTGTCCTCCTTCAGAATTATAAACTACCAAAATTCAATATACTTGAATTCAAATAGAAGTTAAGGATCCAATACATCCATGCGAGTATAGATCACAGATTCAGTCCCCCTTAATTCCTCCTTTACTTTACAGACCATGAAACTGAGGCCCAGAGAATAGAAATGACTTGATCAAAGTAATACTTAAAGACAAGATTCAAACCTAGGCCCTCCAGATTGAGATGCAGCCCTCTTTTTCACAAGGCCTTAATGCTTCCCAAGATTTTATATACTCACTCAAATAATTGCATATAGATATTTGTGTTTTAATTTTACAATGTGACATCAAAGTTGAGTGAAAATACACATAACCAATAGTAATTAAATTATGTTTGTATATATACAAAACACTGGATCTGGAAAAGTGAGATTTATACTAATAAATGAGGGATATTCTGGTAAACGTTTAACAACTGGCTTTCTGGGGGGTGGAAATGCACAACACACTTTAGAGTTGTAACATGTATTATTAACATTTTCTCTATCACTTTCTTAATTCTACACAATCAACAATATAATCAATCAAGCCCTCATTTTTAGCGTTTATGATTTCCAAGGTGTAAATACTCATACTGAAAATTTAACAATTAGTTCACTCTAGCCTATATGAACTGGCCCCAGTACACCCCTGAATGTTACAAGTAGGTCAGTCAAAGATGCTTATAAAAATTATTTTTATCTGAATTATCCTGATAACTTAGAAATGATCTTTTATTTAATTTAAATGAGAGGAGAGGAAGGAGAAAAGGCGAAGGGTAAGGCAATTTTCCATATTATTACCTAGACCTCCATAGAAGAGAATATATTGAGTGGTTTGTTAACACATTCATACACAATCACTAGTCAAATCTAACAAATACTTTTTGTCTATTTGTCTATTTTGCCTAGAGTTAACATTAACTAAGACTTAAAGTTAAGAATTAATACTAGTTAATGGTTTTATTTTTGTTTTTTGGGGGGGGGGAAAGGAATCCAGAGGTTAAAGTAATATGCCCATGGCTGCACAACTAGTAAGTTTCAGAGGTAAGATTTGAAATAAGATCTTACTGACTCTACAGATGGGCCTCTAAGTACTGACTCTCAAGTTATTGTTTATATATGCATAAATAAGTATAATCCATATATGTACAAATAGATGCCATTATAGTTTGACATGACAAGTTATCACACACTGTTAGATAAAACAACTGAAATTAATTCTGGCAGATTTGGGATTGACAGTTCAAAATAAGAATAACAAATGTAAAAGCATGAAAATGGTATTACTATTATGTTTTAAGAGGATAACACAGCCTTAAAGGTGTCAATGATTACTTTGGTTATTGTAAACAACAGCTGCCAATCAATTTAGATCTGTATATAAAGTAAAAAAGACAAATTCTATTCAACCAAAGTTGATGGTTTCTACTCCTATATCACTATTTCCTAACAACAGCAATTGGGCTGGATAGCTTTACATTTCATAATCCATTCCAAATTGCAAATGCAGTCTACTGTGTTGAGAAATCTGGACATTTTCATGGAGTCATCTTAATCCTGTGAAGGAATATTACTTAAAAGCCCAACTTGGGGTAGGGTCTGGGCCTGTAAGAAAAAAAAAAGCTTGCCTCAAGATACATATCTCGAGGCAAATCTGAGGGGCAGTTACTGTTATCAGGAAGCAATTAACTTTGCCACCAAAGTTCCCTATAGCACATACACACACACACACACACACACACACACACACACACACATATATACACACACACACACAAATTGTGGTAATGAAGTAACTATTTTTTTTTACATTGGTACATACTAGAAAAATAGATCCAAAATCTATAACCTGGATCTCAGTTCTATGATCTACATGAATATTCAAAGACTGAAATGAATAATATTTAATGATAACCCTTCCAGTTTTTAAAAGCCTGATATTCATATTAGCATATACCTTACTTCTATTTCTTTTAATACATAGGATCTTAAATCCATGTCCATGACTCCTCACAATGATTTTTTTAAAATTTTATTTTTAGGAAGGTATTTTAGGAATTGGTAGCCTAAATTTTAAATTAAAAAATGCTGTTTTCAGTATTAATTTAATAAATATTTCATTCCCTAGTTTAACTGCTCTGTGGGTTTTTTTTAATGTGTCAGTGAATAATCACTTGTGGCATAATTTGGAGTTTTAGGTTATAGCTATACAACATCAAAATATCCAGGTTTTTTGGTGGGGAGGGGGGAATCATCTAACCATTTATGTCTACATATTACCAAAAAATAAACAGTAGGAAAAAATACTTGTCTGATTTTTTTGTCTCTTAATTTCTTTTTAATCGCATCAATCATACATTAAATAGACACTGTCTTAGAATCATCTCCATGGAAGACCCAACTCCACATTCCATTACACAGACATTCAGACCTATATGGACAAGCAAATATAGCAGAATCAGGTTTGACTAACTTTCCCATACAGAACTCCTAATTCCATTTTAAGTACCAAATTGTGACTTGAGTTGAACATTATGGCATTCCAAAATGCAACATATATGCGTGTATGTATAGGTATGTGTATATATATGCACATACATTATATATGTATGTAATATTTCCTTATGAGACACAAATTTAATTCAGATGTAATTTTGGTTTTTAAATAGGAGTTTCCAGGATTCAACCCAACATTAAAATTTTGGCCTGTCTCTTTAATTCAAGAAACAGTAAAAACGACGACAGATGGTAGACAGAATTGACTTATGTCCTCTATTCTTTATAGAAGAAGGGGGTGCATAGAAACTTTGATAAAGGCAGAAGCTACAGTATGCAGGTCTCTACTATAATTATCTAATAGTTTTTTTGACTGATAGGTTCAGAACATTTAGTTTTTCTTCCTCAGACATGCTTTGTAACCAACCAGCAGTCCTGTAGGTTGCCATGGGTGATGCTAGTGCTGACATCCAGTCCCCAGTACAAATAAGCACATGATGGATGAGCCTTTAGTCCTGAACCTTAGCAACCCCTGTGATTACCACTGCTTCCCACCCTAGATCCGTCCCTTCTCAGCCCATGCAAAAAGCAAAAATCATGTAATAGGAAGAACATCCAAGCTTATAGTTAATAGGAAACACTGTAAAGGAAAAGGAATGCTTAGGACAGCATGTCTAGGGAAAATAAATTATTCTGCATTGTTATTTAATGCATTGTGACATCATTTCCTGAAATTAAACAGAGATGACACCATTTCAGACCATTCTCTATAAGGCTTATTTCAGATAACTCACAGGTATTTTCTTCTAGGAACTAGGAAAACAATACAGAGGACAATACTCAGTGGGGGTCGGAGTCAGTGGGAGAGACCAGGGAGCTCCGTACAGCCTAATTATGTTAATCTTCTCTCCACATTTCTTTTGGTATATGTTTGGTATATGCATTTTCACCCATGCACTTACTGTACTTGATCCCCATTTGTATTCAGTACACATTTGCATTTCTAAGTGTGAGGAAGGATGTCTCCCTCAGCATAAGCAAGACTGTTTTAAATTTGGTACTAATTTAGCCTATAGCTATTGATATTAAGTAGACTAATCTCTGAATCATAAAGACACTAATTTCCAAGTAGTAACAACTAATGGCCCTGAAATACTGATTAGGTTAACCATTTAGGGCCCTTAAAAACAGGTCTGATGATAGAAATTATTACAATATCTCCATGGATACAGTTGTGGAAATGCTCAAGTGAAGAGTTTGGAGGACAGACAGGAGATGTAGCCAGTGTAACTGTCCCTTGGTATCTATGCATGATAGTGGACTTCTCAGACATTTGAAGGAGATGCAAGCTCACAGTCATGAAAACATAGACCTAAGTGTTGGTCTAAGTGTTGGTACCTTTCATTCTGTTTAGCGGGCTTTAAAGCCTGAAGGCACAGATCTGGCAGGGAAACTTACATTCTGCATTCATGCTGCATTTCTTGATAAGAGAAGTTTTCTCTGTCACACTGAAGGATAGTTAGAACCACGCAAAATTACTCTATAATTAATTCCTCTTCACAAGGTTCATTGGGATTCTTCAGCTTGAAAATGGAACCAAAGTTTTCTGGGGGCCTTCATGTGTCTTGGATCAATATAATTAGCACCAGGGGCTTCTGATAGTCCCACCTCTGGTAGTCACTATTAAGTCAACTAGATCGTCTTCCTTTAAGAAAGATGAAATAATCTGTGTCCATATCATACTGACAAAATGGCTTAAAAGGCATTGAACATATGTTCAACCAAGTAGGAATGTTAGGAGTTTTTTTGGGGGGGTGTGGGGGATTCAACATGTTCCATCTCCTTTTCCCCCCTTTTTGTAGAAACTCCAATCACCAGGCTATCTGATTTCTTTCCATTGAATAGACTGGTTGTTTTGGTATTGTGTTGGGTTTGGTGAATGCTGTAGAGATATTTCCCCCATCATGTCCAGGCAATATATTTACTCACAGACTAAATATCATCACCATAGGATATTTTAAAAATATTCCCAATGTCAAATATGCACTTATACAAAACTTGGTAGAATACACATAGCATATAGTAGCAGAAAAGAGCTCAAACAAAAGAACAGCTATAGATGAGTTTTTCAAGAGAAAACTACCACCACAAGTAGATGAAGATGTGTGTGTGTGCATGCATATGCACATATGTGTGGTGGTAGGCTAGAGACAGAAAGGGGATGTAATATTTTATATGCACAAAATCAGGAAATTTAGCAAATTTAGCAAAGGCTAAAGGAAAGGACAAATAACTAAACATATGACACCAGAAAAGAGCCTGCTTCTTTTGTGACCCTATTCATTATATATTTACTATATTATATATTCACTATAGTATATATTCACCCTATATAGTAAATGGGGTTACAAAAGTGAATATATGTATATATGTATTTGCCCATATATTATACACATATAGCTTTAAAGTTCTTCTGTAATCCTGTGTGTGTGCTTTTCTTAGAGTTACTACTAAGAAAACCTTTAGCAGAAAACTATTGCAAGCAAGTGGTGTCTTTGTGTCTAAACACTTCTGTTTTCATTCCATGATCAAATATGTTCTTTGCAGGGCAAATAGGGGAGTACTTGAGAGAGAAAGTGGAGCCTCTGAGAGGCTAATTGAGTGTACTAAAGGTTTTTTGGCTTGGAGGACTTTTCTAGGGTCATGAGTAAATCGTCAGTTGGTCCCAATTTCTTGCTGTTTCTTTTCTTTAAATATTTTTGAAGTTAAGTAAAAACAATCTTAATGGCAAGTTCATCTTTCAGATATCATAACCTCTATGTGCTAGGGAAAAGCATGTACTTTCTGAGGATTTTCCTAACTTTCTCAACAACTGGATATTTCCAGATTTTTCCAGGAAAAAAAATAAAGCACATGTATTTCCAGCGTGTCCTTCTTTAAATATTCATGATTTCTTTGACTGAAAAGTGAGGGGAAGATTCATCTACCCCTAAAGGGTGGCAGTAAAATAGTTTTTGATTCATTAAAACTCTAACAAACAAAACATTCTTATTGATTAAATAGTTGATTTATTTCCCTGAGGTTACTGAAATATTCAAGAATGGATCACTTAGCAAGATAAGATGTGAAAATATAGAAGTTAGTGGGGAATAGAGAGCAAATGCAATTATTTGTTTACAGAGATCAAGTGCCTCTCTAATAGCCTAACTTGAAATGAGGGAATTCCTAATTCCTTAAGTATAATGACTTCATTTTTCAAAATAATCACTTTATATCTGAATTATTTTCTGATAGAAGGGAACAACAAATAAGTTTATTATCTTCTTAACCAACTTTGGTAGTACACAGGAAATTTGTTATTCAAACAGTTTAAGTTGTAGTGCATGCAATTCCTTCTTCCAGGAAAATCAGAGGTTAGTGATTTTTGTCAGATTGAGACTAAAACCTAACACTTGCTACAGTTGGCCTTTGTTGAGGTGGGATTTTGGGGTTTCTTTTTCTTTTTTCTTTTTGCCTTTTGAGGTATTCAGAATAGGTGACAATGGCTTGCAGTTGAGAACATATGTAGAGAGACCCCTGCGGTTTATGGAAAAAGTTGTTCCATGCTGGTTGGGTGTTTGGAAAAAAAAAATACAACCAGAGTTCTTTTATGTTTTCCCAGTTAATGAATGCATGAATGTCAAAATGGGCCAATGGCCCATTCAAGGGGCAAAGCCTTAGCAGTCTCCTTCTTAAGAACACATCCTGAGATGTAAAATACATTTGCTTAACAAATTAAAATAATGAGATAATTCAATTAGTTTCTTTTTTAAAAAAGAAAGAAAAAAGGGTACATCAGGGATTATTGTAATACAAGAACAGGTCATATAGCACAAAAGGGGAATAAACTAGTTTAAAATAATGTTAAAGAGACTAAGAATGAAGAAATATATATTGAAACAGTTACTTTTTTAAAAAGCATATGAAGTAATTTATATATATATATAATATCTAGAGATATGTATCAATAATATGTTATATCTCTGTATGGTTGAAGAAAAATTGAAGGGTGAAAGGTAAAAAGGAGAAAAAATAATGGACCATCTCTATTTTCAGAAGCTTCATTATTCCTGTTACTACATTTAATAAATTAACTCTGAATTCAAACCACACTAGTTAGGGTCTATCTCTCTAAAAGCTACAAGTAAATCTTTCAACATGTAGAAATTCATTAAAGATGGGAAGGTAAAAGTTTAGCAGAACTATCCCATTAAAGCTAATCAACTTTGTATTGCTGGAGTGAAGTTGGGGATAAAGAGGGAATAGAATCCCTAAAACAAAAGCTTCAGGGACTTTCTTCTAGAAGTTAAGAGTAGAAGCTGCGTGGGGCAAAGAGGCAGGGGAGGGGTAGCAGAAACGAAGATGAGAAAGTAAATGAGAGAAAGTAATAAAGTCAGAAAGTTATAAAAGAATGCCTTAAGGAGAGAAATAAAACATTTTTGGAAGGAAAGAGGAAAAGAGAAAAATAGGGAGATTAAGGAATAATGAAGGGGACAAGCCCTATATTCTTGACTACATAATCATAGAATTTTAGAAAATGCCTAACCCAGCTGGTGGATAGAGTACTGGGCATGGAATCAGAAAGATTCATCATCATGAGTTCAAATCTGATCTCAGACACTTACCAGCTGTGCAATCCTGGGCAAGTCACTTAACCCTGTTTACCTCCGTTTTCTCATCTTTAAAATGAGCTATTGAGCTGGAGAAGGAAATGGCAAACCATTTTAGTATCTTTGCCAAGAAAACCCTAAATGGGGCTACAAAGAATCAGACATGACAGAAAAACAACTCAACTTCCCATGTCAACTGAGACTCAGAAGGCTTAAACAGTTCATCTAAGGATACAGATAACAGTCAAGCTCCAAACATTAGCTATTTCTTGACCTATTCCTACATTCTCCTATAATCATAAACATAGAGACACCATCCTCCATATCTAGAACACACTCTCCCCTCATTTCCACTTTAAAAAATTTCTATTGTCCTTTAAGACTGAGGTCAGATACCATCTCCTCCATGAAATTTTTGCTGAAACCCCCAGTTGAAAGTGACCTCTTCAAATTTTCCTAAAGCACCTTGCCCAGATTTCTCCTGTGTCCCCATCATATTCTAGCCTGAATCATACTTATTTGAATATATGCCATTTGTTCCCTTTTAGTGAACAAATGTTTATAAAGAACCTACTATGTGCTCTGCATTGTGCTAAACATTGGGGAAACAGAAAGGTAAAGGGTAGCCCCTGCTTTCAAGGAGCTCACAATCTAATTGGGGAAACAATATGCAAACAACTACATCAAACAAGCTACATACAGGATAAATAAGAAATAATAAACAGAGGGAAGACATTAGAATTATTAAGGATTGGAAAAGTGGAATTTTAGCTGGGACTTGAAGGAAGCCAGAGAAGCCAGGAGGTGGAGATGAGGAGGGAGAGAATTCCAGGCATAGGGGAAAGCTAGTAAGAATATCCATAGTTGGGAGTTGGAGGCCAGAGTCACTAGGTAACAGAATATGTGTGCAGGTTGTAAGGTGTAAGAAGAAAGAAATGTGTGTAGGGAAGAGGTAGGAAAGGTTATCAAAGGCTTTGAATGCAAAGCAGGATTTTATTATTGATTCTGGAAGTGAGAGAGAGTAACTGGAGGAGGGTGACATGGTCAGATGTGTGCTTTAGGAAGATCACTCTGACAGTTCCGTGGAGTAGGGAGAGATGTGTGACAAGCCAACTAATTAGCAGGTTAGTGAAATGGTCAAGGCATGAGGTGATGAGAGCCTACACCAGGGTGGTAGCTGTTTCAGAGGTCATGTGTGATAAATATTACAAAGGCAAAATTAACAATCCTTGGCAACAAATTGGTTATGGAGGTGAGAATCAATGAGGAATCCAGCGCAACACCCAAGTTTTGAGCCTGGATGACCGAAAGGATGGTGGTGCCCTTAACAGGGCAGACAAATTAGGAAAAAGGGAGGGTATGGGGGGAACATAATGAGTTCATTTTTGTCATATTAAATTTAAGATGTCTACAGGTCGTCCAGTTTGAAATGTCCTCTAGACAGTAAGTCTGAAGGTCAGCAGAGAGGTTAGGACTGGATACATAGATTTGAGAATCATCAGCATAGAGATAATAATGAATCCTTGGGAGCTAATGAAATCACCAATTGGAATAGTATAATAAAGGAAGAAGAGAAGAGGGCCCAGGAGAGCCTTGTGGGACATCAACGGTTAGCAAGTATGAACTGCATGAAGATTGAACAAAGGAGATTAAGAAGGAGTGGTCAGATGGGCAGAGGAAAACCAGGAGAGAGTGATGTCCTGAAAACCTAGAGGGAAGAAAGTAACAGAAAAGAAACTGATTGACAGTGTCAAAGGGGGCAGCAAGGTCAAGAAGGATGAGGATTGAGAAAAGTCCATTAGATATTAAATTAGATCACTATTAACTTTGGAGAGAGCAGCTTTGGTTGAATAATGAGGTCAGAAGCCAGACTAGAGAGTTAAGAAGAGAGTGAGAAAGAAAGTAGAGACACATATTGTAGATGGCCTTCTTAAGGAATTTAGCTGCCAAAGGAAGGAGGGATATGGAATAGGAAAGTATGGATCAAATAAAAGTTTGTTTTTTTTTTTATTTAAAGTCAGGAAAGATATGAGAAGAGAGACAGCCAGTAGGCAGGGAGAGGGGGGATGATAGAAGGGACATCTGCTAGAGAAGACGCTGGGAAACAGGGACTCTATCATTTTTTTAAAACTATCATATCCCTAGTATCTAGCACGGTGGCTTCCATACAGCAAGTGCTTAATAAGTAATTGTTAAATTACCTGTTAGCCCCAGTTGATAGTCAGCACAGCATAGGGGCCTGGAGTGCTATATTTGGAGTTAGAAAGACCAGAATCTACATCTTATTTCTAATGCCTGTTAGCTATGTGACCATGAACGATCCTCAGTTTCCTCATCTGTCAAATGGGATTCATAATACCTAAATTAGCTACTTCACAGGGCTGCTTTGAGGTAAACCATTTTTTAAACTTCAAAGTGATTTATACATGTCAATCATCATCGTCAACATCCCTCACTCCAAGGGTTGGAATCCTTTGAAAGTCTTTTTGGTATGGAAGAAGTTTCTAAATAAATGCCCAGACACTTTTAAACTAGACTATCTTCAGGGCAGGGACTATATCTTATATTTCTTTTATAAGCACCCTTCCCCTACCATATAGTACCTAGCACAAACACATAGAAGATGCTAAACAAATGGTTCATAGAGTGACTACAGTTTGCCCATCAGTCCTAGTCCAAAGGCTAGCCCCTTAAAACACATACTATCTGTGGTAGGTCATTGTCACAATCCTAGAAGGGGAAATAATGCAGAACCAAGGCAAGGGCAGGGTGGGATTAGAGAAACTCAACGGACTGGCTCCTTATGTCTTCATATTATGAGACATAGACTATAGAACATATATATATATATGCATGTATATGTACACATATGTTATATATGCATATGTGCATATATATGTGTATATACAAATATTCCCTTCAGGCCAATCCAGCTACTTTAGCAGATGTTTCTTTTATGTAGATGAGTTTGATGTGGAGGTACAGGAAAGTATATTGGGAATAAAAGAGAAGTGGAGTTCAGGAGATTTCTTGTCCCTCTTCTATCACTAACTAGATAGGTAACTTTGGGCAAGTCATTGTACTTCAATGGGTCTCAGTTTCCTCATTTGCAAATGGCTTGGCCGATGTCATCATTAAAATTTAGAAATGAAAGGTATCTTAGTGACCAACTTATTCCAACCTCCATGCCTTTGCATGGTCATCACCCTTGGCTGAAAGGCACTCTCTTTTGCCTGAAATGCACTCTATTGCCCTTTGCCTCAGTTTCCTCAGTTTCTTAGTTTCCTAGTTTCTTTCAATGCTCAGCTCACGTCACCTGCTATATGAAGCCTCTCTTGATCCCTTCAGTTTTTAGTGGCTTGCCCCTCCCCCATATATATACATACATACATATATATATATATCTATTGTATGTATATTTTGCATGAACATATGGACAAGTCATCTCCTCAATAACAGAATGTCAACTCCTTGAGGGCAAGAACTGGGTATTTTTGGCTTTGTGCCCAGCAAAAATGTATGTTCACTGTTTCCTATCCCTTCTAGCTCCAAACTTCTATGATTCCTTGATGGGGATGGCGATGGGGTTGATAAAAGGAGGGAAAGACATGAATATCTCCCTTTGGCAAGAATTTATTGAAGCCTCTTTACCACTAGCAACAGAAGAAAGTACAATGCAAAATAGCAGATAATACTGATTAGAACAAATCCACTGAAAACACACAAACAGGTGGGTTTGCATTGAAGAAAATACATGGTTTATGATCCATACTTTCCCCCTGCCTATTCTGGTAGTTTCTCTAACCAAATCCACCAGTGGGGGAAGAAAAAAAAAGAAAAAGAAAAACTGCTCCCCTCACCCTCACTCGACTTCCAAATTAAAAACATTTTACAGGTTAGTAAATCTCCAGCTGAGGTGATGTAGCAAAGAACAGCTGTGAAGTAATTTTGATAATGATGAGAATAATAAGCACATGGCAAGGTTCAGGGCTTTGCTGTTACAGCTTCAGTGCTCCTGAATAGATAAAAGTGATTAAATACTCCTGATTATCCCTGACCAATATGTAATGGATTTACAGCCCTTTCAATTAGTCAGTATTTGCTTAGGACTCATTATTTTGTCTTTGGTTAAGTAATCAGCCCAGAGACTGCATGTTCTGTCTAATTCCTCTGAGCCAAGCCAGTACAGGGCCCTGACCTTTGAAATGGCCATAGCTGCAAGGCAAGAATACCTACTGCTCCAGCAGAGACATTGGTTCTTCTAGCTAATCCTGACACCACAGGCCAGATCAATACACCTTAGTTTGCTACTAATGTCCTTACATCAAAATGGCTGATTTAGGAATGTGGCTCTATCACTCTCACTTCCTTATAACCAACCTGCCTGCCCCCTTGCCCTCTGTGGCTTTGGCAGAGCAGCAGAGCAGCAGTCACCACCATGAATCAAAGTGGAACCTTGTCCTGGAACCATGACACTGTAGCTAATGTCATTCAGCATGGCAACACACAAGTTAGGTAATCAAAGAAAATTTTCTCCTTTCAATATACTAACCCATTTATTCTCATCATTAGCCCAAATAGGATGGGTGAAAAAAACAATCTTATAACAAGAAAAATCAATAAAAAAATTCCACCCATTTCTAGCATTTCCATATGAACGGTAAAATACAAAAGATATGATGGCCTCTCTGAAAAAAGTATATTATGATACCCAAATGATGCTGTAATAGTCACCAGTATGCCAACATATAAACTAATTGCAAAAAGGCGAATGTCACTAGAAGTATTGCACATATTTTATCCCTTTACCCCCAAAGCGAAGAAGACCAGCTTTTAAGATAATGGTCTTGAACAGACAACGACCACAATGACAATGACAAATCTTTAATCTCCACCTTACAGTACATTATGAGAGCAGAGCATTATGAGAACGTACAAGCCTGTTACATGTGTCACATGAACATCTTGCAAGTTTGCAAACTGATTCTGCAATTCAGCACCTGAACTTGTACACTGCTATACACAAATGACCGGAAGGGTATTGCTTCCCTTCCAAGACGGAGTGCGTTCCTTGATAGTCCAAAATCCCAACCATGTTTACAGATTCCAGAACTAGACAATGGTCTTCACAACCTTGCCACTTAGATACATTTTCAGAGGATGTGCACGCATCTATTGATGTAGATTATAACCACACACAAAGTCACTGCTTAGGGTCCTATCCTTATAGGATAATCTTGAGCGGCGCTCACTATTGGAACCCCAAAGAAAAACAGCTACCCTCTACAGCGGTATCCATAGGTTGGTATAGCATTTCCATACCCATAGCTTATAAGATTCGACGAAACAGAAAGAAACGCCTTGGGAAACCATACAAATGAACTAAGCCCTATCACCTTTCTAGGAAAATAAATCTCTCAGAGTAGATATCATTGGACATGGTAAAACCATTGTTTTTGTTCCCCATCTTCACTTACTGTGAGATGCTGGAAGAGCCATGCTCTCATGATATTTGTTGCTACTTTGGGGAAGATGCCCCTTTTCTTCTGACGTTTTTTGTCCTTGTCTGGGTCATCATCATCACCTGTACCAGGTGAAGCTACACTGTTGTCTAAACCATCCCCTAGAAAGAAAGGAAAGGAAATGTATTAAGCAAAAAAAAAAAAAAAAAAAAAAAAAAAAAAAAAAAAAGGGGGAAAAAGAAAAGAAAAAAAGACAAAAGAAAAAAAGAAAAGAAAAAGAAAAAAAAGAAACAACAAGGTGTTGCTAATGATGGGCTAAGCTAAACTTGTATCAAATCCATTAAGCTTGTATATACTCTCTCATTAAGTATAATTGCAGATACAAATATGTAAAAAAAAAAATTAAGCCAGGCCTCTCCAAATGCTAATTTTGTGTGTCTCACACTTACACATATCATTAATTCAATTATAATTGTGTGCTTGACACAGCGCAGTAGCTCTTTGTCAATTATGGAATCCAATGTGGGAAAACCTGCCATAAGAAAACCCATTCAGTGTAAATGCATCCCCCCCATCCATAGTGAACACATACTGCAGGGTAATCAAGTTAAATGTTCTGTAGTCTATATATTCTAGGCTGTCTGCATAGGTGACAGTAACTGTGTCACTGTTCATTGCACATAACACACTGCCAGCTCAGCCCCTCCCAGAACTGTCACCTCCCAAGCACACGCCTGTGTGAACACACACACATACTCACACACTTCTGATATGACCCATGCATTTGCATTTGCATGACATGAAAACTTCTCCCACTCTGCATCAGTGATCATTATCATTAAATAAAAAAGATGCACATCAAGGCAGGGCACTCACTTAATCAGAAGTTTCTATCAACATCTCTCTCTTCTATGCTTTTCTCTGGCATTAATTGTGCATTAGCAAAAATCATTTACTTTTAACAGTCATAGTTATTTTTTCTTGCCCTCCAGCAAAAATGCCTTGAAAGCCTGCCTGGAGGGCATCTAAATTATGTATCTGAAAAACTCTTCTGGCAAGGCATTGCAGGACCCCTACTTTCTTAAAATTCATACGAGCACGTCTTCCTGTTTTGGGGAAGGCATCAATCAAGAGCAGCAATATATGCCATATCCCTACATTAATATTTGAACTAATAACTTTTAAAAAAGGAAAGAAACAAGATCCGACTTGTGGCATAATCAAATGCAAAATAAATGAAGAATACTGGGACAGCACTGAGACTTTATAGATGGCTGTGTTTTCCTTGCACATCATTAGCCTGGAGCCACACGAAAGAGGAAAACAGAGAAGTGGAGAGTTTATGCTCCCTGCTGGTGTTTAAGAAGCCGAGGTCCTGGAAGGACATCTGGGAATTGCGCTGAGACGGTGGTTTTTGTAATTTAAGAATAGACATTCATTAGCAGTAAATGCCATAAATCCCATGCTAAGTAAAAACCTTGTCCAAGAAAGCCTAAAACAATAAACTCTGTGCTCACTGTAGCCTGAGCTAGACGCTCCATAGCTTCCTGAGGAATGCCACGGATCCATTGGCTAATTCCTAGAGCCTCTCCTCTTCAGTAGGACTAAAACAGATACATTTGTGCTCCGCGGAGGCCACTGGCTTCCAAACTTTGATTTCTGCTTCGTGGGGCACCCCCTGTACCTGTTTCTTTCATTCTCCACCAAAAAACCTCCACCTTCTTTGACCAGAGAAGCACAAAAACCACAGCAAAGAGCTGGCAGATTAATTTTATTGACATTTCCATTTTCACTGCAATGTGATACCCTCCATCACTTGGAAGAGATGACCCTCACTATTTGCAGACTGACAGGCCACTTCATTACAACCACCCTGCCCCAAGGCAAAGCGGCTCCCTTCCATCTGCCCAAACACTAGAGCATGACCCCTAAGTTGCTGTTCTCTTTTTCTTTGCCTTCTGTTAATGATCAGAAAAAAAAGAAAGAAAAAAAAAAGAAAAAGAAAAAAAAAGAAAGAAAGAAAGATGGGGGAAAAAGGATTCAAAGCAAGTAGGAAATAGTCAGACGAACTAATCAAAGTACCAGAAACCAAAAGATATAATTCACAACTTTTGAGAACACTGGTTAGAGAGAACCCCCTTCCTCAGTCTCTCCTCCTGACACATTCATGCACACACATGCCCCTTGCTTGCACACACACACACACACACACACACACACACACACACACACAGCCCCACACACCATATACACACTTTCCCTTATGCCAAGGAGCTGCTGCAAGGCAAATTCTCACAAACACTAATGGCTTCTGACTGCTCCTTGGCAACCCTAGCATTTTAACCTGGGTGGATGCGCTCTCCAAAATACAGACACTGGAGCTATCTCATCAGCTGTTCATGTGACACAGATGGAGAGTGGCTATTAGGAGCCAGGCAATGGGCCTTGGGGATCTGAGGTGCTCTACTGTAGCCTGAGGCAATTCTGAAAAGCAGTACCCGGAGAAGGGAAAAAAAACTCATACTGAAAGTGCAAGTTTGAAGTCAGTCTGTCTGTCTGTCTATCTTATCATAGATAAAGATATCTTTGTCTCTTTATGTAAAAATATATGTGGGTATATAAATATACCTTGCATATTATATGTGGGTAGTATATCTTTTAATTTAATGTCTTCTAAATATAAAAACACAGTCTGTAAACAATGCCTGTGTGTACATGTTTCTCTTTAAGCACATATGGTGTCTATGTATATATTTGAGTAGAAATCATCAGAATATCCCTTAAAACTCATTTGGCTCTTAGAGATAGATTTTGAGTGATCCTTACTTTAAAAGGCTAATGGCCTACTAGAGTGAACTTCAACTAAAGACTGAGTTTGCCTTTTCCATTCAATCAATGGCCCTAAAAATGAGAGAGAATATTTCCAAAATGCCTTCTATCTTGCTTAAAGGCAAAGCAGGGGCTACACCTTCAAATTATTGTATTTCACTGTATTTGGATAGAGAAAGAATGTAGGTGGTTTCTTTGATATTTACATCAAACTGGAGGGGCAAAAAAGAGCTACTTCAATTAAGAAAATAGCCCATGTATCTATGTAATAATCAAGTATTTAAGTACATCATGCTGGAATCCATGTCTAATACTGAATTTTAAGAAATAATGGACCCAGACAACTCTTTAAGACTATAATGCAGAACAGTTGCAGAGCTGAATTGGTAGGAGATTCCTCATTGGGAGTTCCTTATACCAATGGAATCCAGACTCCCTCACAATCCCACAATGAAATAGTGGCTAGGTTTTAAGAGAATCTACTGTTAAATTACTCATTATTAATGATTATACTGCCCCCTCCAAGTGAAGAGGTAATTTTCTTCCTCAAATAAAAGAAAGACACTAAAAATTTCTCCCCTATGGAACTGTTTAATCTGCAACATAATTGTTACCCCAAAATGGAATAATTATGTGCCTACCAGTACGATCTCCAAGCATGTTCTGATAGACTCAACCATGAAAAAAATATATTTGCATGGTCCTGAGGTTGTGAACAAAGGAGTTTGGGGGCCAAGTAGGGATTGGAGAACGGAATCAGCCCCGTCACTTGTCTCCCCTGCTATACTTCCATTCTGGAGACTCTGAGCACATGGACTTGATTTACTCTGCTGTCAGGAGCACGGGAATCAGGGAAGACCTTCCTCAGGATGTCTCCACATCTTATTCTACGGGTTAAAGTGAGTGGGCAAACTACTGGCGTGTGCTGCTCAATGTTTAACAACTGGCTCTCCAAGAAAACAAATGTACCCATGACACACATTTAAGCGAATCTGTGTTATCAACATTTTCTCCATTATTTTCTTAAGCCTAGACAATCAATAAACAATAAATCGAGCCCAGATTTGTAACATTTGTCAATTTCTGAGGAATACATTTTCACATGCAAATTTAATAATCAGCTCTGGTAAGCACATTGGTGTTGGCTTCAGCACATCTCTGACTATGTACACACATCCCAGAATACCATACCTCTTTAAAGATCTAACCAGAGCTGGAGCAAGTATAAGGTCTGCATGTTCCCTAAAAAATGTTTGAGGATTGCACCCCTGGTTTCTATGACTGTCCACCCAAGGCTTTGAGCCTTAACTGTGATGTGTATGACTTAACTTATCACAAAATAATGGCTTACATTTCATGAAGAATTTGGACTTTCAGTAGGTAAGACGAACCCACCCTCAAACATCAAAACAACGTTTTTAAAAAATTGAATTTATAGAAAACGTTCTATCCTAGGCGGTTGCCTAACTTACTTTACTTGGAGTCAGAAGAACTGGCCTCCAATCCCACCTCTGTGATGCTTACTAGCCACACAGCCAGGGCCTCGGTTTTCTCATCTTTAAAGCAGGGATAATACCTGCAGTACTTGATCTCACATGGTTGTTGCGAGGTTCAAAATGTGCTAATTGTATATAAAATGCCCAGTAAGCCACCAAGTGTTATATGTCTCAGTCATGACCATTTTCGTCCCCTTAATCCTGGCTTTGCTAATAGCATTTTCTCAAGTAGTAAGTTACCCATGGACCACTTAGTACCACCACTGCTCATGAAGAACTGAATTAAGATTCATTTGTCATTCTCTCCTGAAAGTGCCCAAACACTGACCTAAGTGATGCTCTCCAGACTTTTTTTTTTGCCCAAGACACTTAAAAGAGGTATTTAGTAAAGGAACACAGCATGGGATGGAAAACTACATTCAACATCTATACATGGATGGCCTCTGAGTAGACTATGACCTTGGGCATTTGATTCAATACCTTCCCTTCAATGGCATGATTTCTCATTCCATTTACTCCAAGACTTGGGTATAGTTTAGGAATGAAAGTTATCACTTGATTTGACAGCAGAGTAATGGTGGACACAAGGACATACTAAGAGAGGGAAACATTTCAACAGGCAAAGATTTGATTCAATTCAGTTCAATTCAACAAAATTATTAAACACCTACATGATAAGGCCAGTGCCAAAGCATAAACTCTTCCCATTGCTCTCCAAATAAAATAATAGAATATTAGAACTGGAAAGGAATTTGGAAATTATGAAGTCCAATGCCTCTTCCATTTTATAGATGTGGAAACTAAGGAAAAGACAGTCTGGAATAAAAGGAGACTCATGGATGACATGGGAGCGATCTTCAAATATTTGAAGGGGCAGCCGGTCCCCAGAAGGTAGTACTAGGAGCAAAATGGGTAGAAGTGGCAAGTGGTAAAGAGGCAAATTCAGGAAAAACTTCCTAATAATTAGAGCTATCATAAAGTGAAGACCCTAGGGAGGTAGTGGATTCCCCTTATTGGAGATCTTTGGGCAAATACTAGGTAACAGCTAGTGTATGTAGGTCCTGGTTCAACTGAGTGGCCTCTGATGTTCCTTCCAACTGTGAGAGTCTGTGATTCTTTGAGGTCCAGAGGGGGAAATGAATTGTACAATATCACACAACTAGTTGCCTTCCTCAGTCTCCTGGTGGGGTGTTCTTTGTAACATCACCAACTTACACCATTAATATCATTAACTTAGAATTGTACTACATGTCACTTCATAGTTTTTAAATCATTTCCACAGACATTATCTCATTTGATCTCAACTCTCAGGGGCTGATAAAGTCCCACAGGTGAAGGCTTTGGCATACTGCAGTTAACACACAGCAATTGTTTGGGGGCAATCCCAGGGATTTTGTTAGATCTGACTTATACAGCTGGCCTAAAGTACTCTCATACCAACTGAGTCAATTTCTACCTGAAATTCTATGCCCTAAGACCTCAGACTAATTTCAAAAAGTAGGAATTGTGCCCCAAATGCTTGGAACCTAGGATAGCCTGGATCCAAATTTATCCCTTATCCTGTTCAACTGGCTTGGCAAAGATCAGACTGATCTTCAGAGATTAAAGAGACAACCAATATTTACTATGCATTCGGTTAAAATGACACATTCCCTGCTCATGAAAACAATTTTTTTATAATAATTATTGTCTTATGTATATTACTTTGTTGGCCACCAGAACAAGCTAATTCCTCTTTAGGACAAAGAACAAATATATGACTATTCTCCTTCATGCATTTTACATTTTAGCCCAATTGGACCTCTCAGTTGTTCCCCAATTTCATTCTGCCCTTTCACGTCTCAAACTCAATTACTTGACAAGTTCTTTTTTGTTTCTGTATCCCTTAATTGTTTATTCATTTAACAAACATTTATTTAATCCTTTTTACATGTGCACAGTAGGTATTTAATAAATGCTTGTTGCTTGAAAGGCAGTGTGGTATAGTAGACATAGAACCCAACTTAAATTTAGGAAGACCTGGGTTCAAATTCTGCCTCTAACACTTAATAGCTTTCTGACTCTGAGCAACTCACATATAACCTCTTAGCAGACCCAGGCAACTCATGAAGAATATAAGTTGTGGAGAAAGTGACGATGTACATTGCTAGAGGAAGTCTCCACACGTGGGAGTTCCCTAGATCAATGAAATCACACATCCCATTCCTATCTCTATCTTTGTTGAATCAAATTACATGGAGTCTTGACCTTCTGAAATATTTCCCTTTCTCTGAATTCTAGCGTAGGTACCACCTCCTATATAAATCCAACATCCTCCTCCAACTGTTTCCTTCTAGACACAGAGCTCAATCGTTTTGAATCTTACATAACATTTTGGTTGGATGTCTCCAGTGAAATTATAGTATATTAATATTTATTACTCTTAATTTGTCTATATGTCTTACCTCCTCTGCCAGATTATAAGCTTCTTAAGGGCAGGGACCACAACCTGTTTATTTTCACATTCCCAACACCTAGCTCCATATCTTCCACAATGAATGGTTAGTGGAATAGAATACACTTGTTTATTCCATATATAGAGATATAGTCACATATATAAATAATTTTGTAGTAGGTTTAAAGATAGTTTCTAGTCCTCATCTTCCTCACCATAGTTTTTCACCAGCTTCAAAGAATAGCATTTATGGATTGCAGAACTGAATTTGTAGATCTACAACCATAATATATGAGTGCATTATGTTTGTATGTATGTATGTATTTTCTATACCAGTCATCTGGTTTAACATCCAGACCATCCCATCTCATGACCAGTTAATAAAGAAAGAGAAAAGCAAGCAACCGTGTTCCAGTCATTACCTCCTTGGCTCTGTGCTTCTCAGATGCCTCAGAGGTAAATGTGGATTCCTGATTAGCCCTCAGTCCCTATTTTACTCTACCAAAATCTATAGTGGGCTTTGCATGTACATGATTGTAACCTAAAGGGATAGTAGGTTATAGCCCCATAAGAATGATAAGAATTTACCATAATACAGTCAGATATATCTTTTAATCCAGAGTCACTTTAGAATAACCTAGCACTAGGTTCATTGTATCCCAGAGTACGAGGGGGATGAGAAAAGGGAGGGAATGAAGTGCTCTTTTGATACATAAGAGTTTGTCAAACCCTAGAGACTTTTATGCTATACTTTATATGCCTACTTTATTCTCCTACCATTGAACAAGTCTGGAACAAGACATTTCAAATGCATAAGAATCTATCATTCTTTTACCAGGTACCTCCAATGAAGGAGTCTCATAACCTTGGTAACCAATTCTGTCTGCCATACTTCACTTGACTGGCCTTGTGCTTTCCCCTCTCCAACTCCCATTCCTGTGCACAGAATCTCACCATGCCCAGGCAAACAGGTTTCCTCTAAGCAAATATGTGCCTTTGCCTTTAGACAGAGATTTTCCCTACTATGGAGAAGTAGAGTAAAGGGCATTAGACACACTTTACTTTTACGGCTCTGTTCTTAAATCATCTCTATTCCAGTGCAGGGGAGAGAGTTTAGGGATGTATCATAGAAGATGATCCCCAAAGCAAGTGTCATGGAAAGTACTGGTAAGCTTTGCTGAGAAGAGAGAGAAAAGGATACACTGTGACTCTAGGAACACAATGTTAGTACTTTGTGAACTCATTTTCTGTTGTATCATCTCTTTATGCTTTGCTTTTCACAGTACTGTACTTTGAAAACAGGATTAAAATATACACAAAGTCAAAAGATGTTTTCTGTGTATGATTGTCAGGGACATCATTCTAGGGGCTAATTTTGGGAACTCAATGACAAACCTGTATTAGAGTTTCAAATAAGAGTTACGTATTAAAAAAAAATAACAACACCTTAACAGTGTTTGCTTAGCTCTGTTTTAGAATAGTGTGCATTTACAAGGCACGCCTTCTAAGTATCATGAACAAAGTAATCTTTTTTATATTTTCTATTTAATCTTTTTTTTTTTACATCAGGTGGTACAGAAGAAAAATCCAGCACTGTCTGCTTAGAGAGGTGCAGAGAAGGGAGGAAGAGGAGGGGGAAATAAGTGGGGATGAGGGACACAGCAGTGAAACCTGCTAATTACTGATCTCTTTTACTGTCCTGCTGTGCCAAACTGTCTGGACACGTTAAAGTGAAATTTTGTCTGTGATTTTCAAGTGACTAGTTCATGGCCCACTACCATGGAGTGCAGCCGAAGAGAGGAAATGCTTTCGTTTACATGCAACATTTACTAACTGTGTGGGTTTTCCCAACATTAAAGAGAGGACAGTGACCCAGGCCACCTTTTTCACACTCAAAAGAGCACTGAAAAAACACATCTTCATAGGCTTACCTCAGGCTCTGCTGGCCCCGAACACCCTCCCCCCGGGGTATGAGCCCAAAGAGGGGGAAAAAAAGAAGGGTTTTATGCTCCTTTCTCTTCAACTTTTCAACTGCTATAAGCAGCATTTAGCAAATTCAGCCCCCAAATGGCTCCAAATGCTCTGAGCTGCAGGGGCTCATTCTTTGTTATCCCCCCTCTATTTACACAGGATTTACGGAGGCTCTCCACTGAAGAGACCACATGTTTGCGACAGAAAGCACTTCCATTCACACTGCAATCAGGCAGCAGGATTGTAACCACTGCAAGCTTCACACTGACCTGAGATTAGAGATTTCAGCAACATCGAGATTGGTAACAATCTGCTAACAAAAATGATCCACGGACAACTTGGCTGCTTACAAGCCCTTTTAAAAAAACCGACCGTGTCCACAGAGATGAGATTACCTCTTAAAAGAATACCTAAAAACTAGTCAAATGCGGGAAAATGTGTGTCCAGAGACAAATAGTTCACTCATAAAAAGAAGATATATCTATATATGAGATAATGGAAAAGCAGTAGGAAAAAAAATCAGACTGCAGCTTGGATTAAAACCACTTTACCCACTGGTTGGAAATATAAAGTGTAAAAACAGACAGATGGACAGATATGTAAATGTGGCTGTGTTTTAGGCTTCATCTGGCAAAGTTAGTATAGTAATATAGTTTTGCATGCCTGTATTTTCCATATCATGTTGAATTCTGTTAACAGTTGAATAGAAACATCCTCGTACTGGTCAAGGACCAAGCCAGGCCTCTGAACTTGCCACTTAGAAGCTACCAGAGAACTTAAAGCCTAGTTGCCGACTTTCTAAACCCCACAGAGAATTGCATTTTGTCTGTAGCCTGTTTTTCATTTACTTTGGTTATTCTGTTTTGAAATTTTAAAACTGTCTAATATTTCAACTGCAAATTTCAAAAGATTCAAAAAAACCAATAGTCCCTATTTGCCTAAGCTCCCCATAGCACCCTCTGGAGTATACAGATGAAAGGCAGTAGAAACTTCCATTCTTCTGCCACGATAATTCTCACCAAATTGCTTTATCCCTGGCAAAGGAGAGTGAAAGAATGTACTTGTTACCCACTTACCTGGAATGAATTTGATGAGCATGTATAAAAAGTACATAGTATATTCTAAAGTTATTCGCAGTACATCATAATAAAGTTCTTCTCGGAACTCTAATGATTCATTTTTAGTGATCTCTCAAATGCCCTTATCCACAGTTAACACTCAGATTTTATTAGGGAGGAAAGCAGGGACAAATGTCCACTTAAGTCCCAACTCTCAAATTCAACTCGACTTGTACTATACTACCTAAAGCTAATGCTCTTTTAATGTTCTGTTCTCCTCCCCAGTGTGGTATTTCAGCTAACACAGAGTTCACAATCTTTCAGCCCCAAACACAGAAGGCTGCTATCCTCAAATCATCCTAGAAATGGGCCAGATACTATCATCACTCTTCCCTTACTCTTCCAATGTACAAAAAATGAGAGAGAGAAAAGACAGACAGACAGACAGAGTGAGAAAGTGAGAGACACAGAGACAGAAACAGAGAGACAGACAGACAGAAAGAGAGGGAGAGAGAGAGAGAGAGAGAGAGAGAGAGAGAGAAATTCACCAGTAGAAGACCATACTGATCAAGTTATTAAGATATCTAGAAAGCTTCTATCAGAATAGGCAATGTTAACCTCTGAACCAGTAAATGTGTAATTATGAACTTTGCAGTTGGGGAAGGGTGGTCATTGAATAATATATCTTATAGATAATTAGTCATTTACATATTGTCTTCTCCATTGCAAGGTGAGCTCCTTGAGGGCAGGAAATATTTTACCTTTCTTCATCTCTCCAGCACTTGGTATAGTGCCTGGCCCATAATAAGTACTTAATTAATATTTGCTGATTACTGACTGACTTAAAGAAGGTAGGGGTAGAGAAGAAAGTGTCTCTTTAACTTCATAGTGTAACAGTTGGGTCATGATTTTTTGGAGTGATACATAAATGTGTTATGATGATTTTTTTCCTCTTTTTTCCACACATTCACAAGAAAAAATAATGTGGTTTAGGATAGGCTTCTTCCTGGTTTTACTTAGATATGTTTTAGCACAAATTGTGAAAATTATGCAAATAACAATTTTTGGCACCTATGCTGGAGGAAAACATTATTAAATTATGCTCTAAGTATTTTGTCTGCTTTAGTAATTACTTTCATGTAAGTATAAATATAAATAGCTGTTATTCTGTTTAAATTTTTAATCATGCAAAATATTGTCACACGAAATGTCCTTCTGTTGCAGTATAACTGGGATTTTTAAAAAATATCCATATTTAACCAACATATACTATTTTTAGCCTATTTAAAATGTTTTAGTTATAGTAACGGACTACCGTCTCTGAATCAACAAGTCATTTAAGGAAAGGAATGGCCTTTATTTTTTTGCTAGAAGGAATTCCTTTGAAAGACCATTTTCCAAAACTGTATCCTTAGCATTTCATATTAAATTATATTACAGTGAATATATTGCTTCTATCAACCTATGCTTTTCAAATATATGCCAAGAATATTTATCTAGCTTTATTTTTAGGTATTGACTACTAAATCTTAAGGTCTTAGTCTTCATTCTGTCTTCATTAGTGTGCATGAATAGCAATTTAGAAATTATAGGAGATATTGATAATAACATATATGAAAGAAGACAAAAAAGTTCATCCTATAGTTAAAAGTCTTCTCATCACATTTAAATAATGTATTATAGTTTCAATACTTGTTTCTTAAACCTCCAAATAAGACATATAGAATATATATCCAGAATATATATTCACATGTTTATACATATAAACACATATATAATGACTTTGAATTCTGAAAATTGCATTTCTTTGTGGAATTATATATTACGTTTGAAGTCACCTTTTCTAGATTAAACCAATTTCTTTCCAAATAAAAAAAAGATAGCTTGAAAATTTCCTACTCTCAATTATTGCAAAATGAAAACAATGGCATGCTTTAATGAAGTTCTACTTATAATACATGCCATTGTTAGACAATGTAGTTAAATAATCTCTTCTTTAAAGAAAAATGATAGCCATCTGTATTATGATGGTGATTACTACCATAACTAGAAGGTCTATCCTCATCTTTTTTTTCAAAATACCATTTTTAGAAGGCTAATTTTCCTTACTTATGGATAATCTGAGTACTCTTATCTACATAAAACTGATACATCATCAAAGTTCAGTCAGTTTTGGGGGAACTACAAAATGTTGAATAAGTATATCTTTTGTCTTAAAAGATACTTTTGCACATTATTGAAAGTATGTCCCTGGACCACTGAATTCCCAAATAGAACTCAGATCTTGTTTGTTAAAGAAGCTTGTAAAATGAAATATTAGCATCATAAAATGCAGCAACAATTCATTTAAGGCCTTCTATTTATTTAAATGTTTAAAATAAATTCAATATTATAGGTTGCTAGTAAACTAATGTGTTCTATGCAAAATAAATGGATATTACACTTAATATAGAGCAATAACATATATCTAATAGCTCTAAAGGAAATGCATGCTGTGAATACTTAATGAGAATAATAGGACAACTTAAGTTGATCCATTATTAGCATGACCTAAAAAGCCTTGTATTCAGGAGTTTTTTAAGAGTATATTATTCCCCTCTCCACATGAAGATGTATTCATTTATACTTCAAAAGATCTAGAGTTTCATCAGCATGAAAACTTCCCACACTGCCAGAGACTGAAATCTCTGTATACTTCAGTAGACAGTTTGACAATTTGTGCTTAAAAAAAAAAAGAAAATTCATGCCCTAGTGGCCTGCGTTCTGTTGATTAGACTCTCCAGACGAGGTAGGCCAAGAGAGTTAGGCTGGTCCTTGGATGAGATGATAATTTCCAAATTGCCAAACTCATCTCTGTAGTTTTTCCAGCTTGGTAGGCCCTGCTGGAAGCTTTTAACTCCACTGGCTTAGTCTTTGGTAACCCAGGGTCATCTCCATGCCATAATGAATCATAGGAGTCAAACCCCAGTAGAAGGCAAAGATGGCTTGCTAGAAGACAAAAAATAAAACTAGAAGCTGAATTTAAAGGCCATTCAGGATTTTTCCTGAATAGTTTCCAAAATTTTTAGGTTAATGAATTACTTGGGAGGGTTCCCTATGTGTTTCAAATAAAGGCAGTACATAGAGCGGATAAACTTTTTGATACTAAAATTATTGCCCTCCACTCATTTCCTCCCAAGAGTCTGAAAAGCTTACTTTTCTTAATGGTTATGTACAAAATGAGAACAAGGATCAATGTACCATGTAGTTAGAACTGAAACTCTGTACTGAAAGGATACAGGGAAGAAAACAAACTGTTCCGTAGAATATCATGACTTTTAAAATATTGATTAAAGCATGAAACAAAAAAAAATGTTCCAAATTCATTAAAATATGTAATATATTAAAATATTTTCATTTCTGAAAGGATTCTCTGTCCCCTGGCTTGTGTTGCTTTCTACCAATTTAAAATTTGCACTTCTTTGAAGGCCAAAAAGATGGGGCCGTAGAAGGCTTCCATGAAACCCATCATCTCTCACCTTGTATTTTCCATTCCCCAAAAACTTATGTGTACAGTCAGAAACACATTGTTCACTTGCTTATATTTTGTCTTGCTGTTGTTGATAATCCACTTTAACAGTTTCCCCATTTGATTGAATTATACGCTTCTTAAGGGCAGGAAGCACAAATTTAGCAAATAGATTACTAAATACCTGCTAGTAGCTGGCAGGCATATGGAAGTGAAATTGGTCCCTGTACTCAACAAGTTTATAGTTTAGCAGAAAAATTTGCAATCTAATGACCTACCTCTTGCCCATCACTCATAGAGCTTGGTTGTATGTGAGGAACTCTCAGAGAATTTTACTTACAAGTCATTTCTCTATCTCTGTGTTATACCCTTGCATAGGTTGTGTCCTGGAATGCACCATATCCTCTTATCTTATAATCCCCAGTTTTCTTTAAAGCCTAAATCAAGTGATGTTTCCTTTATGATGTGAACCTATTGTCTATCTCAATATAACATTAGCTCATAGAGGGTAGGGAGGAACTGATTCATTTGGGTCGTTCTTTCCCAAGTCAATTAGTCTATAAGCTCTCTGAGGGATGGGATTTCATCTTATTAATCTTTAGCACTCTCCTAGGGCACATCTACACTTGGATGGATCTGTAATGTCATTCCTGTTGCTACTCCGTGAAAAAATACAGATCAAAAACCCTCTAGGTCCTCCTGTCCCATGCACCACTTTTTCATGCAGATTTACAGGAGCTCCAACCAATTTGCCAGGGGTCTTACTCTAGTTCTCTTTACAGGCCTTTATTAAATGGTTTGTGCATGAATAAATAGACATTTTCAGTGTTTCCTAGAACATTATTTTATTCCAAGTGAATTTGGAGGTAGAAAAAATTAAAAACATTGGTTTCTAGGAATTGAAAATTAGGCACAGTTCTGAGGCTATATGGCTTAAAGGGACTTCAATATGCCAGATCCTTCCGAAGGAAGCAGTTTAGCTAACTACTACCAGTAGTTATAATTAGTAGACTTCAGTCGCCTGGCACAAACAGAAGTTTCTTACATTAATTACCACTTAGAACTCATTCATTATTTGTTATGTGTCCACTGTGTACATACAAAGTACTGTGATAGGTGCTTTGTAGAACACAAAGATGAAGAAGCTCTTAACCCTCAAGGGACTTAGGTATAAGGATATGGTGAGATGAGGCAGCCCCACTGCCTAAGGATATAGAGATAATAGATAAAATCAGTCAAAATAGCATTTAAGTTTTTAAAGAACTTTTGCCAAAAAAAGTGTACCATTTAAAGCATTAATCCATTTCCCCTAAATATGACAGTAATGATTTTTCTAGTCCATCATAGCTATAGTATGCCCTTTTGAAGAAGAATTAAAAATAATCCTCAGAAAAGAATGGGGGTATCCCTAAAGTTAAAAACAAGTCACCTGCCTCCAGATATTCTCTCCATTAATATTTGGAGGTATTTGGAGGGCTTTGGGAGAGAGCTCAAGACAGTCACTGCTTTCCTTCTGCCATCTTGGCTCTGCCCCTCCAGGATCTCTGTCTACTGTAATCTCAAAGCAAAGTAAAATAGTGGAAAACATGGAATGTATACTTGGGATGCAGAGATTTTCAAGGAAACACTCATTTGAATTGGCACAAAAGAGAGATATCATTGAAGGAGGAACACATTTTCTTTAAAATACAGAAAATCCCACTAAAACATAAATAATCATAAAAATAAAAAATTTCAGAATTCATATTTCAAAAGGTTATTAAAGGTAAAAGAATATATTAGCCACCATTCAGATAATAAAACAAGATTTCCTTCCTGTCCATTTATTTTTTCCTGGATAGACTGAGGGTTAGAAGTCAACTCAGTTCAATAAGCATTTATTATACACCTATTATGCCCAAGGCACTGGGGCTAATCATTGAGGATACAGAGGGAAAAAAAGGCATACAATTACTTTTCTTTAACATAGTCTGTATTCTGAAGTGCCTAGTCACTTCTCCCACTGAGGAAGAACTTGAGGGGAGAGAAGAATGTCAAAAGATATTCCTTCCAGGTCCTATTCATTGATAAAGCAAGATTTTTTTACAGTAAGACTTTATAAGGGATTAAGAAAGGTTCTCTTGTGAAAAAAGGGAACTTCTCTTCATCCTTATTTAAAAAAAAATGCAAGGGATTGCTTGCTATCTAGGTAGGGTTGCTCCTAAGCCTCCAGTACACTAGCCTAATAGGTAACCGACATCTTTTTTGTAAGATCAGATCTAAGTCCCACCAATCAAATAGCAGGCTAACCTTAATATGCTGATACAGCAAATTTCCAGATCTTGATCACACTTGGCAAGGGAGCCATTCTTCTCAGTGATAAAGTCAGTGAATGCACTCTTGAGAAGATAACAAATTAAAAACCAGCTGACTTGGCACGATTTGAGTGAAGAATTCACTGCTGACCCAGTACGACACAATTTCTACCACCAGTCAGGAAATCACTGAAGAGATGGTCAACTCCATTTTCTAGTTATAAGCCTAGGAGAAGTTCCTAGCTTAGTTAAATGACAACTTTAAATTTTTATATTATGCAAATTTGTTATAATTAAGAATGACTCTCTCAACTACTTATATCTTGCATTTCTTTTTATGTAAGGATTTTCAAAATTCTAAACTAAATGATGAATTCCCAAAATGTGTATTACTAAAATGGCAAAAATTATGGAAAGTCCTGGTAGCCTAGGGGACAAGTATGAAATTTGATACTTCTATTTCTAGACTACATTTTTATAGCAACAGAATTTTATTGAAATATCTTCTTTTCTCAAGTACCTTCTATTATAATGCTTAGACATGCTCACCACAGTGACTGGTGGCCACAAATAAGAACTAAACTAGCCAATGGTTGATTTTGCTTATGATAGTGAAATGTGAAATTGGCTGGCTATATGTATATATATGTATATATATATATATATGTTACATATATACACATATATATACATACATATACATATGTGTGTGTGTGTATAAGTTGGCTATATATGTAGGTTGAGTATATTTCTAGTGTTAGAAAAAGCACTGAATGAAGTGTTAGCCCATGTTGGTTTGGGTCTCGACCATGTTGCTGACTAGTTACATGACTATGTGATCTTGGGTAAATCATTAGATACTCTTCTGCACCTCATTTTCCTCCTTTTTCTTTAAATGACTATATGTTACTTTACAGTGTGGCAAAGTAGAAGGAGCACTGACTTTGGAGTTAGAAGACCTGGGTTCAAACCTTGCTTCTATCAATGCGTTTCTGGACAAATGACCCTGGACAAATTACTTAACTTTTTGGCCTCAGTTTTCGTTTCTGTAAAGTGAGAGGGCAGTTGAACTTGATGGCATGTAAAGTCTCTTCCAGCTCTAAATCTATAATCCTAAGGCCTCTAAATTTCCTTCCAGGTCTAATAGTTTATGATTCTATGAATCCCTATAGGATGATGACTGAACCATCCTGGATATGTGCATTTCTACTTTATTTTCCCAAATAGCATAGTAATCTATTTTTATGCCTCTTTCTGGTTGTTTTTGCCAGGTGTTATGGCTTATAAAGGTCATATAAGCCTATATAAATCCTAATTGATAATCTTTAATGAATAGTATATGGATCAATTGCTTAAATAACAGGGGTTTTGTTGTTGTTGTTGTTTTGTTTTGTTTTCCCAAGTAGCTACTGATCTCTAAGGTCCCTCCCAGCTCTAAATCTGTGACCCTGTGATTTAATGTATTTGCAACCAAACCAAATGGATAACATGCATAGAGTAATAATACAATTATCTGGTACTAAGACAGTGTTTCCAAAATTCTTTCCCATCAGCAAGTTGTGAATTTTCTCAATTAATGGTACGTATTTTTATACTTAAATCATTCGAAGATCCATCATTTCACCTATGTGGGTATCCCTTCTACCAATGTGGACAGCAACACTTCAAAGATTTGGTAGGCAGTCTTAAAGAGTTCTGTGGTAAAACTACCAATAAACCTCCCTGAATTTAACTAGTCTGGTCCTCCAGTAATAGAAAGTCCATCTCCAGGCTGGTAGCCAAAGCCTTTACAACTAGGTAGGATCTTCCAGAGTTTGCATTCCATAGGCGTCACCTTTAGGAACCTAGGGTAACCTCCATGTCAAGAATGGGACAATATTATTATCCTAGGCATTCAGCATGGCAGAATCCCTGCCACTTACTGCCTGTGAATGGGAATAAGTTATTTTCTTCTCAGAGTTACAAGGATGATCTCTAAGGCCCCCCTAGATCTACATAAAAGGCTACAACTATTCTTTTTTAGAACAGAAATAAAAGATCAAATTGGCTACTTTTAAATGGAGTAAATGGCCATAAAAAAGCATATTAGCCATAAAAGCACTGCCTCTTAAATCTCCCACTTGAATAGTAATAGGTAATCTCTTTTTTGGGGGGGGGGGTTTGTGCTTTATTCTTAGTGTTCAGCATTGAAATAGTGAAAGGCAACAGGGTATAGTGGAATGAGCATTTGGACAAAGAGAACATGTGATGCCTGTTTGACTTCCCCAAGGCTTAGTTTTCTTTCCTATAAAATGGTATTGATACCTGAACTCTATATGTCATGGGGCTTCAGCAAATATCAGGAGACACTGTTATGTCAAAATGCTCTGTACATGACAGTTACACAGACCTTACATTGCTATTATGTAGGTGCTGATGTTGCCTTAGATTTAATATCCATTACCAAATTCATTTTTATTTTTAAAAAATTCATCCATTTTAGGAGCATGTACCCTCTCTTGGAGAAAAGTCCCCCAATATCATTATCTTTTAAAGTTAAGCAGATGAAAAGTTAAACTGGAAATGAGGACCAACAGCAGAAGTCTATGTGGACAATAAGTTCATAGATTGTTGGGGGGGGGCGAGGGAGGCAGGGGGAACTAAGGCAGGGGCTATTACCAACAAACAGTTTGAAAAGAAAAAGGCTCAACATATTCTGAAAGTTATTGAGATCCGTTCTGAATTGGTCAAAGCAGAAAAAGTGAAGTGGCCATAACAAAAAAGGATGCAGATCAATCACAATTTATTCTTTACTGTTGTTGTTGTTGTTCAGTTGTGTCCTACTCTTCATGACTCCACTTGGGGTTTTCTTGACAAAGATACTGGAGCGGTTTGTAATTTCCTTCTCTAGCTCATTTTACAAACAAAGAAACTGAGGCAGAGAGGGTAAATGGATCATACAGCTAGTAGTGGCCGAGGCTGGATTTTAACTCAGGTCCTCCTGACTTCAGGCCTAGCTCTCTATCCACTGTGCCATTTAGCTGTCCCATTCTATACTATACCACCAATATTTAACCAAGGAGAGCTAGGGAGGGTGGTATAGTAAGAAAGTGTTTAACTTGGAGTCTAGAAGCCTTGGGTTCAAATTCTGCCTCAGACATATAATGACTATGTGACCCTGGACAAGTCAGTCCTTTAACCTCTCTGGGCCTCAGTTTCCTTATCTTTAAAATGAGGAGTTGAACTAGATGACCACTAATGTCCCCTTTTGCTCCAAATCTATGATCCTTTGAATTGATTAGAGCATTTTTTTTTGTTGTTCTATAGTAATGTTTTTGTTATTTATTGAGTTCCCTCAGTAGATTAAGTTAATCCCCCCTGAGAAGCTTCTGCTTGTAAAATTTACTCATATACCATAGATATCTCCAAAACTTTTGATCTCATCTCTCCAGAGTTTTCTATTCCCCTCCTAAAATGCTCTACCCTTTCTACTATCCATCCTGAACACTGTGGCTTCTAAATTCTTAATAGCTACTCCCTTGGAAACACAAAAACATATTATTAGGATTTTATTGTATATACAGCACAGACAAGATAGCTCTGTTCCAGTGAGTTTTCATCCCTGGAGAAATGTATTCGATTACCTGCTTTGAGCTACAGTAAACCACCTCTCTTCTGAAGGAATGTTGAAAACGCTTTGATCCAGTCCCATTCAAAAAAAAAAAAATCACTGCATTTACAAACTGGCAGGACAGCCCCTTTGAAAACACACACACACACACCATTTTGCAAGCTTTGTAGTAACCACTAAAATTGATTCATCTATGTGACAAAAAAAATGCAATAAAAGAACCCAAACCACAGAGGTGGGGATCCTCCCCTTCCCCTTGAACAAATGTTGCTTTCTGACGCCCATGATTGCTTTTCTTTTTTCGATAAGGTTCAGTAAATACCGAAGGCCTGGGCCTAGTGTGCATGGCTCACGTTTCTAACTCCTCAACAGCTCCACCCCATTCATTACCATGGAATTAGTTAACAATCCTGCTAGTTCTACCAAAAAAAAAAAATAAACTAATTGGTCCCAGAGGTTATTTAGGTGCTGTAGAAGCCTTAAAAACACCATTATCTCCCGTAGTGATTTGCTAGCCTTTCCATACTCCATCCAGCACATTGGGATTTCTAAATTACATACCATAATTGACATCAAATATCTGTCCCATCAGTGAATATCTTTATTAGCATCAAAATCACTCACAACTAGTGTTCCTCAATGTTATTAAACAGAACTTGTTCTAGGTGTTGCTTTACTAATTAGTCAGGATGAGCCCGAGGAAGGAAATCTGGGTCATGTTAAATTAATTGGAATGAGCATGAAAATTAGCAGAGCAAACTGCATCAATTTTCTATAGAGAGCTTTTCTTCATGTTGAGAATAAAAATGGATATTATGAGGCATTAACCAAACTGCCTTCTGTGACTGCCAAGAGGTGTGTTACAGTAGCCCAAAATATCATGCTCACAGATTTTCAGAAGTTAATGAGACATTTCCAGGAATGGTAAATACATGGTGTTAAAATGGGTGTGCCTCTTATGGGAAAATGCCAAGTCATTTCATGTTTATTCAGGCATAACAAGCTCTTCAAAATGAGCATAATTTAAGAGGTGAATAGTGCAAAGAGGGCTAACATTCAACTAATTTTCCTTAAGAAAGAAAAGATTAAATTGAACAAAAAATGAATTAAGAGGTTTACAAATCAACAAGTCAACCATCAGATTGCAGCCCCTTCTCGGCATACTCTCATCAGCCCCTGCCACGAAGTTTTCGAAAAAATGTCCTGAAGGCAGGGAACAAAGCGTGCAGAACTGATTACAGCCACACTCACCCGCCTTGCTATCTAAACTCTGTTTGGCTTCCTAATGAGCTCACTAAAAACCTAATTCATCTCCCATAACCCTTCTCAGCCCTCCTTGAAATTCACCATTATGGAAATTATAGATGAAACATTTACAGGCTGTGTTCAAATCAGACCTTCTTCCACGGGCAGGTCCCTGACCCCCACAAGGAACACAATGGAGGTATGTCCGGCATTAGAACCCACTCAGGCCACAGTCTACAGAATAAAGAGGCCCAGGAAGGTGGAGACTTTTTTCTCAGGGTGACAATGATTTCCGCATTAGTGCTTTCAGTTCCATGAATATGGGAATTTGGTGGGTCTGACAGTATATCAAATACAAATTGTAATTCAGGAGGGGAGAAATGAGTTGTACTGATGACAAATAGCTGAAATAGACTAATGTGAATTCCCAGACTGTCCATGAGGAAACTCCCTGAGTTCCTCATTACATGAAGTCAAAATGATCCTCACGGCACCTAGCCTGTAACTGGAAGATTACTGAATTGATGGATCCTTAGTTTAAAATGCAGCTGTTTTATTTCTGCTTTAGTAATTAATTCTTTTTCCAATACTCTATTGATTAAGCGTAGACCCTGATAAAGTTCAAACTGAGAAGAATCTCTAGTGGCGCCCTTAGTTGCTCAAGAGAGTCAATGAAAACTTCCTACACTTCCACCTGCCTCCTCAGAGTGCTGATCCAATGAACAGAACAGTTTTTTTCTCATAAATTAGTCAGGCCATGTGGAGCTGTATTAGCTGATCGGTGCTTTTGTCTCCTCACTTGCTGACTTGCTTTTCACTTGTGCCGTCCTTTGTGCTGTCACACACAAAGTCGGAGTGCAGCTGCCATTCTGAACTCAAACCAAGGTAAAGAACAATTCGTACAAACTGCATTTCCCCCCCCCCCCCCCATTTTATACAGCTGCAACTCCCTGAGCAGTACAGGGCTCACTGCGGCCCCTTGAGACCCAACTAGCTGAGAAATCAGTGTTAAAGCATGTAGACGTCTTGTGGGGCTGATAAAATAAAATAAAGCAACCTATTTTCTCCAAGATGTTGCCAAGCTTTGGAGATAGGATATTTGCCACCCTGTTTCTGTCAGTCTCAGGCTACCATTGCTTTCTTACCTCCCTCCCCAACATAGAATGTAGAGAAGCGGTTCAAAGTGGAGCGATGGTCATAGAAGCCAAGGGAGGTACCATAGAAGGCCTTCAGGGAGCCCAATGGGAATCAGAGGACCTCCATTAACCAAAGTGGCGTGTAGTGTATCCGTCTCTAAATGACCATTAGACACACACAATATACTATTTAGGAATAAGAGAACTAGTCAACATGCTACTCCTTTTCAAAAGGTCACATGGACTAGGGACCAATGTGCTGGTGAGTAAAACAAGCATGATAACAGAAAGTTTCTCAGATTACAGCCCTCATACAATGGATTCTTGTTCCTATGAAGATCATGACTACTGAGAATGCTTTTAAAGTAATGTAGTCATTACCTACTTTCCAGTTTCCCTGCCACCTTTGGCCCCCAAACCAATGCTTAGACACAGAGTTTGAATACTTGGTATGCAAACAGTGTGTTGCTATCCCATAGGCTAGTTGTAAGAACACAGCTGATTTCTGTAGATCACTTCCAAAAGGCACTTGGGACATTTGTTATCCTTTTTCTGAGCTGTGTCTCCTCTGGTAGGGGGCAGTTTAAAAGACTGCATTATCATTTTTAGGAAATCCTTTAAAGATTCTGTTAGTTTATCCTTGAATTCAAAAACTAAGATGCAAATTGGATACTGTAACAAGATGATGGGAACTGTTTTCTATGTACTTTCCTAGGCCAGGGCTGAGAGTGCATTCCCCCACCTTTATTGCATTCTTTCATAGGTCAAAAGGTCATCTCTCACAGATGTCTCCAGCAGACACTCAGTTGTCAAAAGGTTGTATCATGTGATGTGTGCAGTCACTGCTAACAATGCTCTGTTCTCATTGGGAAACAAACACTTTGCATGTCTAAATAATTTCCTTGTTTAAAAACAAGTTATCTCTCCTTCTACACCCCATTTTCCAGCTCAAAAAATGGCACCAAATTCATCCTCAAAGGTCCAATATATCATTCATGTCAAGATTCCACGTTTTTTTAATTGGGCCATGGTACCTGGGACTGGGGAGAGACAGCTGGATATCATGGAGGAAGGTTGCCATGTTGCCTTACTATGTTGAAAAGAAAACAAAAGCACCCTTTCTAGGGAGTATGTAAGAATAAAATCCATTACCAGTGTAAGCATGCACATTTGGAAGGAAATTTGAAATTGTAGACAGAAAAATTACTTTTAAAGAAAACATCAGAACTTCTTGGTTAGAATTATAAAAAAAAAAGTTGACTTTTTTGTTTTGATTATTGTAGATCTAATTACATTTAGTAGGTGAACAATGTGTATAGTGTTTGACCAGGTACAAAAAAAGTGGGGAGAAGGGATTTAGATGAGAGAATACTCATGTGCTTCAATAGAGAATTTTTGAAAGCATAAAGTTCGTCTCCAGTGATATCTTATAATAATAGGTTCTAGTTACTAGGGGAGCCAGCTTTTTTTTTTTCTTCCTGTAGCCTCTAAATGAATAATATAACAGATTTTCTCATTGTCGTGGACAGTTAGTTGACAGCAGTTTGAAGCTATCACATGCAATCCAAGATGAGTCATTTCTTTCTAGGAAGGATTGAAACAAGTTTATCAGAGCTGTTATCTATTTATAAATTATATATTTAAGAGTAAAGTAAGACAGACATGGCTGGAATGTTACACATGGGGAAACATGATTAGAGATATTCCAAATTACACAGCCTAATCCTAAACAGCAAAATCTTAGGGCACTGGCAATTTCTATAACAATTAAACATTATATGCAATAAAAAGCTCAATTAGATAGCTTTAGATAAAAGACACAAGTTCTTCCACATCTTTAATGCATAGGTTTTCCATGTGTAAAATGTTTTTTTGCTAAATGTTCTTTATTCTTTTCAGAGTTTTAAATCAATGAATTCATCCAAAAGCAAGCACACTGTCCCAAAAACATTACGTCCAATGCTTTCACATCTAGTGTTTCCCATATTAACCATCTTGAATTCATAGGAAGCAATGAAGACATACATTGCTGAGAAAGATGGCAGTTTTGTCAATCTAATCTGCTAACTTTAAAGAACCAGACTTTATCATCTTTCTTTAATGTAGGTATATCAGTGTTCTAAAAATAGGCTTACAGATTGTTAAATTAAGCCACGTTGCACACTGACATCTTAGTTCCAAGAGGATTATCCTGTGCTAATCATACAAAGTTATTATCTGCAACCCTGGAGCATATGGTGGTATACCTTTTTCCTAGGTTAGAGGAAAGCAAGTTGGAAGTGAGTTGTAAAATTATGACCATCTGAAATCTAAAAATAGGACAGAGGGAGATCCTTGCATCTGACATTTCTAGAAGTTTGAGAAAGATACAATTAAGGTGAATAAATCAGATGTATCTATGATCTTATAATGGCTTACATAGTCATCACCATTTCTGTTACTGTGGATCTGAAAAATTAGAATTTAACTTCAGCTGCAGCATGCAACCATCCCCATAATTAAAGTTAGTGACCCTAAAATAGTGGCCCTTTGGAAAGGAGTCAAATTTTTAACTGCAAAAAGAATCCGTGAGAAAAAGAAGAATCTGGTAATGAAACGATGTCAGTTTAATTGTCAAGTTTAACAAAAGTTCTTCAAAGTTTGTTGTTATATCAACCAAAAGGAAAAAATTAGCAAAACTTTTAAAAAATTTAAAAAAATAAGAATTCTCTCCAGAGAACATATGATGAAATTATACTTGTCCATGATTTAGTAAATAAGGCCTAGAGAGTTGTTGGAAACATTAGATGACTTGTCTAGGGTCACAGAGTTGGTAAATATTAGAAGTGGGATTTGAACTCAGGTCTTCTCTTCTTGATCCTAATCCCAAAACACAATCCTCTATGCCCTGTTGCCACTATATGATAGTCGATACTTTTTCAAAAGCATTCAAATTCTATACTGATTTGCATCTAATCCACATTGCCCTCATCATTCTCCATATCTGTACTATTCATTTCTCTTAATATCTTATATGGATGCAGGCTTCCATTTATCCATTCATATTCCCCAAACCAGAATCTACAAACACAGCAACGTGTCCTCACACTCACTTCTATGAGTGAGAATCTAGTAGAACATCAGACCAGTGAAGGCTGAGTGGCTTAACGTAGTTTATACTGAATATCTGAGGAACAGAAAGTCTAACCACCTTGTAAAAGAGTGATCTAGTGGGCCGAAGTGGTAGAATTCCAAGGCAGCAGCAACTAACCTGCATCTGATTGAGGACAAATGGTTTCTATATATGATCCGTAATCCTCTTTCTTAGTCTAGCTCCACTTGCCCCCAAATCCAGGCTTAACACCATGGTCTAAGACCTTCATGACTCATAAACCACCCCACTAGAAATCCTCCATTCCCTGCCCTTCGTCCATTCCCAACCTGCTAAGCTACAACCCCAGACATGTCAAGATGAAAGGAACCTAAAACTCCACTTCTCTGCTCAACTCCAAGCATTTTCACTGCCTTTCTCCCATGCTTGGATTTTTTTCCCTCCTCATCTCTGTCTCTTGACTTCCCTGGCTTCCTTCAGGTCCCAGATAAAATCTTTCTTTCCACAGGAAGCTTTTTCCGAATTCCCCCTTAATTCTAGTGCCTTCCCACCATTATTTCCAATTTATCTTGTACATGGCTTACTTGTGCATAGTTTTTGTTTTTATTTTTGTTTTTGCATTTTCTCCCTGCCATTAGACTGTGAGCTCCTTGAAAGCAGGGACTGTCTTTTTCCTTTTTCCATATCCCCAGTGCTTAGTGCAATGCTTGGCAAATAGTAGGTGCTTAATAAACATTTATGAACTGACTGACTAGGTAACCCTTACCATCTGATTTATGTGCTCCTACTGCCTGGATACTAAAAACTGCTAGGAAAAGTAAAAACAAACAAAAAAACATACAAAAAAACAACTGATCAGAGACTATTTCCTTTTTGTCAGGCACACAGTAGCACTTAATAAGGTTTCTTTAATTGAATTGTTGAATGGCATATAACCTAAAACTGTACTCTTGAATGTTGCCCTCTCTTCTATTTTTCTGGATTCCCTATCTCATTCCCAAGGGTAGCTGTTCCAGGCCTTTCTTCTCTCCACAAGTCTCAATACTTACAGATTATTTGCCTCTTACTTCACTGAGAAGATTGAAACCATCCAAAATTAGCTTCCTTGGATTCCTTCCACCCTTCCTCAACAATTCTCTCCATCACTACTTGCTTTTTCTTCTTCCCCTCTCTACTTCTGAAGACACATCCCCAATTCCTTGCTAAGGCTAATTCTTCAGGCGCTGACCTTGATTGTATCCCTCCCCTCATGACTCCCCCAAAACCTTATATTTATGAGCCCCTCTAGTTTGGGCATTTTCAATTTTGTCTCCAAGGATCACTTCCTATATGCTTACAAGCAAACTCTGATCTTTCTAATTCGATAAAAGCCTTCCCTTGGTTCTTATATCCCATTTCTCTCCTTCCTTTCAAGATGAAACCTCTTGAAAGAGTTGTCTACAACCAGTGTTAAAAAAAAATTACCTACCCTTTTTCCAACTCCTTATAATCTAACTTCTATCTCCAACACTTTAATGAAATTACTTTGAAAAGGTCACTAATGATCTCTTAATCATCAAATCCATTAGCCTATTTTCAGACCTCATTTTCTTTGATCTCTCTGCAAGCATTTGGCATAGTTAGCTACTCCCCATTTCTGGATATTCTGTTCTTCTATGGTTTCAAAAATGCCATCCTCTCCTGATTCTCCTATTTCTTCTCTATCTATTCCTTCTCTGACTCCTTTGATGGCATTACATTTTCATCCTTTTCCCTTTAAGGTTGGTGGTGACCTAAGGTTTTGTCCTTAGCACTCTTCTCTCTCTCTCCTATTTCCCATGGTGACCTCATTTACCCCATGCAGCCTCAGCTATGTAGATGATTCCAAATCCATATGTCTAGGCTTGATCTTTTTTTCCTGAGTTCCAGATTAAAATCTTTAATTGCCTGTAGGAAAAATACATTTTGTATTCCTATCCACCTCACATGAAAAATTGAAATGATCTTTCCCACAAAACACCTCCTCCTTCTGAATTCACCATTCTGGTCAGTGGTACCATCATTCAGTGCAATCTTTGATGGTAGAAAATTTGTTAACTCTACTCTTTTCCTCCCATCTCATATTCAGAATTACCAAGTCCAATTATTATATCTCTGTAAGATCTCTCACATCCTTGGATTCCCACCCCCACCCCACTTTCCATTACAAATGATTACATCACTCTCATGGTTTAAAAGCCCTTAGGAGCCTCCCCATTGTCCATAGGATAAAATACTATAGAACTCCTTGTTTTGATATATAAGAACCTCCCTATCTGTCCCCAATACACTTTCCCAGCTTTGTTTCATACTATTCACCTTTATATTCTAGCCAAGCTGGCAATCTCTTGGCCTTATGCTTCCCTGTCTCCCCTCTGACATTCACTTCTTGCCAGGCACCTTTCCTCAAAACAAGAGACTATGCCCTACAGCACTTAACCTGCTTCTGGGTTGGGTTCCCCCTAGTCCTGATCTCATGGCCCACCATGTCTAGATGTACTTCTAGCTATGCTTCACTTTACTTCCATGTATTTTCTTTCAGTTGCCTTTCTGATACATTTGAAGCCTCATAATAAGCCTTTTCTTTTCTTCCTAATGATGATTCCTATCATAATGATAATAATAATAGCTAGAATTTATATATCACTTTAAATTTTACAAAATGCTGTACATATGCTATCTTTTTGATTTTAATAACAACCCAGTGAGGTAGATGGTATTATTATTCTCATCTTACAGATAAGAAAAATGAGTCTGAAACAAGTTAAGTGAATGTCCCTGAATCATTTGGCTAGTAAATGTCTGAGGAAGGACTTAAACTCAGGTCTTTCTGATTTCAAGTCCAGTAATCTTAACCCACTATATCACCTAAATGCCTGGTAAAGTTCAGACTCCATAGCCTGCCATTAAAGGCATCTTGCAATATGCTGTTGCCCTACCTTGGCAGTCATAGTTCATATTGCTTCTCTCCAAGTACCTGGAGTATTTGCTGTAATCCACACATATATTGGGTTATCCCACTTCTTTGTTCATTCTGTCCTTTATACTTAGAATGTCTTTTCTGTCCTTTTATGCCTGTTGAATTCCTACTAATTGTTTAAAACCCAGCTCAGATATCGCTTGCTCCTGAAAGCTTTCCCAGATTCCTCCCATACTAATCTGTAATGATCTCCTGTGTTTTAGACTACATGCTGCACTTTTCTTGTGTGTATATCATGTACGATTTAGTATTGTCTGCATAATACAAAAATCCATTTATGAACGCCATGGAAGTCTTTCTTCAAAAGCTCAGTGTGGCATGTAGTTGACCTTGGGCTCTTGAAGTCTATGCCAGTGAAGTACAAATTGTAGCAGTTCCCGCTAAACCGGAATGGTTAAATATGAGGAAAGTGGGGGGAAAAAAACTGGGTGGAGTGTCTTTTGTCCAAGGATCAACTAAGCTAAGTTCAGAGGAGCTCATCACCAAAAGATTGTTCACATTATGATGAAGTTTTTGGTAACAGAAAGCCATGAAGATACTTTATTTAGTGGGATTGCTAGATCTATCAGTGATGAGTACCTGCACTGATGAAATCACAGACCTTTAGAAGTATCAAAGGATGATACTTTCTCTCTCTGTGTCATATACCCTTATGAAACTTGAAACTACATCCGGGCAGGGATCTATTTATTCACTTTAACATTTTATTTCCCAGTGCTTAGCACAGAGATCCAGACACAGGGAGTACCTAATGAATATTTGTGAATTTAACTCAGTTTCTCAAGCCAATGAGTCATCTATGTGTCTGTTAATTTTTAGATCTTTCAATATAATTGTCAAAGTATAGGTTAACATGCATATTAATATTCATAGGTACAAAGACTGATGCATGAAAATATATGTACAAAAAAATTTCAGAAGAGAAGCACTTAGAATCAAAGAGTTTTGGTGGTACAAACCACAATAGTCAAGTAGTACAACCTTCTGCTCAATAAATGAAACTTTTCTACCTCATTCACAAAATTTGCCCATCCAGCCTTACTTTGAATAACTGCAATAACAGGGAACTCCCTCAATGAGGCCACCTGTCCCATACTAGCATGTCCAGTAGGGTCAGAAAAATCTCAATGAAGACATACAATTTGTTTCGATAGAAATTAGTTTGTGAGTATGAAAACTTCAAAGTTAATTAAGAAACTTTAAAAGATTTTATTGTTAATAGAAATTAGTCTATTCACAATGGTATGAACTTGGGTTTTTAACCTAAAAAAATTAATGAAAGTGACTAAGTCAATAATTCAGTTTCTTTTGGAACATACTTTGGTTTGGAGACAAAGCAATGCGCTCTTTCATTCTGTTTAAATGTAAAACATTTCAAAAGGGAAATGCTTTCCCTTAACTTTCAAAAATGTTTGCTTTTTTGTGCCATAATGAACAAAATGATAGCTACAACAAATCAGCTACTTAAAAGAAGATACCAAAATCACATTTAAAAAAAAAATCTTAACAATTCTAGCCAATAAGACTTTCATCTTAAATAAACTATTCAGTCAAATGAACTTCTTGAGATCATTGGCCAAACTAGGATTAGAACCCAGGGCTTCTGTTTTTAGAAGATAATGAAGTCTTTTAAAGCAGTGGTGTCAAACACACAACTGTGTGACCTAATCCCAGTTGGTGCGGGAACCAGATTAAAATGTAAGTGAGAAATATTTTAAAAAATAAATAAAAACATAGATAATGTTAACATATGGTTTTCCAAGTCAATATGTGCCTGCAGGAATCCTTATGTATGGTTTGGTGGCCTTATTTCCATTTGAGTTGGACACCACTGCTTTAAAGCATAGTAGCAACTAAGAGTTAACTTGACCAGAAATGTTACAATTTTTATCCTGTGTTGTCAATGACAAATTGTTGTTGAATGTATAGAGCCATTCCAAGGATTTGAGTATTACTGACCAAACTAACAGATAATTCTAATCTCTAGCTCCTTGATCTCACACTCAAAGGTTTTCCACTAGTACTCAACTAGTAATTTGATCATCTCATTAGCCACCATGAGATAAGACTTATAATCATTTTATTCACAACACATTGGTAGTACCATAATATCAAATATTATAACTTGCCTTGCTGAGAAACTAACTTATTTTATCAGGAAAGAAATATGATTTTCTCAAATATTTTCAGAGGTTCACTTACAAAGTAACTATTTCAGTTTTATCCAAAAAGTGTTTCCTCCATCTGTCATTTTTTTTTACAAGAAATAGAAGTAAATAGAGTGTATGGTTTCTAAAAATTTATGTCAGTGTTAGGATAGGTCCTGAAGATCTATCTAATTGAGAAGACAGTTGAAAAGACTATTTACATGAAATATCCTTTAATATTCATTTAGCTCATAGCTTAAACTGGAAATCTTACCTTGCTAGTGGTCTTTTTTTCACACTGGTACATATTAATCTAATAGGGACATTTAAAAACAAAGTAAATCCATGTGTTCATCCTCCGCAACTCCCAAGAAAAATTTAGTTTAAATTACTCACAAATTCTAATTTTATCCTGGTAGAACCCTAGGGGATGTATAACTAAATAGTGTTTAATATAGATATGAAGAATCCATAAAAAACTCATCCCTTATGTTTTGCGACTAATCTGTAAAATGCCATGCTGATTTTCTATTAACATAGAGGATGTCTAATTTAACTCTTCTAATTATATGCTTGTTGCTAACTAGTTGAAATTTGGGAACTAGTGATTTTTGCTACTTTATCCTTTACCCCATCTATTAAGAATAATGCTCCTTGTAGTAATATACCCCTTGAAATAACACTAGAGACCACTGCCCTAGATCGCAAAATGGAATGGACCATCCCCAATTCTATATGTTAAATGTCTAGATGTCCCCCAGGACCTATCATCAATAGCACAGTCACAAAGATGGTGCCTGGATAAGGATTCCACTTCCCTTGCTACTATGGTATTAAGAAACCTTAGAAAAATTGCCGTGTCCATGGCAGAGAATACTCTGCCAATTTGTAGAATTTTTCTTGGTTTATCTAGCAATGGGGGAAAACCCATTTTGCCAACTTGTGACTTCAGAGTTGGCAATGGTACCTGGTACCTGGTAACTGGTACCACTTACAATCTCTTCCACTACCACCTTACAGAATAAGTATCATAGCTATTGACACAATATAAAGTATAGCAGATGTGCCCAGAAGAATCTTCATAAGGTCCCCTATTTTTCTCTTCTGTCTCTATAAGGAGGTAAGAAGTTTCCTTTACAAGATTAACTCCTGTTAACAAGAATAAGGCCCTAGTTTTATATTGGTGATATCACCTTGATAAATTGTGAACTACCCTAACCATTGATATTCTTTGGCCTATTGACAGCATATTGGGGATTTAAGGTAAATTCAAACCTAGGGTTAGGGTTAGGGCACTTTGTCTTTAAAAGGACATCTAAAGTGCTAGGGCTAAAAAGATATGGAGCTGGGAGAACAGGGAGAACACAGTCAGGCTACCATTGAATAAAGTACACCGTCTATGATATAGAGGAGCAAATAAACCCTGTATCTAGTGCTGCAAGACCTGTGCTCAGAACGGATTTCTGATCTATGTATGTGACCTCTGGCAGATTAAACTCCTTAAGCTTCACTCTCTTCATCTACAAAATGAAGGCCTCCAAAGTTCCTTTAAACTCTATATCTATGATTGCCTTGTGTTTTACTAGTAATGTGAGTTATGTACTTCCAAATGAAAGGGAAGTCAAATTTCTATCAATTCCAAGTTCTTTCCTTAGAGGAAAAGGGTATCTCAACCCCAGTGTATAATATGTCTGGAGAACTATGTAGGACCCTAGGGGAGATCAGAACCCTTGAAGAATGAAGATATTTTATTTTGCTTTTTATGGGCTTACATGTGAATCTTTTGTATTATTTGTCAGATAAAATAAAACCTGTCCTGTATTTTATTCAATGTTAGCCTGACTGCTTGCATGAGAGCTGAGGGTTCTTTATGTTTTCTCTAAGTACCTAAACATGAAGCAAAATATTATATTTCCAGGGGGAATTCTGGCTAGGGACATGAAGAGAGACAGACAAAGAGAGAGAAAGAGACACAGAGAGAGAGAGACAGAAAGAGAGAGGGAGAGAGACAGAGAGAGAGAAGACAGAGAGAGACAGAGAGACAGAATAATTATGGAGAAATCCCCAAGAGTGTACCCAATCCATATGAACCCAGAACTAAGGTTCTGGACCACAGGTTTATATAAACATCATTTACTATATATTAGTAGTTCCTAATTCAACCTTTAGATAGAAACAAAAATGCTTCTTGATGGAGAGAAAGGGGAAGCTTATCCTGGGCAATTCAAGTTACAGCCACCACCTCAGAACCCGGAGAACACAGTCCAGAGACAATACTCCAGGAATAGTAGCATTGTCCCCATCTCCTCAGGCCAGAAGCCATGCTTCCAGCTAGGTCCACAACCATCATTCAAGGGATCAATGCTTGTGGAAATATATGATCTAGCAGCCATCTGAAAGTGCTTTCATCCTCAGCCTCCTAAGCCTGCACAGCTACTGAAGACCCAGAAAAGAAAGTTCTCATGACCTGCCTCAATATCAGAAACACATAAAATTTTATTAGTGAGAATGACACTAAAGAAGAGACATATTTCCATCTCCTTTGCTGCTGCACCCTAAGGACCACTGGACCTTTCCATCTAACATGCAACTGAAACCTCTTATATATATTTCCTCCCTCTATGAGAATGTGAACTCCTTGAGAATAGAGACTGTCTTTCATTTTTCTTTACATCTCCAATACTTAGCACATAGTAAGCACTTAATAAATTCTTTTCCACTCATTCATTAATCCATTCATTTATTCATTCATGTAGTCAGATTAGCAATAATAGAAATCTATTCCTAAATAAAAAGTGACCTCCCCCCAAAAAGTAAATATACTGTAATTTAATATAGAAAGATTACTCTTTGCAATTCTTGAAGATACAGTACACTTAAAGGATCTGTAATTTTATCTCTGTACTTCCACAATGGAAACAGATCTCTACCCTTCTGTGCATTAAGAGTCTGTCTAATGAATCGATGTGGACAAAACATTAGAAAATGAAGAACTACTGGCTAACCATTTGATGGTAAACTTAGATGGCCATCAGAAAACAGTCCAACAGTCCATCCATTCATTGACACATTTGTTTCACAGACAATACCAGCCGTTTCAGTCTCTTAAAAGCAATCTGCCCAATTTGAGAAAAGTTTATAGAATCATGAATAATGACCAGAAACATAAAGTTCTTTAGCTTCTTGGTTATTAATGAACATTGAAATGGATGACACAGGGTATAAGCATTCACAGATAGCTACTAATTCTACTCCAAGACCTAGCTTTTACTTTTGATTCACCTATGAATTTAAACTAAGAAAAAAAAGACCTTTCAATATATGATAGTATTATTGCTGATAATAATAAAACACATTTCTAAGGTCTACAAATGCTGTCCTAACAACCACTCTGTGGGCTAGCTAGTGAAGTATTACGGATAAGGAAAGTGAGGCAAAAAAAGGTTACACTGTTTTCCCAGAGTCACAAAGCTAGTGAATGAGCTGTGAATTGAAGTCAAGTTTCTTGACTTTAAGTCCAGAGGAACTTCTTGCAGAACTAGAAAGTGATTTCTAAGCAATAGATTGAGTTGAAAGTAAGTAAAGAGCAAGTTAATTTTTTAACTCAAGGATCAAATAAAATAATGTATGTAAAGTGCTACATAAACAAAAGTTCTAATAAATAACAATTATTACTAATCCCAGGACTGAATTGTGAGCTCATTTCCACTCAGATAATGTAAGTTCTTTGATAAACTCAAGAACTCAAAAATTGAAACAACAAGAAAACAGTTCTCCTTGTTCAATGACATGAATATCTGAGTTACCTATTTTTAGGTACTCACTATATGTAATTATAACAAAAATAAAATTCCAATCCAAAGAACAATCAGAGTAAAGGATGTCATTAGGGATGTGGGTTCAAAAAAAAAACAAAAACAAAAGACAAAAGGTAGTGTGACAAAAGCTAGGTTGGACCACAAGTATTCCATCCAAATTGTTGAGAAAGATGCCTGGCACACTGAGGTGACTCCCTCTGGCAAATCTATGGAAGGACATAAACAAGAGCTATACAACATGGGCAGGCATATATGCTTTGCAATTTGCCTCATTGAAGAGAATTAAGATCAATGAGATCACAGCTCCATTTTAACAAGACCTGTGATTTTAACTTATATATTGCTGTTCAATTGTTTCAGCTGTGTCTGACTTTATGTGACCCCACTTGGAATTTTCTTGGCAAAGACACTTCAGTGGTTTGCCATTTCCTTCTCCAGCTCATTTTACAGTTGAAGAAACTGAGGCAAACAGGGTTAAGTGGCTTGCCCACATAGCTAGTAAGCGTGGGGCTCAGGTCTTTCTGACTCCATGCCAGCCACTCTATCCATTGCACCACCTAGCTGCCTCTTAAAATTATTTATACACATACATATTTGTTATTTCAATAATAACAATCTACATTTCTATAGTTCATTAAAGTTTACAAAACCTGTTTCTCACAACAGCCCCATGAGACACTGTCAGGATTAAATATCTCCATTTTACAAATAAGGAAACTGAAATTCAGCAAGACTAAGTGACTGACTTGTCCATAGTTATAGTGCTACTAATTGTCAGTCCTAGATTTCCTGACTCCAAGCCCAGCAATCTTTCAAATGTGTAGTCTCTGAAGGGTAAAACAAACAAAATCTACTTCATTTAGAAAATTTCAGGGAGAAAGTGTTCTAAAGTATGTCAGAAGCATTAGAGAGTCTACACAAATTTTAAAAATCCCCTACACAGGCAGTGTGAGGAAGATACTTGAGACAAATTTTAGTGGCATTCCTGCAAAAAGGAAGAAGGTATTTTTGGCCCTCGACAATCCAGATTAATAAACTACATTGAGCAATGTCACTGAATAATTCCTCAGTTCTCCACTTTGACTGTGTAGACACCATCTGTATTACCATGGAGCTTAAGAAAAATTGGGTCAGAGAACATTTATGCCTGAGAGAAATTCTATTGCATTGGAGTATCAAAGGCCATTGTCCTTAAGAAATCCTTCTGAAACTCTATAGGTTTTAGGAGAGCTGGGATTAACTTCCCTTTAAACCACAAACCCAATCCGGAGAATAAAAATCAACAAACAAAGCACAACATTTTTTAAAAAGGAATAAATTATCCATTGTCTGTATAAATTTGATGTTAAGCAATGAAATTCAAGATGAAGGTTTAAATTGAAAGATAACTGTATCATACATGACAGACATTTTAAAAACTCACAAAAGCAAAAGAATTCTTGAATGAAGGACACAGCATCATGTTGAACACTGAATTGTAGGTTTACTTTCAATCTCAGACCAATGTTAAAGTGCTTCTCTACCCATGATCTTTCATAAGCAAATACTAAGAAGGTTTCTATTTCAGGTTAAAGAGAGATCATAGGATACAGAATTAGAAGAGTCTTTAGATAACATTTAATCTAGCCCCTCTTTTTCACAGATGAGGAAACTGAGACTCAGAGATCAAATGACTTGTCCAAAGTTAGAACTATTCACATAGTCCCAAAGCAAAGTTTACCCTTTGTCCAATAAACAGAGATCAGAACCCCTTGGGCTGTTTCTGTCTTTAAACACCTCATTTGCCACAGCAACTTGTGCATTGTTGGCAATCGAAATTAGGTCACAACATCTAGATATGAGGCTTTATGATTCTGACACTACTACAGTCACTAAGCTATTCCCTAGAGATTTTTTTTTTCAGAAACAGTACTAGAAGTCAGACTAAAGAGATTGTCAAGAAATCCCTTGGAGAGAAAATGCCAAAGAAAAGATGGTTCCACTTTATTTTGTCGTAGAGGAAAAAAAATCAATCTCACCAGAATACATGGAACTACTTTACTGTGAGAAATTCAGTGGCCCTGAAATATCCAAACAATAAAGAAGACCCATGTCATGGTTTAAACATTTTAGAATGACTTTCAATGAAAGGTTCTGGTATTATTTTATGGCTTTCATATTTTCAAGTCAGAGGGAAAAAATGTTAAGAGGGGCAGAGCCTACAGGGTCTCATTTTGACTTTATTTTTGAAAATCCATTGAAGGAACACTTACATATGTTGATTAAGACATCTCAGTGAGCAAATTAAAAATGCCTCTGGAAAATATTATTTCATTTCTATTAAAGTACCTTTAAGCACATGAACACATTATGAGAAATCTCCTTGGTCATGTTATTTTTTAATTGTATTCCTTACTGATGGCATCAGCAGTAATTTTTTTGTTCTTTGAAATAAAAAAAAATGGGTGACAAGATTATTTTTTTCAACATCATCACAAAACCAGGTATGTTGTTGCCATAATGGTATAAAGTTAAATTTCTTCATATGCATTAGTATAATTACTTAATTCTTGACCAAGCTTCTTATTAAGATCAAACTGGAAAGGATCTCAAAGGCCATTTAATTCAACACATTCTTGGAGGCACTGTAATACAAGGGGAAGAGTGCTGGCTGAAATCAGGGGTCTCGGTTCAGATCCTGCCTCTGATACTGACTACTTGTGTACCCTTGGGAAAATGACATAACCTCACTGGGTTTCAGTTTCTTTGTGTTTAGAATCCTGGGTTGGATGAGGTGACTTTCTAGGTCCCTTCTAGCTCTGAATCAGTGACTTTAGAAACTAGAGTCATAGTCACTGCTGATTTATTGTTTAGAGTGCTACCTGTACATCAGGGAGATTAAAATTTAAGTTTAGTTAATGATAGTTTTGCTTCTTGCCACCCTATTTCTTTACCCCACAACTTGACCCAGTGGATCTGGACATAATTTTTTTAAAAGGAAAAGAAATTGTTTTTTTCAAAAGAATAAATCACTGCATTAAAATCTTTAATAAGAGGCAAATGATAGCTCAGGCTGCAGTTTAAGTTGAAGAAATAAAAATAAAAGGTGCAATAAAGAAATAATAAAAGGGTGGCAGCCTTTTGATTGTAAAGATGACATGGGGTTTTAATGATTTTCGCAGGGTAGCAAGTTACCCTCATTAAATTTTATATCATTTGTGATGCTAAGTACCTTTTTATACAAAACACACCTGACAGGTATGAAATGTTAAAAGCAAAAAAAAATTATCTTTTGGGGGTTTATTAAGAAAAAAAGAGGGGTGTTTTGTAGATGTGTTTTGGGTATTTTTTGAAATGTTTTATTTAAAGTGTTCCTTTAAACACTTGTGAATAGTGAATAGGGATTTAGCGAACTATGTTTCTGCATATAGATGAGATACTCCCAAAATGCTTCATTCCAAGGAATTACAAAGTTTTTCAATAATCATCAAAAAGAAGAATGGGGCAGGGGGTAAAAAGATATCTTTTGGCCACAAAAGATACATCTTTTTTCCTGGCCCATATTTGTTATAACATCACAGAACAAAGTAGATACCAAGAAAACAAAATTTCCTTTTGCCTCAAATCTCTCCCAGATTCAACACCGTGCCCTCGTTCTCCTTCAAAGTACTTGCATGGTAGGGACAGACAGAGCAGTCAGTCCAATATCACTCTCAGAAAATTTTTATAATATTCCATTATAAAATGGCAGAAGAATTTATAGAAATTACTATGTTCAAAGTTCTGAAAACCTTAATGCATACACACAGAACAATGTCAAAAAACAAACTCAAGTATCAGTTCTCTAGAGTCAATAGGTAATGCAATATCATTCATTTAACAAGATTCTAAAATATTGGAATTAATTGTCACATATTTTCTGTAAGAAATGTCAACAGTCCTTTCAGTTTACAGAAAGTGGGAGTCCTTTGCCACTACCTTTTTACCTGCTATGTTGTCCCTGATGGAGCCTCCAGCTGGTGAACCTAGCTTTCCCTACTATATTAACTGAACAAGTTCTGATGTTCTCATAGCCCATAATGAAGAAACCCGCTACGCATTAAAGAAATTGTATGTCAACATACATACAACCTCCAAATTTGTTGCAGGTTATCAGATGTTAACTTATTGTCAGAAAATTATATTCATTCATCTAAAACATCCATGGATGGTCTACTACATGCAATGAATTGTGGAGGTATATATTGAAGTATACATATAGCAGATATCAAAATCTACCTCTGCAGTTAAAAAGGATTAGACATTTCACTCCTTAGCCTTATTTTCTGCTATTTATTCTTGGCTAAGGACACTATAACAAACTATATAGGTGTTACCAGGCAAGATGAGTGGAAAGAGGCCAATAAGCTTAATTATGGAAAAATTCAGAAAGAAAAAAAGAATTATCTTGAATGTAAAGTTAGAAGTGTTAAGGTAGTTTGAGGCTAGAGAAAAACTCAGCCAAATGGCAAAATCTTCAAGGATTACTGCTTCTAGAGTAGGAGAGTTTAGTGAGACACAGGTGGGCATACAATCAGGGTGTCTGCTTCTCATTAGCATGACACAAGATGTCCAGGTCTCCAACAGTTCACAGTGGAGGCACCATATTGATGTCAATGAGGGGGAGGAGGTGAGGAAATAGTCTTAATATTCCAAAGTACTGATCAACATGCTGATATACGTGATATTTTTTCTTTTAATATAATAAATCTTAGATCTTTAAATGTGGAAAAGTGGAAAGAATACTGGATCGTGGGACAGAGAAGCTGGGTTTGAATACAGGTATTGCCACTTCCTACCTGTGTGACATTGGACTAATCATTTAACCTTTCTGGGTCTGAGTTTCCTCATCTGTAAGGAAAGAGGGGCAGAGGAGTGACCCTTCCATTCCAAAGTTGTGGTCCTATGATTTTTAAAGTCCATAAATTTTGAGCCGGTAGAGCCTTAGAGATCAAGTAGTCCAATTCCTTCCTATTCCAGACGAGGAAATAGAAGCCCAGAGAAAGTTAGTGACTTGTACAAGTTTTGAATCCGGGTCTTCTGATTCCAAACTGCCCATCACACTTTAAAACATTGCCTTAACTGTGATTTAATATAGCCAGAATCCAATTTTGAATGCAATCCAATCTGAAAATAAAATTTTCGGATAAAAATATTTCTGCTTTTATAGTGAAAGTCAATGAGAAAATGCATTTTCCTTTATAGTATAAGTGAGGAATACCTATGTGAGAAAATAGTAGGTCATGCTTAAAATAGTATGACACAATGGATTATAAAGAAAAGAAAAATTTATATCATTTGTTCTTAACCCTGGGTCCATAGTCCCCATGGATAGATTTCAGAGTTTGTGAACTTGAATGGAAAAAAAATAACACTATATCTTTATTTTCACTAACCTCTAACTGAAGTTTAGCATCTACTTCAATTATTTAAAAAGAAAAAAACATTATTCTGAGAAAGGGGTCCGTAGGACTAATTATCCTGACAAAGTTGTCCGTGATACACAAAAAGATTAAGAACCCCTAATTTACAATTTTACTTTTAAATTACCTGATGCTAATAGTGAATGCATTCAGCCTCTGAATATATTGGTTCCCCTTTGATAGCCCCTAATCCTGGCCCCACCATTTCTTAACCATGGTAAGTTGTTCCTCAACTGTGAATCAAGGTAAAATGTCCCCAGGGTAAAGTTTCAGACCTGATTATAAGGTGATCAGTTCTGATACATTCCTGTACTGGTGTTCTATAGAAAAGTGAAATGGGGGCAAGTTAAGGTTTTGTAGTTCTTGTCCCCAGAAGATTTCTAGGTGGCCCTATTTCATCTCACAAAACTATCAACCAAAGTGAAATAATTCATCTTCTTTTCCTTCCTCTCTCATATACACGTGTGTAGGGATTACACTTCCATGGCTTTGCAACAAAATTTACCGATATTTCTCTCAGCAAATACTTTTGAAGAAGATTCTTCCTCAATATAATATGTAGGGAAATGTGTTTAGCAGTAACTGAAGCTGGACTCTAGGTTGTAAACTATTCAAAAGTGATACATATGTATGTAGGTATAGATACAGATAAAGATAGGGATGATAGAGGTGGAGATAGAAATAGAGATAAGAGAGAAAGGGAAATACTCTAATATCTAATACGGTTCCAAATACCCAGGGGACATTCAGTACATACCATTTGATCAAGGTAATGGTTATAAAATATGATTATAATGAGGGTTTCAGTTAATAGAGCAGTTTATATAAGTATAGCCAGAGTGCAGGAGATTTAGGATTTTACAGAGAGTTTCTTTTTTTCCTTCGATTTGGAAAATTATTCTTGTATGCATTAACAACAAAAGTTATCCTCTTAGAAATATGCACCAATATTATTTTCCCATAGAAATTTAGATGCATGATTGTCTTATAGTCTACAACATGGAATTTGGATGAAGCCCAAAGTTACTCCAAACAACTAGCAAGCTTGAGTAAACCACTAAGGAGAATGTCAAATATGAAGTGTGAGAACCACAGAGAGGGAGGAATACAAAGGTTAACCCCTGCATAAGCTTGGCTTGACTAATACCATGTCTCAACAACTTTGTTAATTTATGGTAACCAAAATCAACTATAAAGTCTGAAAACACATTTGTAATACTATTTCAAATAGAGCTAAGTGTTGTCTGCAACATTATTTCACCCAAATTTATGTTTTCTAAAGATGATTAGTAACAGTAAATAATGGCTTACATTTATACAACACTTTACAATTTACAAAGTACTTTTCTCAAAACAACACTGTGGGGTAAAAATTACTTTTTTGCACAACTAAAAATTCATCACATTCATACACTGTCTCATCTCTTAAATATAGCAGTCCCTAGAAGATTAAAAGTTTTTTGGATGGACTTTGACAGTATTTGCTTGCTAGTTATTAATTCTTACCTGGGGCAACTTACTTAACCTCTCTCGACTCAGTTTCCTCATCGGTCAAATGAGGAGGTAGTTCTAGATGACTCTTTTTTTTTTTTTTTTTTTTTGTGAGGTGATCACGGTTAAGTGACTTGCCCAGAGTCACATAGCTAGTGTTAAGTGTCTGAGGTTGGATTTGAACTCAGGTCCTCCTGACTCCAAGACCAGAGCTCTATTCACTGTGCCACCCTGGATGACTCTTAAGGTCTCTTCCAATTTAATCAAACATCACTATGACATATCTTTTCTCACTCCTGTTGATTCAGTGCACTGTTGTATTATTTGCTAAATATTTATGGTTGCAAATATTTGCAGAAATACAGAATTTTAAATTTACAGAAAGTATCTATGTGTATAAGCCCCAGATGCTACGTAAGTAGAAATCATATCAACTACTATTTTGATTCATCTTTATTAAACACCAACAGGATACGTTCAATGCTCAAAAATTATCTGAAAGTGATCTGGTTATTAGATTTTATTTAGTGTTGAAAAAGTGTAAATGTAGTGCCCATATAGCTTCTGGTTTGCAGAACTACTTGAGAAAATACAACATTGCTATAGTTTTAATGGAAATTTCTACTTATTCAATCTATGGCAAATTCTAGTCTGCACAAAATTAAAGGAAATTGATCTACCGTACCTTTTATTCAAAAGAATACCCACTTTCTTTAATAGACAGTGTTTTCCGACTATATTCTGGTCTCTTGGCCACTGAGGATTCAATGGAGAATCTGCCTTTGGCATGTGGTAGAAAGACCTTTTATAAAAAGAATCATAGGTGTGGAAGAGATCTTGAGAGGTCATCTAATCCATTCCCCTGCCTCCAGGCAAGTATACACCTCAAACATCTAAATCCAGAGGGATGAGGGTTTGTCTTTAAAGAATTCTCAAGGACCTTCCATTACTCCTTGTAGCACCTAATATTTATTAACTTTCTTTCATCAATCTTATTGAGTATATAACACCATTTTAGTATTTTATTTATTTTTTTGGAGGAAGCATTTAAGAAGTGGCGTAGGTAAGCCAACACCAGTAAATACATTTTATAAAATTTTTTGCATCATCTTTGTTCCTCTAAAAAACTTTAAGTTTGAAAAACGGATGTATCCTTTTGATTCTATAACAAAATATCTGTCATCTACTATGGTAAAAGAATACAGAGTTGTATTTAATCACTTACTCTGGTCAATGGAGTGAACATATGTACACCTTATATGAATTAAGAATTTTCAAACAAATGGAGCACAATAAAATACAATTAACACTAAAACTATCCTGAAGATGATTTAATCATTATTTGATGATGCAAAAACACTTCAGGACCTTGCAATCTTATTTCAGAGTCCTCATAATGAATATCAGTTATCATTGTACTTAGCTGAAGAATGGCAAAGCCAAGTATGAGAGATTTATAATTGCTTGAATAAGGGGTAGCAGAGTTAACTGCATTAAGAACATGCACCACACCTTATATATAATAAAGAGGACAGTGTGATGATGTTAATCCTATCACTTTTAGTGACTCTCGCCTGACTTGGCAGCTCCTAGTACCTTCAGATAACAAGGTCCAAAGCTATGAAACAGGGACAATGCAGCCATTCTCTTACCAAAATGATATAATAACATCGGTATTACACCCAAAACGAAAATACTGAAACACCAAGTCATTATATGTTGTAACTAGCCTTGGAAATCTGAGAAAGAAAATGAATACTTTTTTTTTAAATAAAGTACACAAACACAAGAGAACCATAAGGCACAAGAATGCAAACATAGAATCCTAGAGCTGGAAGGGGCCTAAGAGATAATCTGGTCCAACTTTCATTTGACAGAGAAGGAACCTAAAACTCAATCAGAGTAAGAAAACCGCCAATGGTCCTACATAGAACCAGAGAGGTGTGGAATCAAGAATGGATACCCGGCCTCCAAGTCTAGTGCTTTGGCCACTGTTACAGGACTACAGAATAAGGTTTTCCTTGCATTGCTCATTGTAAATATATATGTTTAAAAGTAAAATATGATTGACTAATTGGAATACATGCAGAGAAAATCACCAACAAAAAGTATGATATTTTGTCTGCTACATAGAATCATTCATAGATTATTAGAAATTAAAGAGATCTTACACATAATCTGACCCAATATCTTCATTTTATATAGCCAAAGAGTAAGGCCCAGAGAAGTCAAGCAACTTACTCAAATTCACACTCCTAAATAGTGCTAGAGCACTGAATTGAACCCAGGTCTCTCCTGGCTCCTGGCCCAATTTGCTTCTATAATAGAAAGTTTCAGATTATTTTACCTACATATACTGTCAAAATCCATATTATTCGAACTATGAAGCATGCACTAAAAGGATGCTTAGTTCATCATGTAAACAATTTTGTACTTTAAGTGATTTCTCTTATTAGTTTCTCCATTATATTCATATTTAAGTTATTTTATGCCAAAAATGTATGTGCCATTACCAACCTTCTAGGCTATGTACATAATTTAAGAAGACACATATTATAAATATATACACATGTGTTAGTGGCCATTATAACTAATAATCTTGTCATTAAAAACTACTGAATAATCAAGAGATGTTTGAACCCCAACTAAGTGTACATTTTTATTATATTTAAAGAAATATTTTGTTCCATAAAATTTGAGTATTTAAATAGCCTCTTGAAATTCCACATAGGGAAATCTAACTCAAAAATACACACTCAATATATGTAGAGGTCCACCCATAAACTTTCTCAGGCTACTTTAATTTTTAAATTCATTAACCCACTTTAAAAAGAGAAAATAAAATTCTATGGTCAGCTCACAATAAACCAACTTATTTTATCTCACATGCCTAAAACTCGTCTTTAAAAGAAAACTCTATGTAGCGTTAACAACTTTGTAAACTTGTAAATGTAAAACTCAAAGTAAAGAATAGTCCTACCTAGAAAGTGGGGGTGGGGGGAAGAAACATCTCCAGACAGCAAAAAAAATTTTAAATGATACACTCTGTTTCATATCAGTTTTCTGCCATCATCATGGGAAAACTATTACATAACTAAAGAAAATCAGGAGGTAAATTTGATAAGTGAAATGAACTTCTACATTAAATTATTTACACTACTGTCTGCTTTGATATAAATACATTTTTAAAAATTAAATTCAAAGCAAAAGTTTTTTAATACAGAGAGAGAGAGATAAAAATAGTTGTAAATCCACTTTTCACCAAAACAGTATGAATACCTAAAAACTTTTTGGCTGAAGAAGAGAGCAGGAATTGAGAAGAAGACGGGGGAAGGAGCAAGATGAAGAAGGGGTAGTGGTGGAAACTCAAACCATAAGGTAACTCAGAACTATTGTTACTAGGCAAAGTAAAGATAATGAGGGGAAAAATAGAACACATGTATTACAATGTATAGTAACATAAAGCTGTGTTTGATGCTCTAGAGGGCTTCAACAAGTACTGTACAGTCAAAAATCAATTGAAAAATCAGCATGATAAGAGAGCATGAGTTGCCCTATAATAGCCTTAAGACCCCCAAGGCTATGCAAGTCCCTTTCATCTGCCACACTGCACTGACTCAAGGGGAACCCCACTTCTCTTCCCTGTGTAGTAGGGGTGCATCTGTATCTCTTACCTATTGTTTTTACCTTCTATCCTAAGAGTAGCTGACAGAACTGGTGATTTTTTTTCTTTGAAATATTTGAAATAGTATTTTTGTCTTTTTCTCCTTTATTCTTTCTCTCTTCTTGACATTTCCCTGCAGATAAATCTACTGTGTAATATCAGTCTTAAAATATTTTTCCTAGTACTAAATGGAGGTCAACGCATTCTATGAATAACCATCAATAAGTAATATTTCTATTATAGTTTGGATGCATTTAACTTAGGTTATTAAGCTGTCCCTTGCTAAAACTCAGTTGAGGCTTTATGCAAAGTCCGGAATGCTAGCAATTAATTATACTGTTGTAAAATAAATGTATGCATATATGTAATCCACTCACAGACTTAATCTCAATATTTCTTCAATCATTTCCTCATGATGTCTGGTTTCCATTGAATTTACACTACTATTTGGCATTTGGTACAACCCCCCAAAGATAAGATACATCTGTCCCCTATTCACAGATCTTGGCATTTTTACCTTAACTCAATCGTGAATTGATAGGCTGAAAAAAAATATTACCTTGCTTATTAAATGGGTATCTTCACAATAAAAACTACTAATTCCCAACTTTTGAAATTAAAATAAGGCATAAAAAGGCCTGCCTAAATAGCAACATATCAGAACTTAAGGAGGACATAGACCCTGATCTGTGTGAAGGAAGGAAGACCTAATTGGGAGTTAGATTCCCTGTGATTATCGGCTTGTTTATGGGAAGGGAGTACTCTTCTGAATGGCTCTGTAAATTCATCCTTGATTATGGTATTAAAACTAGATCTCATTTCCACTCATATGCCCAACCTCCTTAACCCTCCACCCCCACCTCCAAACCATTCTGTTTGGTTTTAAAGGGCTGTGCACTGTTTTCAAAGAATGACAATTTTTTTTCATGCTTTGATTTTCCCAGTTTCAAGGAAAATTAATCAGCTGCACAAGCCAGTTGTCAGATCCCTCTTCCCTCATGGCAGAAAGCACACACGTGTGCGTGCATGCACACACACATCTTCATTGTCTGCTATAAGAATAAATTTTAGTAATTCTTCCCCATGTCAATATGAACATTAGACTGACCCAATTAATATGAAATGCTTCTATGCTGCTGGGAACAGACAGTGCTACAGAAAGAACCATTCACACAACCTGTTCATGATTATGGGCCATAAGGACACAAAGATGGCATAGACATTTGTGGACCATCTGAATTCTTATACGGGGAATGGGAGGGGGAATTGGGTGGGGAGAGGAAGGATGCTAGCTGACTGTCGCGGGTCATGTTTTTTAATCCAGAGTATTGGACATGTAACACAGCAACAAGAGCTGATCATTTTGTTTAATCACCTTTTGGATCTTTGCCAGATGGTCTCTATTGAGAGTGCTGCAAACACAGAGAGATGAACTGCATCTAACATGCCACTAGAGCTTTCCCGTAAATGTCTGAGAACTGAATCCAACAAGAATTTAGTCTCAGAGCAGAAAGGGATACATTTAAAAACTATGTGCATTAACTATACTTTTCCCCATAGAATCCTCACTTGGCATGAATAATTTACCCACTCTTATGCTAATGGGATCATGAAAGTATCCCTCTGTCTTTAGTGCAGCTATTCTCAGCTTTCAGTAATTACCCCACCCAGTGAAAATAACATGGCTTCTGCATTTGAACGGCCTACTAGTACCTGACAATTAAAAAGATCATGTCTGACAGGAGAAAGGTCCAGAAATGGACACAAGATCCCTAGCAGTCAAAGAAGAATACATAAAAAAAAAAACAAGGATGGAAGTTGTGGAGGGGACAAATGGAAAGAAGTTAAAGGGCAAAAAAAATTACTATCAACCTCTTTTTTTTTTTTTACCTTCTTAGTATCAATGGAACACTTAAAGAAAAATCTGCTCCTTTTCCCATTACCATCCCCTTAAAAGGAAATTTATTATCAAAGTAATTCTGGACAAAAAATAAAAGAAATCTATAAAGAATGAACTGATGGGTTTAATAAGCACATCTGCTTTAAAAAAGTGGACTTGGTACAGAATCAATTAGAAGTGTCTTTCAATGTTTCAGAATTTTTAAATCTAAATGATGGAAAGGCCAGTGGACTCTTTGGTTAAAAAAGGAAACTACCCCCCAAAAACCTATTTCAAAGAACTCATCTTTGACCTCTGTCCACAAAACTCCATACTAGGTAGTTCACTGTGTAAAAATTATCAGGCTAAAACATCTGGGAAAGAAAGCTATGAAACAGCAGGGAACGTGGCTGGTTTATTGTTTATCTTTTGTTTATGAGGCAGTATTCAAGTTTAATTACTGCTCTAAATTAAACTCTAACTGGCATCAGGAGACATCCCTTTACATGACTAAGTTTAAAAAAAAAACCAGAGATTCCATCACTAGATTTTTCAACTAAGTTAATGAAAACAGGAAAAAAATAGTCAAAATTAGCAACAGCTCCAGAAAGCATTTAGATACTTACATGTTCTTAGAGCATTTAATTATCAGTGTTTTATTTGACTTCTAACAGCTATGACCATAATTTTCCCAGAGGACAACCAGAAAATATTTGGTGGTCTGTCCAGAGGAGAAAAGAAGAAACTCATCTATTTTATATGAAGAAAGGTGTGAGGTTGGGGTGGTGGGGGGAATAAAAGGCAAATAGCAGGATTCCATATCCCAGTAGCTTCTGCATTATTGTTCACTTGTTTTCTTGGCTAATCATTTTGGTGCAAATAGTAATAGGTAAAAGAAAAAATAAATTGCTCTATCCTTATAGTAAGTGACCAGCTTTGGATGAACCTCATTGTAGGAAAAATAAAAGTTAAAAGCAACTAGCAAAAGATTATGCCAGATGGCATCTGTCATATTGTATTTAGGGTTATTTTAAAGAGATTCCCACCATTATGAAAACATTCCATTGACAGAGTTTTCCTAAGATGAATAAGAAATCCCACTAGAATATATATTCAGGGCACATAGTAAGTGGTTTTTTAATAACCAGTATGTTTCCAGAGTAAAGGGGAAAAAAAAAACTAATTTCTTTTTTATCTATAGAGCTTGAGTTGAAAGAGCTAAGCTATATTTTAGAATATTTTAGAAACTCACCTCTCAGTCTTAAATTCCATAAAGGGAGGAGTGTTTGAAGATTTCAACAATATAATGACAAGAAAACTGTACAATAAATAAATATATAAAAGATTTACTACAAATTTCTTGCCCCATTGACTGGATGATAGATGGATCCATAAATGGTTGGTGTGGGGTGACAATGGGTGGTGGGGGAGAGGGATGTGCTGGCTCATATAATACTGTATACTGAAAGAAAAGAGATGGGTGGGTGCTTAAATGTTAATGTATTGAGGCTAAACTGGATCTGGCAACAGTATGGTTAATGTGCGTGTGGCGTGCAGTGTGAGCTCAGCAGTTACTGGGCCAACTGTCTCGGTATTTCTGGGAATCCTGCCTATTCACAGTGCAGGGATTGTTCAATTGCTGCAAAATGTACAAAATGAATTTTACAAAAATGAATTGTAAGGAAGGCCCCATTACAACGATTTTACAGCAAAGATGTCAACATCAATTTTTCTTTCATGCATAGCTAACGATTAAAACAGCATATTCCATTTGCCTAAGACAATTTATTTCATATTGGCACATCAAAATATTGAAATACAAAGTTATCTTTACTCTACCCTTTTTATTCATTGCTGCTGAACCCACACCATTGTTCAAACCAGGAAAAATAAAACAAACTTGGCACAAAATACTTAAAACAAAGGCTCATCAATATTCTCCAATTTGTCAACATCTCAATTACAGCAGTGGAAAAAATGTAAATTTCATGTGCTCTAAACACTGAGGGGTCTATTCTCCTGCCAATTCACATGCATAACTCCCATCAACGTTAATGGGAGTTACACATACACATCAATAATAATAATAATACTTTGTACATATATCGTGCCTTTCATCCAAGTCTCTCATAGTACTCTGTGAACAAGGGGCCTGCTTCAAAGTCCTTGCTCAGTCAAAACAACCAATGATATATAAAGGAGCTGATGCTGAAATAGAGTCCTCAAGTATTAACAGCCCAATTTTACTGGTAGGGAACCAGAGACAAAGAGGAAAAGTAACTTCCCAGGGCCTAGAAAATGTTGTCAGAAGCCCAGTTCTATCCCTGAAAAGCTAGATTTCCTTCCACATTCTAAGTAGCTAATAAGAAAAATTGCCTTCCTAAATCTTCTTTAAGCAAGACAAGTCACTACCCATGGAAAGTCTGGTTCATAATCCATATAGTTTGCTGTTAGAAAAGGGGTGGTTCTTAAAATGGTGTACTTCCACTGGGACTTTACATGCTATGAAGTTTCTTCTTTTTTTCCTGTTTTGAAAATGTAAGCTTTTTTTTCCCTTTCAGTTTGTTGTAAGAGCATGGAGTCTGGGGGTTGGGTGGGGGTGGGGAAAGATGACCTTTCACCTGTGTAACCATAGCTCTTTCACTATCTGGTCATAAAATGGGGTATTTTGAGGTTACAAATGAGAGATATGCATGCAATCAATATAGTAAAAATATTCAAAAGAATAGTACTGCAACATAAATACATGTATTGTTTTATAACATATGGTTATTAAAGTTTAATTTAAAATGTGTATGAAAACATTGTATTTAGTACAATTCATTCCTATTTTTTCCTGTTTATCATAATTTGTTTTGAAACTGAATCATTTTGCAGATTCCCATATGCCTGTTGTGCTAATAAATTTTGAATAACCAAGAAATTATTTTCTGGACTACAAAGTAGGCTTTGCAAAGTCATACACTATAATGTTTAATACAAAGTGCCAAAAGCTCCCAACCTAAGTTTTGCATTATGCATCAACCCTAAGATTTAACCTAGGATAAACGCATGTGATTTCAGTCAATATCTCTGTTGACTTTGCCCTGAAGCAGATAATTAATCTTTCCCACAGAAAGCTACCTTGGACAATTCTGTGGGCCAAAATAGCAAAATATTATAAAGACCACTATTTCAGACATTTCTACTGCAATGTATAATCAAATATGGTCTCTACACACACACACACACACACACACACACACACACACACACACACCCACCCCACCACCACCACCACCACCACCAAAACAAAACAAAGAAACTACTCAGAATCAGCTCTTAAAAAAAAAAAAAAACCCTAAATGACAATTCTTTACTGTGGCTACTTTCTGATATCCAGAAGTACTACCAAGTGTGGAACAATTAATGGGGTAAGCCAGGTACAAAATTCCCCATGTCAAACTAGACTCTATTTCTAATGGTCACTCTGTTTCTTTAAACTGTAGTATAGTAAAGATTATTGATGCCCTACTTCTTATGCATATAAGCTACCATATCCATTTTTAATCCCACCAAGATATGATTAAAAGGAACAAAATCCTACAGGAATCAGATCCATCAACACTGAATAAGTTGGTACCCTACCCAAGGCTTCTAGTTTTTCTTTCCCTAGAACATAGTTGAATGCATTATCCCCAAATAAGGGAAACAGTCACCTAAGACATGTTCAAGTCTTTTATTTTCCCTGCCAAAAAAATAAATGGTTGGAATGATAAAGCTATATACCTTAGGGGTTTACACAAGTATTCTCTGCCCCAAACCCTAGGGTCTTCTCTCTCTCTCCTCCCCTTGTCTCAGCCCCCTTCCTGCTATCTCCTTTGCCATAATTCAACTAACCCAACAGAACCAGTCAGTTTTAAATTTCAGTTGGGACCTTGGTGACCTGTTAATGAATCTACAGAGAGGAGAAAAACTCACAGTGTTGAGTTATGCCTGGTGTTGCTAGCTGACTTGGAGTCAGAAATGCTTGAAGCGTTAACGTAATTGCAAGAATGTGAAAAATGAAGCACTGGGCTCCTGAGCAAAGCGAAAGGTCAAAGCAAGCCGCACACAAAACAAGTCTCTGGAAGATGGCCTCATTAGACCATTAAATCAGCTTCTCCTTTTTCCCTCTTTTGTAGAATGTTTAGGGTGTTGTATTTAATTAATAGATACATTTAACCCTTTCTAGCTCTGCAAATAGCTTTTATTTTAGGATGGGAGGGCAAAGGAGAGGAGGATAACAATAAAATAGAACTTACTTAAAAGTGCATTCCTATGCACACGTGGCTGTGACTCGTAATCAAGTTGGTAAGTGCTTGGTGGCAGATAGTTAGTTAGACTTATGGATCAATACACTGTATAGTTTAGTTTTCCCTCAGACATACTATAAGTAATGTGGACACCCTTTACTAAAAACTTTAACATGTTTCACACTACTAATTTACTTCCTAGGACATTCTTCTCTATTTTAGGTCTACACTACTTTAAAAGTCTATTTAAATTTCGAATATCTTTTCAGCCATTTACAAGTGAATAGCTCTTGGAAAGTAGACTTTTCCAACCACTAGAATTCTCCTAGAACAACAGTGGTCCAAAAACATACTCCAGAGCATGAAGAAGTGAAAGCAACCCTTCACACCCCCAGTTATACTGGCACACACAGGAGATGACAGCTGAAGCTATTAACCTGTCCTCTATTCAGAAGCCTATCTAATGCTTAAATATTGGGGCTATAAACACAGTCATAATAGAAATGAAATAGACCTAGAAGATCAGACACCATCCAGTGTAAAATATTTTAAAAAATCTATATACTCTCCTGGCCCACATTCAATAATGCATCTTCCTTTAAATTACCATTTTACCCATGGAAGAGTCATTCCTACCAAGAGATAGTTGCTCTATGTCTAGTTGGTGAATTTGCAACAGTTATAGCTATTCTAAATTAGACTTTGTCATCCTCCCTCACCATTGGTTGCCTTGGCTTTTAGGGTTTGGAGCTACAGTCATTATCCTAACCACTCAGAGTTGATGAAATGTAATTTGGGACACACAATTTGTAGAAATTTCTAAATTAACCTCCTACATACTGGATTCCATAGAAAGAAATTGTGTAGTACTTCAAAAACAAATAAGAACAGATTTTTTTTCCTCTTCTATGACTTCTATGGCTTAATTACTTATGTTAAAGAAGACTTTTATAATTGATATTACAAACTAAGTTCACTGTTTATAGAATAATACAAATTACTGCATCACAGCTAGAAAATGGGTCTCTTATTCTATTTACTTACACTATATAAAAATTAATTGTAGGAAATCAAATTTATAAAAAATTGGCAGAACTAATCAATTGTTTCTGCAATGTAAGGTTAAAAAAATTTACTTTGAATTTTTATTTTTTAAAAGTAAAGTAGTTAAGAAAAGGAAATACTGTCTCCCTAAATTAAAGCTGATTAAACTTTCCTAACTGCCACTGTGTTTACACTAAAGTAGATGTACTGATATCATAAAATGTTAAAGTTATTTTAGTCATGCCTACTTTGCACAAGGAAAATGTTTGACCTTTTACCTTGCTCACTGCTGTTGTCTCCACTCTGGGAAGCATGGCCCCCACTGGAGGGCCCTGGGGTGCCTGCTGAGTGTGTTGAGGTTGCATCATCATGGTCTCTCCAAGATGAAGGGTTCTGGTGTCAGGATGCCAAGGAATTATTTTTCCCACAGTTTTCATTCCAGTCATAAATGAGGACCCAAGGAGCAATGTGTAGGAAGGGGACCAAGGTTGAAAGGAGGGAGAGAGAGAGAGAGAGAGAGAGAGAGAGAGAGAGAGAGAGAGAGAGAGAGAGAGAGAAACACATTAGTATTTGCAAAATTGGTATTATATTAATGCCACACTTGCACTATATATCTTCAAAAGGTACAAAGAAAAATAGAGGGGGAAAAAAGAATTGCTTAGAAGGATTAACATCACATTTCCCTTAAGGTATTAACCAAGGGACCCAACTTCTAGAAAGTTGGTCATATTTCTTAATGGGTTTCTTATTCTAAGTATTTTATCATTCTGAAATGTTTCGGAGAATCTCAAACTACAATGCTGGAAAGGGAAAAAAATCAGCAACTCTTTAAAGAATGATTCCCTGAAAAATTAACTGTGAATTATATCATATAATACACCTCTTAGTTATAATCCCCTATATGAGTGAGCTTATAAGAACTATCAAGGAATATGATCAGGTGATATTATATGTATGTGTACATACACATATATGTATGTGTTTGGGAATGTATACACACACATATATATGTATATATGAATGTATACACACAGACACACATATAGACACATATACAGTGACTTTTATTAATTTCTTGCAGCGTTAATATAGTTAAGGTACAATAAAATGAGAATACATAAATCCCGGACTAGGAAGATAGCAAGAATATCTACTTCTCCACATAGTAGCTAGTCAGTCAATTTTAGCTCACTGCCCACTAGTTTTATAGAAGGGAGAGTGACTACTTATTTAAAGGGGAAAAGTGAGGAAAACAGTCATAGCTCAGTGTTACTTTTGGTGAGTATATTCTCCTTCTGGTCCTCCTCCCCTTTCCTGATCATTCCCAATACCCTGCTGTTGCTTAAAGGAAAACAGGAATTCTAATGTACAGGAAAGGCTTTATCAGCACCACATGAAGGCAGGCAAGAGATGGAATTTCCTCTGGCAGAAAAGGAGAGTAAGAACACATGAAACAGATCAGCCTTAGGGCTGGACCTGCATGACTTGTCACCTGTATACGACAACCTAAATTAAGTACTTGGCTGCAACTTTCAGAAACATCGCCTCAGCAGAATCCCAACAATAATGCCAACCTTAGAAAATGATGCCCATCCCTACATAAATCAATCAATAAAGCTTCAGGCAAGCATACACATGCTATTTATACACCGTATGTAAATATTTGGAGCCATCTGAAAGTAATCTCACCAAACTGCTACTATATATAGTTCATCCATTTGATTTAAAAAAAAATTGAGACAAGGTTTGGTTTCCACATCAAATCAGCATTGTAAAGTACAGAACTAAAAAGTTCTCTTACAAGCCTAGACATAATATCTTCTTATAAAAAAAAAAAACTAACAAGCTTATTTTGTCTTTGAAGAACTGTCAAAAGACTGGCAAGACAAACAGACAAAAACAAAACAAAATACTGGGAAAGAATAGTTTGGGAATTAACATGAGTTGTTTTTTTTTTTTTTTTTGATTCATTAAACTAACCCAAAAGCTTTATGGAAGGGTAATAATAGCTATATGAAAAACAAAACAAAACATTACCATCACTAAGTAACAACAACCAGAAATTAGAACAAAGGAAATCATAAAGCAGAAATGTCTTGAATGTTAACACTGTATGAATATAATATAAATCATATACATACACATTAAAAGTAAGGTAAGGGAATGAAACAACAGAAGGAAATGAAATGGAAACCAAAACAAGTTTCTCCACTGCCTCGATTAAGACAAAGCTGTGCCTATGAGCTCTTCTTTTTAATCTCTGAGTTAGGAAACCACTCAAATAGCTTCAAGCTGAAGGCAAACTGCAGAAAGAGGCTCTTCAGCCCTCTTAGAGTCAGCTGTTTGCCGGATGGTAATCAGATAAAGAACTGGAAGAATTACATGAAAAGAGGAAAGAAACAATAGCCTGGCATGAGTTTAGCCCTGTAACAACATCGGGCTTAGAATCTTCCTTTTAGAAAATGTAATAACTGCAACATGTTCACCTAGGCTAATTTATTTTTTAGTGTATACACCAAATGACATTAAATGCTGTAGGCTCTTTGATTAAGTGAGCTGCTAGGAAAGCATCTTACCCCAATGAAAATGACAATAATTAACCACTAACACTTTAACTACATTTAAAGGCGAATGTCATGTAATCACAATTATGTATTCTTTCAAATCTAGCCATTGCAGGTTTCTGGTTTGGGAAGAGGACTGGTTTGGAATGGATTATTGAGGACTTCCCACCATAGAAAATACTTGTTTGTCTCCACCAGTCAGAGATGAGTCTTGACCTACGTTGGAAGACCATGTTTCAGAAAGACAGACTGTATTGATTTAGAGCTCATCAGATTTCTTAAGACAGTTTTCTTGAGGAAAACAATTTGGCAATGTTTCGTTATGAGAAAGAGACAGAAAAAAAGTATACATGAGCCAATATGACTTTCAAATAGGATGAGTCCTAGAGATGAGTTGGACTTCCAGTTGTCTTGGGTTCTCAGTCAGTTCACGTATTTGTTGAAACTCACAAAAGCAATCTATGTTCCCTCTTTTCTTTCTCTTCCTCCTTCTACTCAACAACAACAATGAAACAACTAACACCCAACCCAGTTCTATAAAGTATCCTAAGGTGTTTGGTGTCCATAAAATGCTTTAAGAGTGTCCTAAGGGCAAGTTTCAGAGACTCTCAAACACTAAATCACATGGTATTTATCTACTTTGAAAGAATGAAGAAAAAGTCACTCCTAAAAAAAATTGAACCTGTGGTTCTCCAGAGATGTTAGGTCTCCAAAGCTCATGCTTAGACCATAAGTTGTTCCCTCTAGCTGTAGACAATGATGTAATCATACACAGAGACAGATATTTGAAGAGCTGGTAAATTAAGCTTCTCCTTGGTGGTATAAAGATTGTAAACAATATGAACAGACAAAGCACGTCCTACTACCCCAACACCGTTCATTCTTGGGTTGAAATGTCTGTGTCTATCTCAGCTCCTTTTTTTATTTTTCCTAAGTTTACATCCCTCAAGAACAACTTCCTGGCTTTCTGCCCAATGATATGCAGAAGTTTTGTAGTTCCTGAAACAAAACTGACATACAGAAAATGTAGTTCCTAACAGTATTGCTTTTGATAGACATATCAATTTGCTTTTATTATGTAGATGTCTCTACAATTCATGTATGTATATATTGAAGATTAAAGGGAAAAGGGATCACAACCAATGTGAATTATAACAATAATATTAATATATACTGCGTTGTGTACATGTAGCATCACATGTGTGATTTATGTATACACATATGTAAATGAGTATGAGTATGTAAGCAGTAGTTCATCATTAAGCACAACCTTATATTGTGAAGATACACAAAGCCAGGAGTACATGTTTCTATTCCCAGTGGTTTTAATAATTGGGAGTCAAATATGGTACTCTCCTTACTCTTACATAATTGCGTTAAAGAGCAGTGTTACCAGGAGAAAAGCAGTGAATACTGAGTGGAGCACAATAGAAAGAGATGGAAAATAGATACAAGAAGCTAGGTCTCAAGGGGCAGTATTTTCTATTTGCTGGGCTACAGACTCACAGCTGATAATGCAAGTTGTAATTAATATAAAAGCAAGAGACAATATGGGAAAAGCTTGTAGTCACAGGGCCACAGGAGATCACTCTGCTGCTATCCGCTGTTTCTCATTTACACACACAGTCTTCCCTAGGAAACACAATTTTGCCAGTGTTTTCTCCCTTGAAAGTTAAAAAAATTGATTTAGCACGATCATTGAATTTTGCTAAATCTAGAAAAGAGCATGGAGAGGACAAGAGTCTCTAGGCAGATGAAGCAAATCTGATGTGCTTGTCTTTTGCCGATGCTGCAAATCTATTGAAAACTTTAAGCATTTTAAACTATTAAAACATTACTGTGGAAGAGATGTTCTCAGGTATGTTTGCTATCATATAATATTAATTAAGTCCTGGGTATTCACATATATCCACTTGTTTAAACTATTTAACACTTCCTCACCTCTCTTCTATTTCCAAAGGACAATGCGTCAAAAAGGCCAAAGCTTTTGGGTAAATGAAAAACTGAAAAAGTAAAATGTATCATCCTTGTTCAGAAAAAAGAAACTGATATGTCTATACCACAAGGCCTCTCTAAGATATTTGGAAACTCATCTTACACATAAGTTCTTATGCATGCAAAAACTGTTCTTAATAACAAATGTTAAGATGCACTTTTTCCCTTTACGCTCCATAGTTATATCATGTCAAACGAAAAATTTTACATGTCTTTGGAAAATAGAATAATGTTAGAAGTATATAGATTTTTAAGGGTTGCTTGGTAAACAGCAATAGTAAATATATGGGAAGATATTTCCAATAAGCAAATGGAGCATGGAAAACTCTGATTTAATTTGATACATGTTTATAATAAAAGTCAAGGAGACATAATATCAAAACAAAGTTGAGCTTCAAACGAATTTTCTGTGAGCTGATGTCTTTTGTTCCTCTTGGCATTATACAAATACAAGGAGGGGAAAAACAATTAGGATTAACACTGGAGACCTTATATCTTGAAGTGTTTGTTTCCACAAAGTACTGGCAAATATTCTCAGCGAGGTTAAAAAAAAAAAGATTGAAAATTTTCCTCTCTCATAACTGAATTCTAGGAAGAATATTGGAGACTTCAAAAATGCAAAGTTTTCTTTAAGATTATAAATAGTTCTTGGGTCATCTCTCATTTATTTATCTCTACCCTAAATCAGGGTTTAGAAGAAATAAGTGAGACATTGTCAATAAGCTGCCAACTACCATAAAGTCAGGATAATCTGTGAATGATCCGTCCATTTAATAGAAATGTTCCTTCAAGGGATAGAGGACTTGTATTATGCTATATATTAGATAGTGCACAAATTTTTTTTTTACCTTCCACAGAATAATTCAATTTAATAAAAAGGACAAAATGAACTAATAAAAAACAGTTTTTAAACAATGTCCAACTAGTTGTTGTCAAGTGAAACTTTGTCTTAGGTCATCTGATCACAATTACATTTTTAAAAAGCCCTCAACCTTGTAACCTTTAATGATTTAAATAGTGTAATTATACTTGACAGGAAATTGACATGAAAGCTATTGACTATCAGATCTTTTAAGTGTCCTCCCTCACCTCCCTAAGCATATAGTGAGGTATCCCCCATGTGTTGGCCCACCTATGGGCCCACCTATAGCGCCTTAACAGAACCTAAGATAATATTTGGTAAGTGAAAATGTTAGCATTCTTTTTTGATCATAACACATATTTGTCTTTCCCTTTGATTTTAACAAAGCAACAGGACACCTAAATCATTTTATTCCCTACAGAATTTTCAGCAGAATTTTATCTCAGGGTCCTTGCTTGTATATACCAGCCCAGATAAAGTTTATATGGACTTTTTCATCTCAGAAAGAGGTTGTTCATGTCTAGACCCACATCAATTTGAAAAGCCTCACAGAAATAACTAAAACTTGCCATATATTCAGAAATATTATATATAAAGACACTAACACATGATCATCTCAAAATATAAATGCTAACATGAATTATGATATTGATATTTAAATGAATTGGTAATCAATTAAGGCACTTGAAGCTAATGGATTGAATGTATTTTCTCTTGTATATCAAAATATAGTGACTTTTACCCATTAATTTTGAAAATTTATACAACTACATTACTATCAAGTAAACTCTGAACTTGGCTCAGGGAAGAAATCACTATATTTCATTTTACAACAGGCAAAGCTATGTGCAAAATAAAATGAAAATATCTTCAGGTTTTCTGAAATATTACAGACTGAAAAAAAGTCATAGGTATTCAATAGCAAAGAGAGTTTTCAAGTAGATCTATTTTTTTAAAATTGATTTTTTGACATGTTTATTGTAAATATGATAAATATGAATGACTGGGAAAATTGACATGAATTGCAGCTGGAGTCCAGTTCTTTTTTTCTTTCTCCTTTATCTTTTCTCCCCTAATGTTCCGGTTTAGCCAGAGTGTGACTGTAATTGCCTGTTTCCTACCTGCGGCTGATACCTTTGAACACTTAAAAATAATTACAGTGTTAAAAATGCAAATGATAATTATGTGTTATTATATTTACTGAACATAATGGAGTGATAACCAAAAATGAGAATTTCCAGTGACTTGAATGTTTGATTTCCAAATTTCCCTGCCCCTTTGTGCTCATTATGCTAGTTTTCAGTAAAGATAAATTCAATCCGCAAGGAAAACCGTGAATCTCACTGTTTTCAATGCACCTACATTACTTCTGCAGAGACAAGTTTTTATATAAAATTGTGGAGTTAAGCAGTTTATGGTAGCAGCCAAGTTCACAAAATGACATCCCCAACATCTAAAAACCACTCTTAAAAGTCACCCAGTAACACTTGTTCTTCTTATATTTCTTTCATTTATTTTCACTCATTTATATTTTAATATCTGGTAACAGGAATACTATTGAAAGATGTATTAGAACCTAATATTCTTCCGCTGCCACCTCTCCTCTATACCTCTCACAACGCAGACACACACTCATGCACTTCTGCACACACGTGCTCACGCACACACAGGCACACAGTGTAGCTGGATAACACTTAATAAGATAGAGGTGTATGTGTTTTGGGGGTGTCAAACAGCTGTCACAAACTGTCACCTCCATAAGAGAAACCTTGGCACACAACAAATTAAACTACGTTTCTTTTTAGCTGTCATTATTCATAGCCAATAAGTCGAAATGCTCTCAGTATTTCATGTGCAAATAAAACCACGAGGAAACTCAGTAGATCAGAACTGTGGGCCAACAGATAAAACAAGGAAAACAACATGCTGTCTCTGTCCTTCTGAAGTGGCTCCTCATCACCCTAACACCAACTTTCACCAAATAAGATCCAGCCTAGGGCTATGTATTAAATATGTATATCAAAGCAAATGAAAAAAAAAAATAAACCTGGAGATTCAAATTGGATGCATTTGCATGCTGAATTTTCTGACTGTTATTATTTTTCAGGTATCTCAGTGAAGGTTTTTCTTACGCTGGAGATGGGTGGGGAAAGGAGAGAGGCCTGGAGAAGGAGGAAAGTCTGAACTGTGAAAGTAAATATTTGCCCCTGGGTGGGGTGGGGGAGGGTAGCCCCAGAAAGTAGTACAATAACTGTACAGGTTGCATAAAACTACTTCTCAAATGGAGCAAGTAGAGGTTTCAGAGAATCTAGAAATGGTCGTTCACCCCATCATCCCAAATCCAAAGTCAAGTCAACAAGCGTTGAGTAAAATATCATTGTGTGATACATTGTTTCATTCCCATGTGGAATGGGGTGATGGCGGCTCAGATTATTGTTTCATTTCCAAACAAATAATGAGGTGGGGAGGGTAAAGTTGTAGTTTACCTCTCTGAGAATGAAGTGAAAAATGATAATGGATTTGAGATAAATCAGTTGTCATGTTTGCTTGCATTTGTGTCTGTATGTTTTTTGGGGGGGGGAGGGACTGTGAGAATGACAACACCATAACCAATATGCAGAATTCTTTTTTTTTTAGCAAGATGTATGTTAAATAATTAAAATAGTAACCTCCAAACTAGTCACTTCATAGTGACATATTAATTTAAATATCAAATATTATAATAGAGATTTTCAGAATGGCTAAAGCATTTTTCATCAGTTGAAATCCTAAACAGGCTAGTCTATCTAATTTCTTCAACATAAATATAAGCATTGTCCATTTCTACATAGCCTCTTGAAAGAACTGTTGCCAAGAACCTGTACTATAAAGCCAACAAATTGGGATCCTTTTAAAAGAAGTAAGAAAAAATTTATATTGCATTATATATTATTTCTGCAATTCTAAAATGGATGCAAATAAGTCTCTCCTTTCCATCTCCATTCCCCTAATAATACATATGCATATGGATTTTGGGTCATGAAACAGTAAAAACAAACAAACATATTTTGGAAGCGAGTGTCATGCTTCATAGACCACATCCACAAATCATATAGCAGATCAGCAAATAAACTTTCAGTCACTGCTGTAACCCATTTGATTTCACTTAATATACTCAAAATGCAAAATAGGTCCCTAAGAGCCCCCTCCAACCCTCCATATCAAAAGACAATAGAAGAAATAGATTAAGAAGATTTTGACCCTGGTGCATTTATCTCAGAACTTATCCATCTCACCATCTCCGGGAGAGATTTTAAAATAATAATAATAATAATATTGTTCTTATTCTTACCTCCCATCTAGTATAAAGGTTAGATACTAAATTCACACAAATGTATATGCACACATATATGTATATGTGTGATTCATATATATGAATCACATATATACATATTCATATTCAATTTAATTTTTTTTTCAAAAAGAATGGGGAGGGCAGCTGCAGAAGGCTCATTCTCCTTAGATTCAAATCTCCTTAATCTTAACTCATAGGAATGAGGGAAGAAGCAAACTATCCTCCTATTTCAAAGAACAATTTTCAGGTCTTAAGTTCACACTAAGTGTTAAATTAATATTTCAGCCAGCAGGTTATTAGACTGTTTCATTTAGGTTATGAGTTCAATTGAATCTAATCTGTGCAAACCCCTTCTCCCCACTCCCAAGGCTAGGTTCCTATAAATAAACTGTAGCTCACACCCACTCTTTTTTAACCTAGCCACTCTTTCCTTCACTACCAGCTGCAATCTCTCTTCTTATTGCTTTTTCAAATTTCCAGTCTCACTACATATGTTTTTTAAAGCATCAGATTCACTAGATCTGTTCCAAAATAGAATGAAAAAAAAAAAAACAACAGAGAACAGAAAGAAACCTCCTTCCCTTGCCTGACAAACACAAGTGCTTCTTTACTATACCCACTCTACTCCTTCACCAACTGTTAAAGTGTTAAAATCAGCCACTAACCTATGGTTACCCAATCATAATTCTCTCCAGCTTTCTGTAATACATTGCTAATAATTGGTTCATCAAGGTTACTGTCTTTTATTATGAAGATGCTTCAGGCTCTTGGCAATAAGTCCATATTCTGACAATAAGTTGTTTTAGAGCAAAAGCACTGAAAACTCTCTTCAGTGAGCCCCCACCCTCATCCCCCCCAATGTAAAATGCCAATAATTCTCAACTCTGTCATCTGTATGGAAGAAAAAAAACAGCACTCACTTTCCTCCTAAAAGAATTCTTTTCGTCCTCCATCCCTCGCCCCAAATTCTCTTCACATCCTCCCCAGCTTTCTTGCCTCTATTTTCTTCCTCTGCTGCATAGATTACAGGGTTGGTAAGGCAGAAAAGGCACCGGCCACCACATCAAACAAACAATTTGCTAACACTACAAGTCACCCAGATCCAGAAAACTTGACAAATTATCATCGCAAATCACTCTGCTGCCTCTACAAACAGCCTATCCAGGGCAGTGCAGAAAGTAAGGAAGAAGGAAGAGAATCGAAAAAGTAAAAACAAACAAAAAAAACCTCACAAACATCTCAAATAAAACCTCAAAGCAGCAAAATCCTTGTGCATACACAAGAGCATGATAATTTTTTTTTAAAGGTTAGAGGAGAGAGGATATGGACTTTACAATAGGTAATCAAAGCCACCTAGGGGCCTTTTCAAATATCAGAATGTCAAAGAGTTCAACAAGACTTACATGGTCAGCTAGATTTGTGGAAGATCCTGAGAGCTCTTCATGGTCAGATTTGGAGCTGCCGTCCCTCTCATCAATAACTAAGTCAATGGGCATTTTCCCTTTCAAACAGCTAATGTACCGGTGGCAAAAGTTATCGCATAGCTCATGGACCTTGGGGAATAAAAGGAGGATTATCATAAGTTTTTTTTTTTTTTTTTTAATGATTGCTGTTGTTTGCTTTATTCAATCCTATGCGTGTTTTTAAGAAGAAATACAGTACAAAGTTATGTTTAGAAAGAACAACAATGTGAAGTATCCCAGGAGTAACTCTAATTAAGTGTTATAATAATCAAAGTTGAGGAAACAATAGAGAAATTGTAGCAGCATATAGTATTCTCCAGAGACTATCCAAAACAAGTTATAACACAAAAGAAAGAAAAATAAATAGAAATACTAGGTTCAAATTGGGATTTTAAAAGAGGTAAATCCCAGTAGATAACATCAAAATATTAAAAACACCGGACCTAACTAAAAGATCTCTCTAGAGAATTTATAACTCGGCAAAGTACTACTTGTAATTTTCTAGCAGAGTTGTTTGAACTGGGATCAAAATATACAGATTATAAAATACCTATGGACAGGTAATTCTGTGCATGAATCTATATTCATTTCCTGGTTAGGAAATGGGCTGGATTTAATGGACAAACTGAAAGACTAGGTGTCTCGTTAAACCAATAGTTTACTGCATTTCAAAATAATTGTGCATTTGGGGGGTGGAGTGGGAGGGGAGATGTCCTGGGGAAGAATAATTAAAAATACATTTACAAAATTATGCTATCCACCTCTCTTATGTTCGCTGCTATCATATAAAGAGCCTGGCTAAAGGATAGTTTGAAAAAAGGCCTCGGCAGACTGGCATGGTTTGGGGGCAGCCCCTATTATCTTCTTGCATTGACTACAATACATCAACCCTGAGAGAGATGCCCCTGGGGCCCAATCTCTCTGACCAATGTCTCTTAAAAATCAAAGATCAACTTCTGGGTGGAATTTGAGATGACAATGTAGACTATGATATTTCCATCCTCTTCTTGCTTACCTTTTCTAATTCCAAAAGATGAAACCTTAGTACTTGAATTGCTTGTATCATCTGAAAGAAAGTTTTAAAATTGGAGTTAGGTATGTGAAAGTGGATGGGAGGTGGGGGTGGTTAAGGAAATTGGTTGAACTAGAATGAAGGGATGGTCCCTAAGAGCCTGGGGTCTGGGCAGAGCCCAAATGGACAAGAAAAACGACTGGAGAGGAACTCATTGCTATGAATTTTCACTCACTCACTAGTCAGGTTTCATTCAGCCACTCAGATCAACCTGAACCTAGGCTAGGTACTTAATTTTTTTCTCATATTCATTTTGTTGTCCTTACTGGCAAGCAGGGTTTTACCGAGGCCTGCCTGGTGTCAATATCCTTTTCCTTCTCTGCCTTACACTCCTTTCTACCCTGTCACCCTCCCACCCCCAGCACACACACACACATACAACACAAACAAAACACCCACCCTACAGCGGGCTTTTGGGGTTTGCACACTAAAGCAATTTCAACCCCCAAGATAAAAAAGGAAATGATCCAGAAGAATGGTGAGGTAACATCTTTGAAAGAAGATTTAAGTACTTTTAATATTGAAATCATCCAAATTAGCAAAAGAATTGCAGTTAAAACTGACCAGCGAGGTCCTCTCCCTTCCCCCCCTCACACAGAGCTCGACTTCGCTCTGCAGTTACTTCCTAGGCTTTAGCTGACCGTGGCTCTGCAAGCGGCCTTTGCAATACAAAGGAAGTAGCTACACTTCTCCCGGGTTCACTCAGAAAGTGAAGCTAGTTGGATTCCGTTCTTAATCGTCCAGCTTGCTCCCTATCTCTCCAAACCACCCCCTTCCCGGTTTCTGGATCCCAGTCTCGCTCCCACTTCTCTCTGGTCACTTCCCCACGATCTTCAATGCCGGGACTCTTAACAGGATAACTTTTTTTTTTTAATTTAATTTAAAAATTTTAACGATCTCTTGCCCTCAAGTATCCCAAGGGGAGTTTATTGAGAATGTCAGAAGCTACAGTAAGGATCTAGGGGCTAGGGGAAGTGAAGGGGAGATTGGGATGGGGGACAGGAAAACAGAAAAATTGTGAGCCTTACCAAATTGTCCAATTCTGGATTCGAGGAAAAAAGTGGTTTTTCTGCGCGAACCTGTAAGAAGCAGGAAAATAAGCATAAATTACGTCTCCCTTTTAAACCATTGTAACCGAATGAATTTGGGGGTTGCTTGTAAAGATGCGTAAAGGTGAATAAGGGTAGGGATTAGAGAACAGGATGGGATATAACATGAGAAACAAATCAGACCATCAAAGGAGCAAGGATCAGATGAAAAAAAAAATTCTCTGACCCAGATGCCATTACAGGGGAGCAGCAACCCCCAATCTACAACCTAGGCCTGAGGCCATTATTGCTCACTTTCTCTGTCCTTTAATCCTGTTCGGATTTTGTTCTCTCATCTCCCTACCTTTCCTGGATAGTCCAGGGTACAGGGACTTCCACTTTCTCAGTCAATAGGCTACTGACACCCCCTTACCCCAATTCTTGATTAAGTAGCTATTAGTAAGGAAGAGAGCCAGTCGCCAGATGAGAAGTAGGTCAACTTTAATTCAAGGGTCGAGCCCTAGTATTCCTCGCTGGGGGGAAAAACAAACACCCACATTTATCTCGAGTTCCAATTTGCCTTCAGGCTCTAAAATGGGGAGGAGGGAGGGGGGGAAATAGAAAAGGGGGGGGGGGGTAAGGGCCGGATTGAGTTTCTGTCTTTTTCTCCTCTTTTCAATCCTCCTTAAAAAGTAAAGCCCTTCGAAGGGAGGATGCAAAAGTGTCAGGGCCATAGAGGGAGGGGTGTGTGTTTGGGGAGGAGGAATAGGTCAAGATTGTTTAGACCTGTTTTGCGAAGACTGCGATGTCCTCGTTGAAGGAGTCGGAGGAGCAGACATCTCCGCCGGCCACTCCGGGTTCCCGGGGAGTGCAGGTCGCCAGCTCGCACTTCTCAAAGACCAGAGCTAACAGAGGAAACAACGGGTGCCTAACGGGTAGCACCACACAAAGACACACACACAGAGAGATGGGGGTGCAAGGGGGAAGGAGGAAGAACTGTAATCAACAAGTTTTGAGGGGGTTTCATATACAAACACTCATTGCACTGCACAGCCCTAAAGTGTCGTCAGTGAGCTGGGCCAATGCCGAAAGTAGAAAGGGGGTGGGGGGAAAAGCTGAGTCCCTAGCCACTTCCACTGGCTTAAACTCCTACAATCCAGGGTCAGAGAAGTCCTGCGGACGCTTTCTTTGCCCGAAATAAAAACAGCAGTAACTTAAAAAAAAAAAACAATCAAAGAAGCAGGGACCTCACATTAACAGTAGTGCTGGGCTGATGCAGGTCCATTCGCGTATAACAGAGAAAGCCTAAACTCTTGACCATTGGGATATTGTACCTTAAAAGGGAAAGATTGTCGAACCAAAAACTTTTTAAAGGACCTATTTTCATGGGATACCAAAGAAAACACGAAGCTACACATAGACACACGGACTTCAAGGAAGTATTTTCCCCCAATACTCCTAGTACGGTTGTTTGCTGTTTAGTTAAAATAACGAGACAAGGTAATAATAATATTGGTTAAAAACACGGAAAGAGCCCCACTCACAGAAATATTTTATCCTGGATTTATAGCAGACAAAAATGGTCTTGTATTAACTTTGCAAGACTGTGTTTGTTCTTTGTGTTTCTTAAAGCCTAACTCAGCTTTTTCACTGGGATGCTGGTTGTCTCTTGCTTCAGGCTAAGTTGGTGTTTACCAGCTGCCCTCTTAATACTTTCCCCATCCCTCTTTCCCCCACTTAGGTTCAGCCCCAAAGAAGCAGTATATGTCTACTGTACTTCAGCTGTAGTGCACCCTATCCCTTCCCCCAATCTCTCACAACTCTCAGAAACAGTAATTTAAAGAAATCTTCATACATCTCCCAAGAACATCTTTTTGCAAAGCAGCACCCTTCCCCCTTTAACCTCATAGTCCGAGTTCAGTAGGCTGCCCCTTTTATTTGCAGAGAACTAAGGTAGTGGATCTAGGTTTCCTGGCCAAGTGGAGCTACCCGTGTCCTCGCTCCAGTTGAATTTAGTGACTCCCAGAGCCTCCGTAGGAAACAGGAAAAAAGAAAAGAAAAAGTTGTGCCTTTTTTGCAGGAAACTTTCCCCTTTTCCTTGGCCCCTCTCTGGTTAGGGTCCATCCAAAAGAACAGAAACTTAACCTTTCAGCTGGAGTGTTATGCATTAAGATGAGTCTCCCTCAAATTTCTAGAGATTAAGACACGCATGGATCGCAAGGGGAGGGAGGGGGGAATAGTTCTTGGTGACCGGGATTCTGTGTAGGGAAGAAGAGGATTGTACGTAATTCACTGAACACGTCCACCTTCTCTTTTACATTCGTGGGACAAGGATTACCATTCCTTGCCTTCTCCATTCCTAGCTCAAGTGCCCCCCACCAAATATAAACAGTTAGTACCCCTCCCCCCAATCCATTCAGCAAACTTGGCCCAGGAGATAGGGTTTACCCATAGATTGCGTCCTTGTCTCGCTTCAGGGCGTCATTGACAGCGGATCCCATGCTGGCGGGCATGACATTGGGGTGCGGGGCGTGGGCTCCGTAGTGCTGAGTGGCGTGGAGCGGCGGCCCGTGGTTCAGGTGGTGAACCGGGGGTATCGGCCGTGGAGCGTGAGGGTCTCCGTACATGGAAGCCGGCACCCCTACTCCGTCCATCCCGCCGTAATGGGGAAGCTCATCGTACTGTCAAAACGGGTCAGGAAAGGGGAAGGAAGAAGGTTGAGAAGAGGGCAGAGAGATAGAGAGAAAAAAGAAGAGAGCAGCACAAGAACAGAAAGAGCGAGAGAGAGCGAGAGAGAGAGAGAGAGAGAGAGAGAGAGAGAGAGAGAGAGAGAGAGAGAGAGAGAGAGAGAGAGATTAAAAAAAGCAGACAACAAAGTCAGAAGAGAGTGAAGTAACGAAACGAGTTAGGCAGACAGAAACAAAAGCAGTCAAAACAACAGACTTGAAAGTTGTAAATATATGTATGTATAATATTTGTGTGTTTTAAAAAAAAACCAAACTATAAACTAAGAGAAGAGGAAGAGGGCTAAGAGGTTAAGGTCTGGGGAGCAAGGCGCAGACTCCACTTCGGCCAGAGGAAGAAAAGAGATAAAAAGGAAACAAGGGAGAACTGGAGTTGCTCTGAATAGGGAAACCCCTGAGCCCACCCCTAACCCCCCTTTCCTTCCATCCAAAGGATTCAATAAATCAAAAGCCGAAATGAAACAAAATAAAGGAAAGAAAACCCTAATAGTAACAAAAACGATGAAGACGACCACAACCAGTCCCTCCCCGGGGGCAGGGGAGAAAGAGGGGTTGGAGGGAATAACGTGAAAGTTACCAGAAACATTATTTAGCAGCGGATTCCCTGCGTCCTTGTCAAATTCAGAGACAAAACAAGCAGCAAAATATTGTCTAGGCAGCAGCTCTCCTCTGCAGCCCGTGCTACTGAGCAGAGGGAGCAGCAGCAGCAGCAGGAGAAACAGGGGAATCGCGCTGCTGGGGTAAAAGCTGGAGCGAGGAAAAAGCATGTAACAATTGCACACACAACACACACGCACACACTCGCCCTTTCGCCCGCTCACACACCCGCTCTAACACGCGCGCCCAGACACGCACACACGCGCGCGCACTCACACACAGGCACAAGAGGGAAAAAAGAAGCCGATGAATAATTTTGCTGCTATTTTTTTTTTTTTTAAATACTGGCCGCCATCATCAAGCAGCGAGCAGCAGCAGCTCTGTAGAGGAGGCATCGGACAGGCCCCTTTTAGGAGAGGATTTATATCTAGGTAAGTGTTGGAGATTTAAACCTACCCTTTGCGCCATCAGTCTGCGCTCCAATAAACTCCTGGATGTGTCGTATATTTAATATCCCAGTCCGGTTAAGAAAGTGATTTAGGCTGAAGATTCCTGGGTTTTACCCCCAAACCAAGGAGACTTCTCCTGATTCTCCAATTAAAAAAAAAAATAAGCCCAGGCAAAACAACGAAGAGGTTTTTTTTTTCCTGTGATATTTCTTCTTTTTCTTTTTTCTCTTCTTCTTCCTCCTCCTGCTCTTCCTCCTCCTCCTCCACCACCTCCTCCTCCCCCTCCTCCTCCTCTCTTCTTTTCCCCCTTTTCTCCCCTCTTCCCTTCTGTTGGCAACAACAACAAAACCAAAAAAAGGAAAAAAAAAAAAGAAAAAGAAAGAAAAAGAAAAAAAGAAGAAAAAGACGAAAAAAAATTTGTCAAGCCCCCGAACTGAAGGTTACGATCGGCCCGTCAGCAGCCCACATGTAACCAAACTGTCGTGTCTCATGGCTTTTTGCCACTCCAGCTGTCAATCAAAGCCAGGGAATGTCAAGGTAGTGAATGAATGATGGTTGATGATGATGAAGAGGAGAGGAGGAATCTCTCAGACCCGTTTTTTTTTTTCTTCCAGTAAAACTCCTCGAGGGATTTCTGCTTCTCTTTTTTGGTGGTTTTTAAAAAAAATCCCTTTTTCCCCCTGGATGCCTATGTTATGATCCTCTCTCTTTAGAGTACTGTGCAGGGAAGGCAGGAAAAAAAAAAAGAAAAAGAAAAAATGAATAGTTTGCAAAAACTGGACTTCCTCCCCCTCTCTCTCTTTCCTGGTAGATATTCTCCTCTCTCTCTCTCTCTCTCTCTCTCTCTCTCTCTCTCTCTCTCTCTCTCTCTCTCTCTTTCTCTCTCGATCGCTCGCTCGCTCGCTCTCTCTCGCTCTCTTTCTCTCTGTGAGATGAGTGAGTGTCAGTAAGTGTTGGCAGGTTGGCTGCTGCCTGGCTTATAGAAGAGACTCAGTTTTGCAGCGCTGATCGGCGGGAGAATGAAATGACGGAACCCGGAAGTCGTGGTGGCCATAGCCAGTCCTACAACAGAGACATACAGGGAGAGGGGAGAGGGAGAGAGGAGAGAGGAGACTAAAGCCTATGATATGCAGAGTATGCAATCAGCACTGCTTCAACTCCACATGGGGAGGAGGAGGAGGGAGGAGGGAAGGTGGGGGTGGGTGGGTGGGAGAGCCACACAACAGATCATACCCATAGCAAATCAGCGTTCTTTTTCATACAGGGGGAGAGAGGGAGACTGTGTATGTATGCATGGGGAGAGAGGCAGGGGAGAGGAAAACTGCAGAAAGCCAGAAAGTACGGTACAATCTTAGATGTGTTTTGATTTTTAAATTTATTTTTAGCTTTTTTTAAAACAATCATAAATATCTTATGCCTGCATTGCTTTAGCGTACGCTTTATGTGGTTTTCCTCTTTTTTTAAAAATTTAAATCTCTATTTTTCCCAGCCCTCTGCCTTCAGAAGCACCGAATGTTTTGCGAAAATCTAGGGGGCATCCTTTAGAGGCAAACTTGGTGGTTTTTAGGAAACCAGCTCGATTTTAACCGAGTGCTGCGTTTCTGCTACAGTGTTATTTTCTACAGTGCTGCTTTTCCCCCCCGTATGGATTCATTACCTTCTTAAATATTAATTTTCCAGGACAAGAGGACAACATCTTAGCTCAAACTGTACTCGCATCGAGCTCCATTAAAGGTGTCGCTGAGGTCCACCACTTTGTGCTGTTTGGTAGCCGCGGGGGAGATGGTTCGGGTGGTGGTAGAAGCGAGAGAAGATCTTTTAGTTTCTGATGCAGAGATTGCCAGTCTTAAAAAGAATTTGTGAGTGTGTATGCGCGCGCGCGACCGTGTGTATGTGTGTGTGTGTGTGTGTGTGCGCGCGCGCGCGCGCGCGCGCGTTGCTAACAAAGTCGAGTTCACTTTGAGTAGTAAAAAGCGCCGGTGAGATGCAGATCTGATTTGCATGTGCCTTTTTTGAGCCTTTCAACTCCTAGAGAGGGTGGAAAAAAACGAGAAGAAGAGAGAAAAAATGAAATGTATGTTTCTGGAGCTCACTCCCTATCTTTGTTGTGGTCCTACAATATATGCTGAAGTATTAACTCAGTAATGCTTTATAATAGTAATGCTAATTAGGCTGGGGTGATTTAGCACATTAAGGAGGATGGTGCACCCCCTTGAGCGCCAAATGAACTTTTCCAAAGAGGAAAAGTTAAAAAAAAAAAAAGCACATCGTTTGTGTGGAAACTAATTTTGGTCTTCTTCTCTCGCCCAATCATTTTACTGAAGCTAAAACAAGCCTTACCTCAGAACAGTCAATTACTAGAGCTCCCCAGGATCATCAATCATAAGGAAGGCTTGAAGTTTAGGGGAGGAGCGATGGTCAAACAAGCGATTGCTGGACCCCCCCTTTCCTTCTCTTTCTCTGAACCCCTCCCCCCTTCTTGGGCTCTCTTTCTCATTCTTTCTCTAACTCTCTCTCTTTCTCCCTCGTTCACGGTCCTCTGAACATAAAATCTAAAACAGACTATCCTTGAACACTAGAGCCCCTCCCCAACTTTGAACCGAGTTCCGAAAGTGGTCTCATCTCCATACTCGGCTTTGAACCCCACATCCCCAAAAAAGGAATGGGGTAGACGTAAAGGATCGTTTTTGTGGGATGAAGAAGGGTTTATTTTTTTTAAACTCCTTACCATTTTTTTTCTCTTTATTTTAAGATTCTGGAAATAGCTTTAAAATAGCTTTAGATTTCAATCTTAGCATGAATCAAAGCCGAGTCAGAGAAATTTGGCCCTATTTTAATAGGGCTGGGGAATGAGCTCCAGAGGTCAATAAAGCCCTCCAAAAATGATGAATGATTGAGTACCTGTGATGATGATAGTGATTACTGGAGCAATTAAACAGTTTGATTAAATGAGCCATCATAACAATGATGTCTGCGGGAAATCAGCCCTCACATATAAAGAAAGATAGTGTGTAGAGGGCTGACATAACGCCAGTGGGCAATTCGAGGCTTTCCGATAGCTAGAGTGCTGTGGAAACGGAAGTATTTTCCAATGCTCCTGAGGGGAAAGGGGGTGATTAGGAAGGGAAAAAGTCATGCAGATACTTTGTGGCATTGTTGTACATGCAATTAATAATGAAGAGCAAAAGTGAAGGTTGAGATTTTCTTCTTCTTTTTCTTCTTCTTCTTCTTCTTCTTCTTCTTCTTCTTCTTCTTCTTCTTCTTCTTCTTCTTCTCCTTCTTCTCCTCCTCCTCCTCCTCCTCC
>NW_020954572.1:26007481-26034242 GCF_900497805.2 Vombatus ursinus | reverse complement strand
CCCCCCCCCCCAGAAGATCTCCAAGAGCAGTGGCTCTGTGTTGTTGCTGACTTTACCTCGGATTTATAAGAGGTGAGTGAGGGGTTTTTTTTAATCCCTAGTTTCTAGACTTGTCTTTTTTTAGTAGTAGTTAAGCAAATTAAGTTGACCAGTGGGGAGGGGAGTGCAAAAGGGAGAAAAAAGAGAAAAAGAACTAACCTGATCGTCCTGTGCAGTATTTTCTATTTTGTAGTATGATTCAGTAACACAGTTCACGATATTCATGTCTATGAATTCTTTGGTCAATTCTTCTTTCTGCTGCTCCGAGACCGACTGAGTAGTTTATGCAAATCCTTTCGCACTTTTCCAACTGTGCTTATTAGCAGTATTGAGTAATTGTTGTTGTTACTGTTGTTATTATTATTATCTTTGCTTAAAATGTCGTCATAAGTGTAGGCCAATTATATGATTTTTTTAATGTCCTAAATTTCCTTAAGTGTTTCTTTTATAAAAGCCCCAAATTCACATAAAACATTTGCACTACAGGGCTCAACTGTTGGTAGATTCTGATTACTCTCTCTCTTTCTCTCTCTCTCTCTCCCTCTCTCCCCTGTCTCCTTTCTTTTCTTTTTCTGTTTAATCGTAGTATGAAATGTGTAAGAACCTCTTCAGACTTCAGAAACTCTTCAGAAAGCTTCACTTTCATTCAAAAAGGCACCTTACATGGTAATACATGAGTAAACGAGATTCAGTCCACATTAAGTTTCCTATATTTTAGAACCGCTGTTAAGTTAATAATAGGTTGGTTGTCCACTGATAATCGTTTACTTTCCCCGAAGATGGGAACTTCTAACCCCAATTTATTTACATGGGAAAAGGTACTCAGTGACTAAAAATAGTTTCACCCTCAACTCTGCTTAATAGTCTGGGAATGCTTTAGCTTTTTCATCAGTGTTTTGAACAATTCGAGAGGATAGAACAAAGCCTATAAGGGGGTGGGTGGGGGAGGGACAAAAAATGGAAATAAGATCTGGTCAAAAAATAATATTATTTCCTTCAGAAGAATTTTAGGAAAGAATTAGGGAACTAATGTTATAAAAAGTACAAACGTATTTGGAAAGGCCCTCCAGCATGTTAAGGTGACCATTTGGCAAAATAAAGTAAAATTTCATGTCACCGAGGGTTTTTGTTCTCTCCGATGTGTGTCCTGTGCACTCATCGTCTTGAAAAAGAATGCAACGTTTTCTCCGTATAGAACTCTAGTAGATTGAATACAAGTTCAGACTGAAGTGTTGGAAACGCTACAGTGTAATTCTTCGTGTACCTTTCAATATAGTGAACTCAAATGACCAATGACTTATTGGTCATACTGCTTGGTCCACTGATTGGAATAATCACTTATTCTTGATATTCTAGACAGAGGAAGGAGCATCTTCTAGTTTAAAAATCACTTGCTTTTTTTTTAATTTTAAAATAAGACCATTCAATCTGACGCATCGTGCCTTTCAGACCCTTGATAATGTTTTGGTCACCCTCTCCCAACCTAGGTACTCCCACCAAGGATGTGGGAAGGTAGGTGGAGCAGATCACGAGAAGAGACCAAAAGAAGAGAGATAGGTGTTCTAGTAAGGCAGCACACCTCTGTCAACAGTGAGCTCCTTCTGCTCAGGCTGGAAATGGTTTTAACAGGCGGTAAAATTTCATCTTGCGGTGTCAAATTGGGGTCATTTTGGGGTTAGAGCTCTCAGTGTCCGAGAAGGAGCTGTCCAGCTGCACGGAGACTCATTAACAGCGAAAGAGCTGTTTCAGGAAAAACAATTCAAAGACAATCGAAGGGACAAAAACCCTCTTTACAAGTGGACCGGAACAAATATGGATACGGAAACCTATTCCCCAGAAAATCCCAAATAGAGAGAGAGAGAGAGAGAGAGAGAGAGAGAGAGAGAGAGAGATTGTGTGTGTGGGGGGGAGGAGATAGCTTCTCAAACTTGAGTCTGTTTTTAATCAGCTCTTCTTAAGTATAGTATCTCCAAGCCTTTCGCTTACTTTTCTATTTTTCTTCTCATTATTTAAAAAAAAAATCTGCTAATTAGGAATTGCAAACCCAGGTAGCATTAAGGATTTAAAAATACTTAATTTCCATTATAATTTATTTTGAACGCATCTGCTTTCTGTAGGGCATTTATTTTGAAGGGGAGAACTTCAGGAACTAGACTGTATTTTAAATGACATTACTCTGGCTCATTAAGGAGCAGCCTGCTTTTCTTTCTATAAATTATAGATTGGGACAGATAACTTGGAGTTCCTAAAAGTGTGGGAAGTACACATTGTTAATCTGGTTTATTAAATTCGCGTGGTTTAAATCCTTTTAGCCTTCTTACATCTGTTAGAACAATTGATGTCTTGTCGGAGGAACAAATAAATCCAACCTTAATCTTATTTGTAACTTTATTCATTGTTTGTAAATTGAAGTATTTTTGGATTATGCAGATTTTTCGGATCTGTAACCTTTACTCAGATTTGTAGGCTGATTCTTATCAGTTCGGAAAAAAGGGATTATTACTTTTGTTACCAAATGCAGATAAAACAAAGTTTTGAAAGAAAGTGAAGAGGTGAAAATATAAATCTTTGGGATAATCAAACTATTATTGCAATGTACCTAAGGGAAAAAAAATTAAACTTATGTTGGATCAAATGTGTAAAACCATGAAGAATAGAATATGCTCTCTCTCTCTCTCTCTCTCTCTCTCTCTCTCTCTCTCTCTCTCTCTCGCTCTCTCTCTCTCTCCTTCTCTCCCTTCCACCTCCTCCCCCTCCCCCTGTGGCTTTGCTTCCCACCACAGTTCCAACTATTGCCTCTTTAGGGACCCAGCTCCAAGGCGAATTTCTGTGTTCCCTACCTCCTCATCAAAAGCTAATAGAAGAGTTGTTCAAAGTCTGATTTCACCTTCAGAAAACTATGCTTTGTCATAACTTGGCATGGAAAATCCAAACAAAATGCTCTCCTTGATATGAGTGGGGTGACAGTTGAGATTATTGACAAGTGCTTTCCTTGAGCTTTGTTTCTCTTTCTTTTTTCCTTCCTTCCTTCCTTCCTTCCTTCCTTCCTTCCTTCCTTCCTTCCTTCCTTCCTTTCTTTCTTTCTTTCTTTCTTTCTTTCTTTCTTTCTTTCTTTCTTTCTTTCTTTCTTTCTTTCTTTCTTTCTTTCTTTCTATCTTTCTTTCTTTCTTTCCTTCCTTTTTTCTTTCTTTCTTTTCTCCTTTGCAGTAATCTAATACTCTTTGAAGTATAAAAGCTCTGTCTTATCTGCAGAGCTCCTTCCAAGGTTATTGACCCCCCCTGTAATGTAACTGAGTGGCTCCTCTAGAAATTGGACTAGAAAGAGCCTCATCCATTTAGTTACCTGTTAACTTTGTTTCCCCTCCCTCCTTTTCCCCCTTGTGGATTAGTCAGAGAGGAGGGTACATTCTCATTCTTCTACCTACTTGCACCAACCCATTCCCCCCCCAATCCTTTTCTCCCCAAAACTATCACCCTGAAATATTCTCCCCCTCTGAGTTTTTAAGCAGGTAGGTTGTATTTTGTTGTTGTTGTTGTAGTTTTCTTTTCTTCTTTTTCCTCATTTTTTTTATCTCACAGTTTTATCCTGTGAAACATCTTACAGAAGAAAGGAAGAATTTCAATAAATAGCCCTCTAGCGCTATCTGGCGGGACTCCAACACTAGAAGTACTCTTCCCTTCTCTCCTCAGTGTCTTCTCAAATCTCTCCTCTCCCCTCCTTCCTCCTCTCCTCTCCTCTCCTCTCCTCTCCTCTCCTCTCTTCTCCTCTCGTCTCCTCTTCTCTCCTCTCCTATCTTTTCTTCTCCTGTCTACACTTCTCCTATTCTCCCATCCTCTTCGACTCACTTGCCTCACTCCCACCCAGCTCACCGAGGGGAAAATCCATCCAAGGGGAGTTCCAAAATACCCCAAGAATCAGGTAATACTAAAGAGAGGTGACCCCTGCCCTGTGGCTCCACCTCCATGACGAGAGGGTGGGGGGTGGCATAAGAATACTGAATTGGCATTTTTTAAACTCTGCTTCTGATGAATTTGGAGCGAGTAATTCCAACCCAAAGAAACTGTAGTTGTGGACTATGGATTAAACAAACTTAAAACTAAAATCCCACCCCATAGGTCCAAATTAGTCAAAACTAATTTTTAGGGAGCAAGAAATGGTTTCAAATGTCTTTTGCTTAATCTACACTAGCTCCTGATTTCTCAGGCGATCTGACGTGTAAACACAGCAGATCGAGGTGAGCCTGACTAAAAGGGAGACAAATTCTCCTAACCTCTCTCTATTTCTCTGTCCCTGTTTTTATCCATCTCTCACTCCTTGTCCTTTTCTTCACCCCCCACCCCCACCCCCACCCCAAGGAACTACAAAAGGATAAGCTTATTTTTGTTCTCATCACCAGCTGGAATCTGTCATATTCAGGGTTAGATCCAAAGACAAATGCATATATATTCTTTAAAGAGAGGGGAGAGAGAGAGAGAGAGAGAGAGAGAGAGAGAGAGAGAGAGAGAGAGAGATGAGAGAGAGAGACTAAGCTAAGGACAAAACTGGGGGGATTGAAAAGAGGACTAAACAAAAATTTTAAATGTGTGTGTGTGTTCGTGCGCACGCGTGTGTGTGTGTGTGTGTGTATGTGTGTGCTGTTGGAGAACCCCCCAATAATAAAAGTATGGGGGAAAGTCTCCTCAAAATTAGGAATGCATTACTCACCAACATGTTCCCTTCTCCGTTATATAAGACTTCTGATTTGTTTTTCGGTAGCCTGAGCACCAGCAAAGGTGTGTGGTGGGGGTAGGGGTGGCTTGGGTGGGAAGAAGCGAGGGGGGAGCAGGACACAGTCTACTGAAGTGGGGTTTTAAATTGACATAGGGTAGTGTCGATACCACTTAAAATTCTCTCTCTCACACACACACAAACACACACACACACCCCTCCAATCTGCCCTTTTGTCAGCTCTCTTCCTTCTAATTTCTGAAATACAGCAGAGACAGGGCAGCCAGGGTGTGGGAGGAGGAGAACAGAAAGAGGTATAAACAAGGCATAAGGAGATATAGCTCCACTTCTTATGTTAGTGTTGGGTTTTTTTGTTTGTTTGTTTTGTTTTGTTTTGTTTTGTTTTATGAGTTGAATTTGGCCTTAAAAAAAAGTAGTGTGGACTAGTTCTCCACAAAAGTAACCACTGGCCAGATAAATCCCCATGTGATAGCTCTCTATAGAGACTGCACATATCTAGATCCGTAGATAATGGGTTATCCAAAGAGTTTATTGTCTATAAGACCAAAACATACCTATCTTTTCTTTCCCCATTCAGAAATACTTCTTGGAAATGTCTGCATACACACAGCTAAAACCACAACCACAACAGCAAGGCTACCAAATGGAAAGTCGTGGTACAGATTTGGGCTCTGTCCCCCAAGAACTTCGTTCACCATGTAATAGACTTAGGGTCCTAGTGAAGAAAACGTAGTTTGCCTGTAATTAATTGAAAGCAGTTATTAGGTCATCATCAGCCACGGAGCAAATAATTGCAGCAGATTTTTACTTAAAATTGACCAGCCCTGGAGTGATAGATCGATTGGAGGTATAAAAAATGATGTATCAAAACATCAATGTCGATTATTTGAAATATTGTAGTCGAATTTTTTTATTGCTTCATCGGTTAAGTGTCTGAAAGTGCGGTGTTCAAACATATATTTATGTTGTCAATACTGTCAGAACTGTCACTTTTACTACACTGGATTTGTATTACATTTCGAATTGGCTCATTTACATAAAATGCCCACCCTGGATTTCCCCTCATTCTCTCTCTCTCTCTCTCTCTCTCTCTCTCTCTTTCTCTCTCTCTCTCCCCGCCCCCCCAATACATGTCAGTTTCATCAAAGGGTTCAGGAATCTTTGCCTTAGCTAAAGTATGCACTGCTTCATTTAGTCAATTTTTCACGTCGGATTATACGTCTTTTTCAGCATTTCCAACTCGAAAAGGGTTTGTCTCCACGCACTCTACCCCCTTAGAAATAGGATTTAAACACTTTGTAGCAGTGGCGCTTGACCACTGCACCCCCCCCTTTCCTGCCCCGCCCACAACCACTTTGATAGAAAAACTAAAATATTCTGCATTGTCGAGTTTGTGCACACACATATCTATGCAGGTACAGATACATCACTTACTCTCATGTAGGCCAGAGTCCATTCTCAAATTACCTGAAAGATTGACGGTATACGAGGAAAAACGAATTTGGAAATATACTTTTTTTTCTTTTTACTTAAAAGCTGTGATGAGAAGAAAGGAAGTAATACATATAAGTGATCGGCACATTTTTTTTTGACTTTAAAAGCTTTTGAATTCAATCGAAAATCATGTTAGAAGCAGAATTGACAGTTTTAATTCTACCCATTTTCACCAGGGCGCTTCAGATCAGAGGCAAGCAATTCTTGGTGTGGGGGCTGGGGGAAGGAGATGGAAAGCTGTTATTCACTTAAGTTTCTCCTGCCCTGAAAAATTACTGGAAAGTTAAAGACCACTGAAAAGCAAATCTGAAATTATTCAGATTTAATGAACTAATTGCAAATGTACTTAGATAAGTGCTCTTCTGTCCAGTTTTATTCCTTTAGGTTCCCCTTCCCCCTTCCCTATCCCTAAACTATGATAGGAAAGATAGGGTCAATTCTGGCCTGGCTGGAAGGACCTGTTTTCGTTCCTGACACGCTTAGGCGAGTTTGAAAGCCCTTTCATTTGAATACTCTGTTTGGATGTTAAGAGATGCTACTCAAAAAGAAAGCTTGCTTGTCTGCATGCGATCAATCTCAGCAGGTATTTTTTTTTAAAAGAGTAGACCTCATAATCTTCTTCATCCTCATGTCTGATTTAAAAAAAAATGTGGAAAGCAAAGGTTTTGGAAAGGAAAGTTTCGTGAGTGTGTATCTGTAAATATATACACATATGCATGTAAACATATATAGACCATAGATTCATACATCCATTACATGCTTGTGTGCTACCTCCCACTATTCATATATACTAAGGCAGAGGCAGCACGATATTACCGCCAGAGTGCTTTGTTTATCTAGTGTTTTCCCCCCAATCTGTCCTCCATGTGTGACAAGTGTTTCTTGAGGAAAATTCATCAGCCTTCTACAAGTACGTCGAGTTTGGCCATAATGATCTGTGGGAGAGAACGGCCATCATTTTCGCACATCGTAAGGTGTTGCAGGAGCTAGGAGAGAGGGGCTGGAATGCTTAATTATAATGTGGAGGGAGGGTGCTGAGACCTTTACAATGACTGTACCTGTAGAAAGCTCAGAGCTCCTAGATAACATTTGGAAAAGGTATAGTTTGACTGTTTTTTTTCTTGCGCCTTTGGGGAGAAGAGATACTCTTGTGTAATAATTAGTTCAGACAATAAAAATAATTGGAAAATCAGTTGGACTTTCTGAGTTTTTAATTACGCTTAATTTTGTGCTAAGCTGTAAAATTATGAATGCCCCTCAATTAAACACTCTCCACTTGTAAAGCATTTAACAACAATTATTCCCTAATCAGTCTCAATGTGAGTCACAAATGATGCTACTCTGCATCAAAGGGACGTCCTTAGACGTTACCTTTTAGTCCTAAGTAAGAGGATTAATTTCTATAATTAGGGGGATAAATATGTGCATAAATACATTTTTTTTTACCCGTTTTCACTCTAAGACACGACTGGCTTATAGTATCATGTGCATTTTTAATTGTCCGCCTTTGCTCAGAATCTTGAAGCGGGCGTATGGAGAGGGGAGGACGGGTAGGCAGGCTCAGCGTCATGCAGAGAACACACACGTGGGGAGGCAGCGGTCAGTAGCGGGCTCTGGCAGCGCTGGCTGACTCCGGGATCGCATCCTTCCCAGGAGATTTTCCCTATAACAGTCCGAGGTAGTGCCTTTTCTTTTTACTTTTCGGTCTCTCGATCTCCAGAAGGACAGGTCTTGCCCCAAACTGAAGCTCAAGGCTGACTTTTAATGATACAAATAAAAATTGAGCCTGACCTTTTTAAACTCCTGTGTGAATATCTCATTTAACTAATGACTTTATGTCACCTAGGAAGAAGGTCAATTTCCTCTTAACCTTTTCCCCACTGCTGCAGTAAGCATTCTTTCCTAATCAATGGTGGCTGGAATAATCAATTCCCGTTTTATGATCGCTGACAAATTCAATCTCTGAGCAGTAATATGCTAGCGGGTGTTCACTCGGTTTGGGATAGCCACGTATGCCCGGCTCTCCACTGTTACAGGGAAAGTCGCAGTCTCTCCCGTGTAGCACCTAGACCTTGGCAAAGTTCCCTCCCCCCACCCCCTAGCGTAGTTGAGTTGTCACTAATCCGAACCTGATATTCACCAGAACTCCTTCAGTCACTGACAATGCTTGCAGCTTTGCCTCTCTACCCCAGTGTCCTAGCCTGTGATTGTTTTCATTTTCAAAGCTGATCTGCAGGATGGAAATGTCTTGTGCTCTCCTGCCGGTTCCCTATGGTTGTTAGCCTTGTGTGTACCCAAGTCACTCTATATACCAACATCAGAGCAACGAAAAAGTCCAATAAGAACTCGCGAAAGAAATAAAATCAACTGGTAAACAGTTTGTGTCTTCTCTCCCTTGTAGAATCTTAGAGTTGGAAGGAACTTCCGAGGTCATCTCTTCTAACCACTACCGGCTGTCCTGCGGCATCCCTAACGCGTTAGTTCAATCTCGAGTTTATAGACCTTTCTTGAAGCAGGGGACTCACTACCTCAGGAGGCAGGTTATTTCAATTTTTGAACAGCTCTAATAGTTAGGAAGTTTTTCCTTTTATCAAGCTGAAATCTGCTTCTCTGTGACTTCCCCCATTGGTCCCAATTCTGCCCTCTGGAATCAAGTCCAATCTCTCCCATGTGAAAGCTCTTCAGATATTCTAAGAGAATGGTATGTCCCCCTCTCTCCTCTCCATGATAAACATACCAGTTCTTTCAATTGACCCACATAGGGCCTGGTCTGGAGTCCCCCTCACTCTGCTGGTTGCCCTTCTCTGGATCTATTCAGAGTTGCCAATGTGCAACCCACCACAGCAGATCACAGATGGGGAGCAGATCATTATTATGCTTCAACACTTATCCTTCTTATTTCCAGCTCCCAAGTTCTTCCTTCTTTCTTCTTTTTTCTCATACTAAACTACTCAAGAGTTGGTTAGTAGGTAAATGGCTTAGAACTTGTGTTTCATTTTCCCATAGAAACACCAAATAATTATATAATAAAACTATTATTATTGTTAGTTAGGTTCCTAGGCTAACCCACAGATCTTATTTCTCTCATAATTTGCTGAACCATTGCTCTGAATTCTGATAATGCTTCTTGAATACGAAAAGGAAAAAAAAAAAAGGAAGATACTCTCTTCCCCTTTTCCTGGGTACAGAGTGAACCCTGGGCAAAATCATGAAAAAGTTGTTTTCTCTTTGACATCTAGCCCACACCTACCTTTCTACACTCCTCTTTCCCAGCTCTCAGGTACCTTAAAAGATCCTAAGGCCCTCAGGATTCCATCTAGTTACCATCTTATCCCTCAAAGTACTTTATGCAAAAGTTACCTACCTTCATTCCACCCCACCTACTAAAATGTTTTCACACACACCCCCCCATTCCTGCAGCTAGGGGTTGAGGAAAGTAACCAATTGGACTAATTCGCACTAACATACAAATGACTAATAACACACTAAGCCTCCCAACTGTATTTGCATTTGTAAATGAGGGCATTTGTTAACTTAAATGTATCTCAGGTAGTATTTTAGCTATTATGTGTTTTTAAAAGGTGAAGCAAAAGATAATTCCAGCAGATAGGGAAAGGCCATAATGAGTATGGGAAGTATTTTGGGGGCAATTTAGCCACATGCCATAAGCAGTCTAGCTTTGCCTGTCAGTTTTCTCACCTTGGTATTAGGAGGGAAGAGATTCTGTTTTCCTAAGCCATTTTTATTTTACTCTTCTCCATTTTTTTTTGGCATGTCTGAACTTACAGATTCTCTAAATGCATGATAGTTGTAGTAGTCTTCTAGATGAGGAAGTCAGGCTGGTTCTGTACGTACATGTGAATGATTTATAAATTCAACCTCGTCAGAGATTGCATATGCCTAGAACCTCTCTTTATTGTCTCCAGTGGTTGTTTGGACTTTAGGTCTTCTGAAAAGTGAGAATATAGGTAACAACACGTAATGGTAGTGGGAATTTCAAAGGAAATGGCAGTGGACTCAAAATTAGTAGACTTGGGCTTTACTTTGGGCAAGTCATGATGCCTTACTGAGCCTCAGTTTCCTTTTCTACTAAAGGAGGGGGTTGTATTTCATGATTTCCAGGTTTCCTTGAAGATTTAATCCACACATACTATGATGTGTCCATTTAGCCAATATTCTAAGATTGCAAGAATTGATCCTAGCCTGCCATTCTGGTTCATACTAATCAAGGGAATGTTTTTTTTTCTTCCTTTAACACTATGTGTTCACTATAAAAATAATAGAAGAGGCAGGAGAAGATTATTGATAAATCATATAGAAAATTCTGATAAGCTTGAATTGGGTAGTAAGAAAATGTTGGATTTGACATCAGAAGATCTTGGTCAAAATCTTGGTTTAGTCACCTGTGTGACATTGGAAAAACCATTGAAGTCCCCTTCTGTCTCTACATTTTATGAAAAAAAGTTTCCTCCAATAGAAGCAATATTTAAAGACTAAGGCTTTGTGGGGACTTCTTGTGAGTCTCCTTTGTACCGTTCTGAACTTAATATGGACTCCTGTAGCATAGTGCTTGGAACATAGCAAGGACTTAATAAATGCTTGCTGACTTGTTTCAGATTTTTTTCTTCTTCCAGATGATACAGACCTGCTCTCGTTGTATTGATGGCTTTTGAAAATGTAATCAAATTTGCCTCTTTCTCATAGAAGGCTCATTACCCTGGGGCATAAGTACCAGTCAAACCGGAGTACCTTCCAGCAACTTAAAAGAAAAACTACAAAATGAGTCTGCGGTACAAGTGAAACATTATGGGACTGAAATAGGAAAGGGGGCCAGTTACCCTCCTTCCTTAGACCATAAAGACTATTTCCTTGGGGGATAATGATACTGGGTCAGCTTATCCATAACTATTTTTGCTGGCTGGATATAATTACTGAAGAGACATCTGATAAGTTTAGGAACATTTGAATAATAGAAAAGGCTGACATAATACAGAAGTTGGTGCTGGGAGTGAGGGAAAGAAGTTCCTTATTGGGCAGAAAAATATGAAACATTCTCTGGATGGTGTCATTCTCTTGCCTCACACTAGAAGGCTGGTCTTTGCTCTGCCCTCCTCTTCCCCACACCGAGGTATGGCAGCTGAGGGGAGGGATGAGAGCAAAGGACAGAGGGGTGGTAGTTTACTGCCTCTCTGGTTATAGTGGAAGGTGGAGGAGAACCTTAGGAAAGGGGTATAGACAAGCTTCCAGGGTGTTCTTGACTTAGGCCATGGAGCTCACTTTCTTCTCTCATTAGCTAATTTTCTCCCCTTAGTCACGACTTGTGATTTCATTAGTGTAGGGTACTTTAGGGTGAGGAAACTCCCTGGACTGATGGTATGGGTAAGTAACACTTCCATTACTTCTCTCACTTGAAGAGTTTCCTGGGTTTCTGAGAGATTATATGACTAGCTCAGGTTCACACAGCTCATGTCCATCAAAGGCAGAAGGACTTCCATCTAGTTCTTCATGACTCTAAGGCTGGCTCTCTACTACCCCATGATGTCTTTTAATGTAGCCATATTATGGGTGAAATGGGTTTTGTGGGCCTGTTTCTATGGGAAAATGCACTGTGATTTCTTAACATATTTTTGTCTGTACTTATTTGCTACTAACATATATATATATATAAAATCCCCATTACTAATAGTTCTGGGTGGAATTTTTATCCTTGCTCAATAGAGATGGTCCAGTCGGTTTATCTTTAGGTACCACACTCATTATTGTTTTCTCCTTGCCCTCTCGTAAATTTGTACTTATTAGGCATAGAATAGTTGAAAACCTCTGATGGCTTCCTTCACTGAGAGCTTCCACTTCTCTTCTTTGGTTGAGAGAGGACACCAGACACACCAGTAGAAATGCTCAAGAATGCATTCATTACAAGTTTCCAGTTCCACTTCATTTAAACTTCTTGCTCTTCTGCTCTTCTCTGCACCCTCCTAGGCCCAAATTACAATTTTTGCTCAGTGTTCTAGCCATAGCAGATGGAACTGAGAAGTCCAACCACCATGCACAGCTGGATCCCACGGAGTCCCCTAATGGCCTAGATGCACTCAGTACCTGGAACTTTAATAGCCTAATTAAGTGGAAATTCTTGGCCTTATGTGGGTGGGTCAGGAAAGAAAGAATTTCTAATGAGACTATTTTCTGCAATACAAAACAGGTTCTGTCTCTTAACCCTCTAAATGCATTGCCCCTGTGGTCACTGCATGTGTCCTATGCTGTGGACATCAGTCATGTCTCAAGATTCAAAACTCTACACCAAGATACATGAAAAGAACTATAGATACCATCAACTTCCTAAGAAGAGGATCTCTGAAAAACTGTTCCTCCTATATGGAATCGCAACATGTATCAACCAGAATTTTAGGTCTTCTGGAAAGATCTTAAGTGACCTTTTTCACCGTTTGCTTAGCCTGGAAAAGGTAGGACTAAAGCCTAGATCTCTACCAGGTTGGGATGAGTAACATGGATAAAGCTTTCTTTCTTTCTTTCTTTCTTTCTTTCTTTCTTTCTTTCTTTCTTTTTCTTTCTTTCTTCCTTCCTTCCTCTCTCTCTCTCTCTCTCTCTCTCTCTCTTTTTCTCTTCCTCCCTTTCTCTCTCCCTCTCTCCCTCTCTCCCTCCCTCCCTCCTTCTCTTCCTCCTTCCTTCCCTCCCTCCTTCCCCCCCTCTTTCTTTCCTTATGGAAGTGTTGATACATGGTTTGTGAGGAGAACAGGAAAAATTTTTGCACCTGATAGTACTAGATAAAATGGTGTCTAAACTGGTGTTAAAGTAAAGCATGATACTAAATGAGACTGAAAAATGTTTGTGATTTGTAATTAGATATTGCCCCCAAGAATTCCGACAATTTCATAATGAAAGTGTAGTATCATAGAAAGTATTAAGAGTCAGGAGAAATGGATTTTCTGGCAAACACACTCGCATATACACTATATATATATATATATGTTGTATATATATTGTGTGTGTGTGTATATATATAAACATATATATAAATAAACATATATATACAAAATACATCCATGGAAACATATGTGCATATGTGTGTATACACATATACATTTACATCCATATGTCTGGACCTATGATTTCATCCATATAGGGAACCCCTGTTATGAAAACCTCTTCCACCAAGGGAGAGCTGCCTCAAGTACTGAGAAGCAAAATGACTTATCCAACATTTTTCAGTGAGTATAAATCAGGTATAGCATTTGAATCCATTTCTTTCTACCTCCACGATTGGTCTTTTGCCTACTAAACCACACTGCCTATCTCCTGTACTACTACTATTGCTGCTATTTCTGCTGCTGTTTTTGATGCTTAGTGTGTAATATTTTAAGGTTTAGATATATAATTTCATTTGGTAACTTTCTGGATGACTTTATCTAAAGCACTTCATCTCTATAGTTCTCAGCTTCTACTTCCATAAAATTAGGGTTCTGGCCTCATACCCTCTATGTTCCCTTTTAGATCTATGGGTCAATGAATCTATGATCTTTAGAAAATTCTTGTTGGCATCATAGGTATGGACAATGCATGATAATTTGGTGAAGCAAGTGGATGACAAATGGATGAATAAATGAAATAAATGAATAAATGAAAAAAAATTTATTAAGTGCTTACTGCATGCCAAGTACAATAATGAATACTGGGGATGCAAATAGGTAAGTAAGACACTTCATGCTCCTAAGGACATACTAAATAAATGCTAAATAAAGGAGCTTGCATTTTAATGGGGGTGGGTAGGGTGGGGAGACAATGTGTGTAGAAGGTTTTGATTGTAATTCCAATGGAAAGGCCCTTTTCAGCTGCAGGGTGGGTGTCAAGACCCAAGGGTCCTTAAACTGCCACGGCAGATGAGGGGCTCTGGAGTGTGTTTTGGCAGGGAAGATGGTAAGGCCATTATATGTAAATATATAATTACAAGATATATCAAACTCTTGGATCCTGTGGATTATACCAACAGATATAATGTTGTTAATTTTATGTACTAAAATTAACATCTAAATATGGGTTGATAAATGAATTAGTGTAGTACTATAACCATTATTTTTTTAAAAATAAGAACTTTAACATGAGTTTATATGTAAAGTCTAAAAGACAGACCAATAAATAGTTCCTGGCCTATGCACCAACCATTCTGCTATTTGACATAGAAATAACAACAGCAACAACAATCACAACTAATGTTTATATATTGCTTACTATGTTCCAGGAACGATGCTAAGTGCTCTACAATTCTTATTTCATTTGCTCCACACAATAACCCTAGGAGGCATGTGCTATTATTATCTCCTCCATTTTGCAGATGAAGGAATTGAGGCAGGGTCATACGGCTAGTAACTATCTGAGGCCAGATTTGAACTCAAGTCTTCCCAACTCAAGGCCTGGTACTGTTATCCACAGCACCACCTAGCTGGCTAATAAAGCAATACAAATAATAATAATGATTATTATTATTATGTTATAGCTTAGTAGACACATCATAAAAAAAGCTCAGTAGAAGGGGAAAAAGTACTATAATGTATGTGGCCCAGTCACAGTTGCTGAGACAAATGTAGAAGTTGAAGAAAATCAAAGTAAACTCTGTCCTTCAACATGGTGCAGTGGAAAAAATACTAAATCTTGAATCAGGGCCCCTGAATTCGAATCCTGGGTTTTTCATTAACGATCAGTATGACATTGGGCAATTTGTTCAGCTCCTTTGGTCCTTAGTTTCTTAGTCTATAAAAGGAGGAGTCAGACTACATAACTCCTAAGATCCCTTCCAGGTCCAAATCTATGTTATATGATACTGTGATCTGTTAATGAAAATGTGCATTTCTATAACTTTCATGCATTGTTCCGAGGTCTGTCTGTCCTCTGAGGCCAGGTCGAATAAATAAAATTTCTTTTCCAGGTGACAATCCTTCAAATATGTGAAGATAGCTGTCATGTTTCCTCCTAAGTCGTCTTTTCTGTTGAAGCAAACATTATTAAGCATTGAGTGTGTCCCATGCAATGGGGATACAAAGATGCAGAGAAAAATCTCTACTTCCTCCTACCAGTTCTCATGTGACATGATCTCTAGTCCCTTTGCTATCCTGGTTATCCTGCTTTGTACCCTCCCTAACTTGTCAATACCATTACTAAATGTAGTATATGGAACTAAATACTACATTCCAGATGTGGTCTGGCCGGAACAAACAACAACCCAGCTATCATTTCCCTTTTGCTAAATCTTATAATAAGCTATAACATGACCCAAGATTGCAGTAGCTTTTTTGACCCTCAAGATAATGCTTTTGATTTATGTTGAGCTTGCAGGCTACTCACCTCCAAATTTCACATGCTAGGTAGATTGTATCTCTGATGTATTATAGGCTAAATAGGGTTAGTTGGCTGTCCTGGCAAACTAACTACCACACATAATGTTCCTGTGGGAAAAATGGATTCTAATTTTTTTTAAAGTCATTGTTTGGAGATATAATGTATCTGTGTATATATATATAATATGTTGACATCCAAGCAATGGCTATATATATATATATATATATATGTGTGTGTGTGTGTGTGTGTGTGTGTGTGTGTGTGTATATATGTATACACACACACATATACATATATATGTACATATACAGACACACATATATATGAAATTTTGTTGTTGTGCAGCCATTTTCAGTAGTGTCCAACTCGTCTTGACCTCATTTGGTTCTTTCTAGGCAAAGATGCTGGAGTGGTTCACTATTTCCTTCTCCAGATCGTTTTACAGATGAGGAAATTGAGGCAAATAGGGTTGTGACTTGCCCATGGTTACATAGCTAGTAAGTGTCTGAGGCCAGATTTGAATTCAGGAAGATGAGTCTTTCTGACTCTAGGCCCAGTACTCTATTCACTGTACCACTTAGCTGCATATATATTATAAAATATGATTGATTTGAATATATTATATACTTATGTGTTATAAAATATTATATGTTTGGATATATATTTTTATTTAAGCAATGACTTTACATAGTATATATGTATATGTTTGGATATATAATATATATCTAAAGAATCTCTTTTGAAATAAAATAGAAACCATTTTCTCACAGGAACAATATCTATATATCACTGTATATCTGCACTGAAGGAAGTGGAGTAGATAAAGAGCACCAGGAGAGGTAGGAGAAGGAGCTAAATCATTCAGTCTGATAGAATCCAAGGGAGAAGAGAGTTTAAGAAGAATGTGTGCGTGCTATCTATCTATCTATGTATATATCTATGTATGTATCTGTGTATGGATCTATCTGTGCATATACAGATATATGTATACATTCATTTATATAATACACATATAATTTCTGTGTGTATATGTGCCCATACATAAAGATGGACAGATAGACAGGCAGACAGGTAGATAGATAGATAGATAGATAGATAGATAAGATGTACATAACCTTCTTTAAAATCTCTTTTCCCTCAGATTCTATGGGATTGAACTATTTAGATCTTCCTTGGAAGGTCTATCAACTTCCGTGGATTCATCTATCATTTTTATGCAAATGACTTCACAATGTTTAATTCTAGCCTTAATGAGCCTTTCCATTCTGTATAGAGAGCTTAGCTTTCACATTTTCAACTGCCTGTTGGACATCTTCACTTCTCTCTATGCATCAGTACCTTAAAATAAATACAATTACATTGTTTTCCCCCTACAAATAATCTCTTCCTGACTTCTTTATTTCTTTTTGCACTATCATTATTCTCTTAGTTCCTTAGGCTCTAAATTTAGAATATAAAGACTTTGATACTTTCATGAATATACGATTTATTCAGTGTAGGGACTCACTCCAGTTCCTGCCTAACCATTCCTGACCATCCTATTTGACTCTTGTCCAAGTCTTCCAAATTCTTCGTGGGGAGGGGGGCTACCCAATGTAATGGGGGCCTTTCTCTAGATGCATGGATACTAACGAGCACATAGGCTGTCCTAAGTTATCCCTAACTCTCATCACATGACTGGACCACCTCCTTTTCTGGTCATACAATACTGTTAGCTCTCTGAAACCATCTTTTATGTAGCTTCTCTTGAGCTCTTTTATTGGTAATGAGTTACAGCCTACTGATATCCATCACACATCTCAGTGAAGAGCTATTGCTCTTCAAATGAGCCTAAACTTTGATTCATTGCATTCTCTGGTACTTCATGACTTGTGACCATACAAAAGGAAGATGTTAAAAGGATGTGTGTGTGTGTGTGTGTGTGTGTGTGTGTAAAAACTTGGTGCATTAAAAGCACCATGTAATGTTCCAAAGGCAAGTCAACTCATTTTTGTCCTTTCCATTTAATTCTAGGCCTGGATCATTATTCATCTACAGTGTTTACCCAAATTTAATTTACTGATGGAGCAGTTCAATGGGTTGTTAAATTAACTGCATACTATGGTCTGGACAATAATTTTCTTCATCCATTTGGTTTTTCCCATTTGGATTGTTAGGCAAAATTATTCTAAGTAATTATAGATCTCATTTGGTGGCTCTGTAGTGTACCAGTGCTTGATTAAAATAATACAATGTCATCTCCAAATAGAAACATCTAATGGACTGCCAGCTATAGAGAATTCTTCTTCCATTTGGACTCTGTTCTGGAAATGCTCTACAACAGCAAAATATCTTTGGCAAGCCTACATCTCCCTGTTTTATGCTTCACTTGATATTTGTAATCAGATGGTAATTAAACAAAGTTATCTCTGTTGTTACATCTTTCAAAGTATCTTAAAGGATTTTGACGTGTGTGGGAGACACTTTGCTGGAAAAGAGTCTTTACAGCAATATTTTGTATTATCAGATAATTTTTATATAATTATAATTATTTAATATATACAAAGGGGTTTTATGTTCTTTGTTCTTTTCAGTCAATTGTTTAACTGAGAGATGAGGTATCCTGTAGAATATCATTTGCAAAACCCTGCCTATTCCCTTGTCATATCTTCATCAAGGATGTCTTTAATGCTTGTGTATATTATTATCATAAAGCTTTGTAAAGATGGAAGAGGAACATGAGTTGGTAGTCATTAATGTTTTCTTGGTCCTCCCCTTTTTTGGAAAGGACCTAGATTTTCCCCAAACCCTTTATATCCTTCCCATTTTCAGATGATTTAAGAGTTGATCCCTCAATCCCTTCCAAGCTGTGTTAAATCCATCATAAACCTCCTATTTTTATACTTGACCTAGTCTAGTTGGTCTTTCCATCTCCATTTTCTCTAGGGACATTTCCACCTCCTCATGTAACATATTAACAACTGTGATGTTAGAGTCCAAATGAGGTAGCTCCACTTTCATTAATGGATAAGCATTTGCTTACATTCATCCTTACCAATTGAGATTTTGGGGTGGGGTGGAGGAGGGGGGTGTTTGTCTTCCTCCTTCTAGTTTCATCCTTAAATACCCTTGGGATGGTTTAGTTGAGTCTCTTGCCAAGCTTTCTATAAATTTTTTTTTCTTCCAAGTCTTCTCACTGTTTTATGAGCAGCACAGCTCATAATCTTCAACCACCCTCCTCCTTATGATTTCACAAATGAGTTTATGTTATAAACTGGTGTTGCCTTTGGCTGCCACATCTCTTTACCTGGCAAGAAGAATATTTGCTGGCTGAGGTGGTTTCTAGGCTCTTTTGGTCTCCTCCTTGTGGCAATGATTTACATTAGAGATAAGACAAATGGTTGTAATACAAAATACGATTTGATAATATGAGACGAACGATGTGCTGTGAGAGAGTGGAGGAGGTGAAATTTGAAGTTCCCTTAGGAGAAGGTCCATGTCTTGGAAAAAAGGTATCTCCAGAGCTTTAGAAAAACACATTGTACATAAACAGATCTTCAATGAAAAATTATTGAATCATTTCAAATTTTAGTGAGGCTCGGGTACATAAAAGAATCCTTTGCTGAATACTTTTTGGAATATTTTTAATGTAGACAATTGTCCCATTATGTTATCAGTTTGGATTTTTATTAGTTTTCTGAAAAATATAGTTTAGTTTGGCTAATAGGCCTTGTATTTTTGTAGAGATGGAGCTAAGTTCAGATGAAAAACAAAAGATCAATGTTAATGATTTGTCAATTAAAAAAATCTGGCTACCAAAAACCTGCAAAGCATTGTACTATATTCTTGTTGTATGAAGATGAATGTTTATTATCATGTATTTCAATTTAACTATAAGGGAACATGGAATTTAAAGCTGCTCTTTTAGTCAAAAAATCTTATAAATGATTTTGATTACATTTCAATAAAGGAATAAGAAAGTTATAGAAAGATTATTTTGTTTCTACTATCAGCCATGAACTTTCCTATTGATAATATAGACGTAGTTCTCAGATGTTTAACACATGCAAAACCAAAACCAAAAAGTTTCTTAAGAACCATAAAATTATGTTGGAGGAGGTGTGGAAAAATTGGGACACTAATTCACTGTTGGTGGAACTGTGAACTGATCCAACCATTTTGGAGAGCAATCTGGAATTATAAAACTGTGTATACCTTTTGATCCAGCAACACCATGATTAGGTCTGTTTCCCAAGTTTATTGTGGAAAAAGGAAAAGAACTTACATGTTTTAAGATATTTATAGCAGCTCTCTTTATGGTGGCAAAGAACTTTAGGTGATGCCCACAAATTGGGGAATGGCTAATCAAGTTGTTATATATGATTGTGATGAAATACTACTGTGCTATAAGAAATGATGAGCAGGTTGGTTTTAGAAAATCATGGAAAGACTTTCATGAAGAGTGAAATGAGCAGAATCTGTACACAGCAGCAGCAATATTGTTCAAAGAACAACTTTGAATGACCAAATCATATTGAGTATTATAAATATTCAAATGAACTACAAAGAATTTATAAAGGAAGATGCTGTCTACCTCTAGAGAAAGAACTAATAAATACAAGTATATATATGTATACATATATATTATATGCTTTTACATATATGTGTATGTGTATACACACATATTTGTGTCTAATGGTAGCCTTCTCTAGGGCAAGTGGGAAGGGAGGAAAAAAAATAAAAAGTGTACAACAGAGAACAAAAAAATTAGAAGGAAGCACAGAAAAGTAGGGTAGCTTTGAAAACAATACTTATTACCTAGTTTTTTTAAAAGTAAGCAGTGTGAAATGGAAATTCATGTTTTTTATTGAATCCTCTTTTTATGTTGTATTATGCTGTGTCCATGGAAATGTTTCTTTTTTTCTTTATGTATTTAAGTTCAAAATGAATAAAAAAAATAAAAGAACCAAAAAGTCAATCTGAGAGAACTCAATTTTTCATGAAAAAAATATAAACACTAAAAGGCTGTATCAGGAAATGAACATTGTAATATTGTTTTCTACATATTTTCAAACCTCTACATCTTAGGCTGTGTATACTGGCACCAGTGGGGAACATATACCAAAGACCTGGATTGGGGTCCATTGGTTGATCCTTCTTTAAGGCTCAGTTTATTAACCTATATGATAGAGACAGTACATGCATTACCTCCCTCATAGGGTTGTTGTGAGTATCAAATAAAGTACTTGAAATAAGGTGCTTGATATCTAAACCAGAAAGAATCATATCAATACAGAGTATTATTTCTGGGACACATTTTTCTTTCATGAAAAATGAGGAGATTGGACCAATGATTTGTAAGCTACCTTCCAGCTGAGGATTCTATATTTTCTTGGTTGTTGAGAGTTCCCTGGCCCCTTTCCTGTGCTGACTCAGAAGAGAGGTGCTGCATCAGAAATCCCATGAGCTTTTATCTACAGCAAGACATGGATAGCTTGGGCTGGTGAAAGTACTGATTGGGTACTTAGAGAAATTCAGTTTTTACATTTTACTATCCTTAAAATAGTCAATGGACATTATGAGACTTGGTCTCCAAAGCTCAAGTTAAAGGTTCTTTTCCCATTTTATGAATGGAGACACTGGAGTAAAGGCAAATGGCTAATTGAAAGAGAGCTGAGATTAGCAGCATAAAACTTTCTGAAACAAGAATCTCTTTTAAAGAATGTTTTTGGAATAAAGATGTGATTTATGTAGACGATGGACCATTTTAAAATTCAAGTTCTAGGAGGGTAAAGGATGTGTTGTGTGTGGTATATTTGGAGTATTTAATAAGCTCAATTTTCTGATCCATTGTTAGACCACACGACCTATGAAAAGATTGCACTAATAGAATTCTTTTTTGTTTGTTTGTTTGTTTTGGTTTTTTTGATGAGGCAATTGGGATTAAGTGACTTGCCCAGGGTCACACAGCTAGGAAGTGTCAAGTGTCTGAGGCTGGATTTGAACTCAGGTCCTCCTGACTCCAAGGTCAGAGCTCATACTAGCAGAATTCTAGTCCCCTGGAATGGAAATAGAGCAGCTCTACTTCAGGTGGCTCTACCTTGTGTTTCTGAGTCCTCCAAGAGGCTGTATCTTTAAGTCAGGATGGTATAGTGGAAAGATAAATGGCTTTGGATTTATAGAATCAAAGAACTGGGAAGGACCTCAGAGGAACTCTAGTCAAACCTGCAACTGTGAATCTCCTCTAAAAACATTTACTTGCTCCCTATGTGATCTTGGACAAGTAACAGCCTCTCTAGGCTCCAGTTTCTTCAGTTGAAAATTAAAGAGGTTGTATTAGATGATTTCCAATATTCCAGAAAATTCTATATCCAATGATCCACAGGTTATGTTCCCCACAGGACTGTTCTTAGGGACCCATACTGACACTCATTTTTCTGCTCATAGTGTGTCTTAGGAAAGTAGGATGAGGATTGAAGGAAATTTGTCTTTCTATAATTGGGGATGATATATATTTGTGTGTGTGTGTGTATTTTTTTTTTCTGGGGAGGATAGAACTGAGTATAATTTATCTATCTACGTCTGTATCTGGAGGCAGCTAGGTGGCTCTGTAGATAGAGCACTGGGCCTGGAGTTAATTTTCAGGAAACTGGAATGGTTTCAAGACACTGGAGTGGTTTGTCATTTCCTTCTCCATTGCATTAAGGCAAACAGAGGTTAAATAACTTGCCCAGGGCCACACAGCTGGTGAGTTCAAATCTGGCCTCCAGATATCGATACAGATAGGTAAATCACACTTGCTTCTGCCCTTCTTGCCAGAAAAAAAAAATATATCATCCCCAAATGTGGAGGGGCAAATTTCCTTCAGCCCTCATCCTACTTTCTTTCCCTTAGTTAGTGGCCTACATACAGTAACACTTTCCTAAGATATACTAAGAGAAGAAAGAAGAGTGATAGTATGGGTCCCTGAGAACAGTCCTATGGGGAACATAACCTATGGATCATTGGATACAGAATTTTTAGGGATTCTGGAGATCACCTAATACAATTCCTTCCATTTTCCAGTGCCTTTGCCAAGAAAACCTCATACAGGGTCACAAAGAGTTGGGCATGACTGAACTGAACAACAACCTATCTATACATCTAATCTCTATCTATGTTTTTTCCTGTAACTATATCAGCTGTTTGTCTAGATCAGGATTGAGATCTAGCTCTAGATTTAGGTAGATTATATAGTTAAAGAAAGGGAGAGCCATGTTCTGTCTTTTTTTCATAAATGAGGAAGCTACAGTCTAAGCAAATGAAGTGGCTTGCCCAAAGTTTCCCTAATTTAGCATTTACTCTGACCATAACACTTGTATAAAATAAATAGTATTTATGCAGTACTTTAATATCTGTGGGAAAAGAACTTTACAAATATTATCTCATTTAATCCTCACAACAACCCTCATAGGTAGGTGACATTATTATCTCCATTTTACAGTGAGGGAAACTGAAATAGACTTGCCTACAGTCACACATAGTATTTGAGGCCAGATTTGAACTCCAGGTCTAATCACTGTGCCACTGAGCTGCTCTAGAAAAGCAGAATAATTCCTTCTCTTAAGGAGCTCACATTCTAATACTGGAAAACAATACACACAGGAGGTTTCTGCTGCAAGTCAGATGTAAAAATCCAGGGGTTCTTAGAAAGCAGCAACAAAGCAGATAGTAATACATATTCAGTAGAGTTATTTCCATGGGTAAAACCACATTTGTTGAACTCTTTGTCAGTGCAAAGAACTTCAGTGATGAGAAATTTGATTTTTGGTTCTTCAGTACTTGTGGCTGTTGAGGAAGGGTTACAAGACCTGAAGAAGCAGTTGACAGGTCACATCTTCACAAGAATTACTCCACTGAATGATAGTTGCAGGGGGTGGGCTAGGTGCATGACCTGTGGGCTGGAGGTTGCTGCTATTTCCAAGGCACTTTTGCTTGGATATATGTAGGTGGAAGGTGATGATGACGGTAGTTGGAATAGCAGGATCCTTCTTAATAGAAGATGATCAATTTGGGTGATAGCTGCGGGACTAGGAGGGCTGGATTGGAAGTAGTGTAGGTCCTCTTCCCAGGACTTTTGAGCACAGGGTGGGGCAGTGCCCACAGGGGTTTCAAGGAAGTAGTGGTTGAAGAGATAGGAGTGGTTTTTTTGCAAATTGAATATTCCACTTTCTTTCTCACTTGCAGAAAGCCTTTATGTTTTAACTAGGCTGGCTTGCCAACTTTATTGGTGGCATTGCATATTGGTAGAAGTAGGGATGGTGACCTTCTTCTCCACAAGGGTTGTGTCCCAGAGGTTGGAAACAGGGCTGATGGTCTGAGAAGTACTACTGTTCCCCAGGTCACTGATCTCTGTAGGTGGTAGTTAGTCACCAGTTAGTATTGGTGACAGCTAGAGTGGCTGGCCCCTTTCTCAAAAGAGACTGCTTCCATAGATCAGGTTTGTTGAAGATGGGGTGTCAAGCTCCAAGCCTTGAAGGTGGTCTAGGGAGTGGTGCTGCTCCTGGGGTTTTTGGGTTTACCTTGTTCTTATAATGTCAAGAAAACAACAAACAAACAAGAAAGATGCCTAACATAGACCAACATCTTACACCATATATGAAGATAAAGTCAAAATGGGTACATGATTTAGACATAAAGGGTGATACTATAAGCAAATTAGGAGAGCAAGGAATGGTTTACCTGTCAGATTTATGGAGAACAGAAGAATTTATGACCAAGCAAGAGATAGAGAACATTATGAAATGCAAAATAGATAATTTTGATTATATCAAATTGAAAAGTTTTTGTGCAAACAAAGCCAATGCAGCCAAGATTAGGAGGGAAGCAGAAAGCTAGGAAGCAATTTTTACAGCCAGTGCTTCTGATAAAGGCCTCATTTCTAAAATATATAGACAAGTGAGTCAAATTTATAATGAAAGTCATTCGCCAATTGACAAATGGTCAAAGAATATGAAAAGGTAGTTTTCAGATGAAGAAAATAAAACTACTTATAGTAAAAAAAAATGCTCTAAATCACTATTGATTAGAGAAATGCAAATTAAAACAACTCTGAGCTACCACATCACACTTATCAGATTGGTTAACATAACAAAACAGGAAAGTGATAAATGTTGGAGATGTGGAAAAATTGGAACACCAATGTATTGTTGGTGGAGTTGTGAACTCATTTAATCATTCTGAAGAACAATTTGGAACTGTGCCTAAAGGGCTATTAAAACTGTGCATACCTTTTGACCCAGCAATACCACTTCTAGGTCTGTATCCCAAAGAGATCATAAAAATGGGAAAAGGACTCACATGTACAAAAATATTTATAGTAGCTCTTTTTGTGGTGGCCAAGAATTGGAAATTGAGAGGATACCCATCACTTGGGGAATGGCTGAACAAGTTGTGGTGTATGAATGTAATGGAATACTACTGTTCCATAAGAAATGATGAGCAGGCAGACTTTAAAAAAACCTGGAAAGACTTACATGAACTGATGCTGAGTGAAGTAAGCAGAACCAGGAGAACATTGTACACAGTAACAGCAAATTTGATAGACTTATTCCTTTTCAGCAATTCAAGGATCTAAGACAATTAAAAAAGATTCATGATGGAAAATGCTATCCACATCCAGAGAAAGAATTACGGAGTCTGAATGTGGATAGAAGCATACTATTTTCTCTGTTATTTACTGTTATTTACTCTGTTATTTACCAGTCACTTCCAGAAAGCATTGAAATAGTTCTCTGAGAAGTGGTTGCTTTTTAAAGTCACCAGATGATCTGGGGATTCTGGGAGTGTGGAAATTTCCCATGGTACCTGCGTAACTATTGCCTTGGGTGCCTGGGTAGCAATTAGGTTATAAATAACTACAGAGTTTGATTCAGCTCAAAGTGGAGAGATTGGGAGTTTGCCCTACAGAAAGAGAGAAAGAGAAGAGTGGGACAATGTTGAGGTACAAGGTGTGGTTATATTGAAGACAAAACCCACAATTGGCTGTCATGGGAAGGCTGAGATGTGACTCATCTTCACATCCTCCATCGGCCACACATCCCTTGCAGTTAGACCACGTCTCCCTGGCAGTCACAAACAACATCTTGCCTAGAAGTTCTATTTTCCTCCTTTTCAGGAAGAACCTCATATTTATTACTGAGCTCCAAGTGTTAATTAGTTCTTTTTTTTTCTTCTATCAAATTCTTCTGTTTTTCCGACTCTGGACACAAATCAGGATTTTGTCCTTCTTCACATGTTATTTGAGCCTAGGAGCAGTACAATCACACTAAGGTCCACGTGCTTCCATCCCCTTCATGTTTAGGGAATTTATTTTGATAAGTGGTTCTCAAAGTATGGCCTGGTGATCTGTGAGGGTCCTTTCCAGGAGACCTATAAAGTCAAAACTATTTTCATAATAATACTAAGATATTTTAATTCAATGTGAATAGATATAACCCACTTGAAAACTTTGGTGGAACCTTGCAATGATAAGTAATCAAAAATGATTTGAAACACCTATTGTTTGTCAATATTAATAGATTTAAAGGGAACAATGATTCCCTGGAAAAGATGCTTTTATTTGAGGAAAATGGAAAATTAGCAAGAAATTATTTGCTAGAAATTTTTACTTGCCATAGGCTCATGATTAGATTAAAATCGAGAGCACAGAATCGTGTTCTTTATATGACCACAACTTTTTCTTTGTGATTGAAAACAACTGGGATGATCTCTGATATCTAGAGAGCTGATGAGGACCAATTGGGCATTGTCTGTGATGCAAATGAAAGAAACATAGTGGTCTCTAGTACACAGAAAATGCTATTAAATATTTCTCTTTCCACAACCAGTATTGGTTTTAGATACCTGAAATTCCTTTCTCTCTCCTTCTCTTCCTTCCTTCCTTGCTTCCTTCCTTCCTTGCTTCCTTCTTTCTTTCCTTGTTTCCTGCTTTCCTCCCTCCCTTCTTCCCTCCCTCCCTTCATTCCTTCCTCCCTCCTTTTCTTCCTTACTTCCTTTCTTCCTTCCTTCCTTTCTTTCTCTTTCTTTCTCTTTCTTTCTTTCTTTCTTTCTCTTCCTTCCTTTCTTTTTGCTTTTTCTTCATTTCATTCTTTCTTTTGTTCTTCCTTCCTACCTTCCTTCCCTCCCTCCTTT
>NW_020954572.1:25996518-26007471 GCF_900497805.2 Vombatus ursinus | reverse complement strand
TTCTTTCTTTCTTTCTTTCTTTCTTTCTTTCTTTCTTTCTTTCTTTCCTCCTTCCTTCCTTTCAGGGTTTTTTAAAATTATAACAGACTAATTTTTTTAAAAATACCATTGGATCCAGAAATCATTCACAATGTTTCTTTTCCTTATTTTCTCAAGTCACTTTCCCTTTGCTCCTGAACAGGTTTTGCAAGTAGAAATTTACCCTTCTCCATGGGCAGCTACCTTCTTGTTCTTTTGTTTTCAGGCTTCAATCACTGGTGACATGTCTGCAATTCATACTGTTCTGGGTATCTTTTGTAACCATTATCATCTGAAAGACATCTAAAGAGTTTTTTTTGTTTTTGTTTTTTAGTGCTTGAGAGGATTAAGTTTCATTTTTTTTTTTGCATTCCACTTAATTAAGTGGAAAAGTTGATCCACACTGACATGAGGGGTTCAGTTTTGCAGGAACTTTTTTGTTTTTGTATTGAAAACAATCCATTTCTCTTTTTTTTCCTCAAGTTGGGGTAAAAATGATTGGCTCTTCCTCCACCCCCCCACAGATGACATTCAACTAAATATGAATCACCCCATCATGCAGTGTGATTACTAAAAATCACTCCCCCCAAAAAAAACTGGTGGGAGGAAGATTCTTGTTTAGTTACTGGGAAAGCATTAGCAAAAAAGATGACACTTTCTAAGTATTGAGGCTATGCCCTAAGATCAAGGAAGAAGTCAACTATCAATGGAACCTGTGTTGAACCAGACTCAGTTTGCTTTTACATCTGTATTATTTTAATAAAACAATCTACAAATAAATACAAAACAAAAGGGCAAATGTAGAGACATATTGCAAGTAAGCATACATGTAAAAAAGGTAAGTGCGAATTAGATCTGAATATTCATGAGTCACAAATCATTGACAGTTTGGAATAATGTAAAGCAGCTTTATAAATGAGGTTAAGGCAAGGGACATCAAAGAAATGCATCGTTAAATCAATAGCAATCTGATTGTGCATATACTTGTAAATTGAAGTTACAATTTTTGTGAGATAGGAGAAAAAAATACTGTGTATCTGATGAAAAAGGAAGACACATAAATACTCCTTTTTTTCCTATTAGATTTCTGCAATTCAGCATGCATTTGGAGACTTGCTGGGGAGAAAATGAGCAGTCTGGTTTCTCTCCACCAAAGATAGAGTTTGTCTCCTTTTTGCTGTCCCATCTCTGAATTGGCCTTGCTTGCTATTCTAGAAAAAGTCAATATTCAATGATTCCTATATAGTCACTTTCTAAGATGAAAACAATCACCAAGTGTCGGTGACTTTTGTAGATGACTAAGCTTCTAATCAGAGAGCCATTGTAAAATCACTTCTGTTGGACCACAAGCACTCTTTCAATGAATTTCCTCAGAGGGAGCTGGTTTCAGATGAATTACAGGTATAAGAATAAATTGCTAGAGTAAGTCTGGAAGAGAGCAGGGCTGTAAAAGATGGGTGGCACAACTATTTAAATCAAAGCTTCTTTTCATTTTTTTCCCAACAAGTCACTGGTTATTAATTACATTTTGGCTCTTTTGTCTCAGTGGCATTTTTTTAGATGTTGTTTAATATTTGAAATGGAGGAACTTAAAATACTGCTGACCCTAAACAAATTGCTAACTGGTCCAGGTCCTTCACTTAGAGCAGAAAAGGTTCCAATTACTTTTTCTTAGATGTGCACATTTGGGAGACTTATCTACAAGTTATAAACGAGGGCTTTCAGCCTCCATGCTCTGTGAGCCTCTTCATTGTATCCTTGCAAGTCGTGCAGAATGATTGATGAAGCAAGTGACGTCACTGTGGAAATCATGTTGACGCCAAAACCAAACAATAGCACTAATTTTGGAAGCGGCTGAGGGATTTGCGGTCCTTTCAGAAAATTAATCTACATCTTTCTGCTGGACTGGGTTTTTAAAACAGCCACCCTGATGAATGAAGTTAACAATTAGCCTGTGTCACATTTAGAGGAGAGAAATCCAGTTGTGGGATGTTTGGAAGGAGATAATTTTGTTTTCTCTCCAATTCGGTATGTTAGGCTATAAGAAGCTAGTAGGTTACTTATTCTTTTTTTTTTTTTAATGCACCAGACTTGTGCTTTCATCAGGTTGGAGTACTCCCAGCATTGAAACTCTCTCCCCTGATGCAGGTCACCAACACTGTATTATGAAGTAGCCTTAGAGATTTGCCCTGGGCACTGTGAAAGTAAGTAACTTGCCCATGGTCACACAGATGGTATGAGTCAGAGTCAAGCTATGAACCCAGGTTTCCCTGACTCTAAGACTAGACTCTATTCACTATGCTACTCTATTCCCTCCCTCTCTATTTCCCTCTTTTATACCCCTTGTGTATCCTAAGAAGCTCCCTTCCAAAACAAATGGCTCTAGAATTTTTATGGCCTTTTCTATGCAAAATCTGCCTTCTGACTTGCTATACTGGTTCTGATGGAATAATCTGATGGCTACAAATGGCTTTGTCCGCAAGGTATACCCAGCCAGAATTTTCCTATTACCGACTCATCCCAAAGCAATTAGCATTTTTTTTTTGCAAAAACTTTTGTTATTCCTTTCTTATATTATTTATTTCTGTAATGTGTTAAAATGCTTCATTCAAGGAATCTTGAATATTCAGGAAAGGATCTTACAAGTGATTTAATCTACCCTCTTCATTTTACAGATGAGGAAGCGGAGGCTCAGAGTGAGAGACTTTCTTTTAAGCATTTTATCCATAGCATTTGCTTAATGATTTCTACTGGCAGGGTTTCTCATAAATCAACAACTCTGGGGCAATCTTTCTTTCCTGAATCTTTCCCGAATCTTTCCCCTTCCCAAATTAGTTCTATTAATAATAACTTATGATTGAATAGTATATTAAAGTTAACCAAATATGTTATGTGCTTTATCTTACTTGCTTTTCTTAACATTTTTGTGAGGCCTACCACACAAGGTACCATTATCCCAATTTAATAGATGAAAATAAAATTTAGTGATGATAAGTGGCCCTTGATCACACAATTGATATAGGTCAGAGACAAAATTTGAACCCAGTTCTTTTCTTTCTTCTAGCTCCCTCCCTCTCCACCTCATATTAGAGAAGGCCACCATTTGACACAGATTTTATAAATATATGTAAAATCATACTATGCATACTTCTATTTATCAGTTCTTTCTCTAAAGGCAGATACCATCTTCCTTCATAGGTTCTTTGTAGTTGATTTAAGTGTTTATAATACTCAGAATAGCTTGGTTTTTCACAATTATTCTTTGGACAATATTGCCATTACTGTATACAATGCTCTCTTGGTTCTGCTCATTTTACTCTTCATTATTTCATGAAAGTCTTTCCACCCTGCTCATCATTCCTCATAGCACAGTAATATTCCATCACAATCATATATCACAACTTGTTCAGTCATTCCCCAGTTGATGGGTATCCCTTCAATTTCCAGTTCTTTGCCACCACAAAGAGAGCTGCTATAAATATTTTAGGACACATAGATTCTTTTCCTTTTTTCTTGATGGTATTGCTGGGTCAAAGGGTATATGCAGTTTTATAATTCTTTGGACATACTTCCAGATTGCTCTCCAAGATCAGTTCACAGTTCCCCCAACAGTATATTACCCAGTTCTTTTCTTAGTCCAAATCTAGCACTTCGTGCAAGGGTATGAAAACAAGATGAGGAATGTTGTGTTTGAGGAATAGCAAGAGAGCCAATTTGGCTGGACAATAAAATGAGTGAAGGTAATAATTAAACTTCAAGTAGACATGAGCCAGATTTCTCTTCTGTAAGATGAAGGAGGTGAACCAAATAGTCTCCCTGTCCCTTCCCGCTCTAAAATTTTATTCTCTGACTCACTATGTTTAGTAGCAATTTTGCCTCCCTGCACTAATGAAATCATGGATCCAGAATGCCCTTCCCCAGACCCTCTAAAATAATTTTAGTGAAGAATGGAAGGATTCAAATGAAGGAATGAGCCTGGCTCTGTTTTTAAATGAGGAACGTGGAAGAATATTCAGACAACTCTTTGTGGTAACAAAGAACTGGAAATTGAGGGGATGCCCATCGACTGAGGAATGGCTGAACAAGTTGTGGTATATAATGGTGATGGAATATCACTGTGCTGTAAGAAATGATGAGCAAATTGGTTTTACAAAAAACATGGAAAGACTTAAATGAAATAATAAAGATTGAAACAAATAGAACTGAGAGAATGTTGTATACAGTAGCAGCAATATTGTGAACAACCAAATTATCCTGAGTATTATAAATACTCAAACCAACTACAAAGGACCTGTGAAGGAAGATGCTATCCACCTCCAGAGAAAGAACTGCTAAATAGAAGCATACATAGTATGGTTTTGCATATATTTATAAATCTGTGTCAAATGGTGGCCTTCTCTAGTGTAGAGTAAGGAGGGAGGGAGAGAAGGAGACACATCAGAATTTAAAATGTAACAAAATAAATTAAATTAAAAAAAGAAAATTCAAAATTTTTACATAGTTGCTGTGGAGCTGACAAGTGACATTGAAATAAATGTGGAGTTATCTTTTTAACAAATAATCCCTAAAAAAATAGCACACAAGCTATTTACATCTAAGATATTGTGAGTAGCTAAAATAAATTTAATAGTTTGTTGTTTGGACCATATATACTGAAGCCTAAGGATCTGAAATATTTCCTGAAAATATTTGGTGATTATGTGTATGTGATATTGTGACAGGATTTGTTATACAAATGTTCAAAGATCTAGTATTAATTTGAAACACCTTTGATGCCTTCAAATTTAGTTTTAGCTACATTTATACATTAATCATTAGTATTATTTGTGTTTATTTTTTTATGGAGGTGGTAATTTTATTCCCAAATCTGTTGTCACACTTGTCTCACTTGCCATTGGGTAATCAATCCATCAGTGTTCCCAGGCATATTTCTATCAACTGATGCCTCAAGTGTCCCATTTTCCTATTTTTGAGCTCAGGCCTAGAATACTTCTTTAAGACTTTGAGGCAGAATTCAATAACACACATATTGATGGCATATGTGAGTTCAGGACACCCCAATTTTCATAATGTTCTCAATCTTCACCAAACAGTCTCAAAAGAAAATCATAAATGTCATTCTTTGTAGGTTTGTCCAAAAAAGTTCTGAATATAAAATTAATTCCATGCACAGATTAAATAAGAGGTCTGGAGGTGAGTTTAAAAGATCAGTCAGTCTAGGCCCTACGAATCGGTGTGAAATGCAGAGATAGAAGTGAGTTGGAGGTAAGATTGAGATTCCTGTTACAATGGAGAAAAGAATAAAATCTGAGTATTTTTCTTGGTTGTAGAATTGACTACTAACCAATAAATTAATCAACCAATTGACAAGTATTTATTTAGTTCCTACTGTGTGCTTGAAATTGTAGTAGGTACTGGGGATAAAATGAAAAAGCCCCTATGTTCACATAGAAACAACGAACATGGACTTGAACAGACTTAGAGAGATAGTGGAGGATAGAAAGGCCTGCTGTGCTATGGGCCATGGGGTCACAAAGAGTCAGACATGATTGAATGATAACAACAACTCTACATTCAAGGAATTTATATTCTATAAAGGGACACAATACATGTGCATACAAATATATACAAAATAAAATACAAGGTAATTATGGGGATAGGAGGCACTAGAAATTAGGGATTGGGAAAGACCTCACCTAGGAGATTTGAGTTGAGTTTTGAAGGAAACAACAGATTTTAAAAGATGGAAGTGTGAAGGAAGTGCATTCAAGGAATGAGGGAATACCCTATGAGAAATTCAGGGGGCAGGGGAGGGAACACTGAGTGTGAAGAACATTGAATGGGCCATTTTGCCTAGATGACAAGTGTGTGGATGTGAGAATTTTTCTTGTTTCTAAAAGAATAAGGAAATAACATATTTCCTTTGAAACTAACTCTAGAATCTGACCACTTTTACTGATGATCAAACCACAAGCATTTAGTAAATGTCTTCTGTTGTTTCCGTTTTGGCCAGAAACTCTGAAGGTCTTCCCCTCCAAGATACATTTTTTTTTGACTAAGTAAAGAGACCATTTTCTGCCTCATTTCTTATTAAACCTTAATCACTGAATATGTTGCCTCAGTCAAATGGAGACCTGTTAAAGACCTCAGCTTGAAAAAGCCACAGTCTCCCACTGCATCCTGGGTTATCTCCAGTCATCCTGATCTATATCTGGCCACTGGACCCAGATGGCTCCAAAGGTGAAAGTGAAGCTGGTGACTTTGCACAGCCCTGCCTCACTTAAGTCCAATTCACTTGCATGTCATGGTACCACCTCCCTGATGTTATGGTCCTCTTTGAGAATTAAGGACAAGCAACAACAACAATTGGATCTATGTGCTTGACAATTAGGGTGCAAAGACAAAAGGAAAATGTCCATGCCTGAAAGAAGCTTATGTCACATCAGGGGAGACAATATTATGTATGAAGTATATGTGAAATAGTAAGGATATATATATATGTGTGTGTGTATATGTATATATGTATTATATATATATATATATACACGTATATATGTATATAATTTTGCAGGGCAGGGAAGGTAGAGCTAATAACTGGGACTTCATTTAAAAGACACAGCTAGAGCTAAATGTTGAACAAAGCTGGGGATTCTTAGAGGTGGAGGTGAGTTGGAAGTCCATTGCAGGCCTGTGAAAACGAACAGAGGCAGGAGATGGGATGTTATATATGAGGACAATGATGATGGTGAATAATATTAATAATCAAAAAAATTAAAAACAAAACAAAAATATTAATAATCAACATTTGTTGGATTATCTATGTCATATTTGGCCCTGCCCACTCTGTCTCATCATGTGGATTGACTCCTGTATCCAAATTCAGCTCTTTTCTTTTGAAGTGGTATTTGATGGGAATAGTAACAAAATTGATATCAGTTTTGGATTTTGAAGTGGAGCCAAACTCAGACCAGTCAAAGTTGACTACTCTGAAGCGGATGACGTAGTAGTGATTTTAAATCTCTTCAACCTAAAACAGAGTTGAGCTAGTAGCCTGAAGGAGAAAGCCTCTAAATCTCTTTATTACCCAAACCCGTATAATCTCTTCATTTTAACCAAGTGCACACAAGAATGTAGGAGAGCATTCCAGTTAACATGTCACAAAGTCTTCCTCTCAGATAAGAATCAGGCCATTGGAGTTTGCTATTGGCACAAAATATTTTAAACCCAAGGAAACCATTTTGGACATTGTTTATTTTGATGACCAAGCCATTTCGTTTGGTAAATTCCTCATGTCAATTTGCTTCCTTATGGAGTATATGCTCTGGCATCCCATCATGATTTGCCACCAAACTTCCTAGCTATTGTAGAAGCAGCTAAAAATAAAAGTAGCAGTTTAACTAATTTTCCCTTTTGCTTAATTTGGCAATTATCAAATCACATTTGTCAATACAACGACTGAATCAGATGTGACCTAGACATCAACATTTTAAAAAGCCTCTGTAGCCTTTCCTATTATTTCAAGTTGTGGTAGCTACAAGCAAAATCTTGATTGGATCAATAGAAAACAAAAATGTGCTCTCCTTTGTCATTTCAGAGTCATCTATTAAAACAATTCAAATACAAAAATCAACTTGGTTAGAATACAAATGGGACAGCATAATGAGGCTTATGTTTAGAAATGCAAGATGCATTTTTTTTCTTTTGGAAAGTATTTTAGGGAGAATTAATCTAATCCTAGTCATTAATATTCTTCCATCATGCGATTTTCATTCTTGGACATGTGGATGCTATAAAATATATTATTAAGACTTGTCATTTTTTTCTCCCTTCCCTTACTTTCCCCCTCCTTTATTTTTTTTCCTCCTCTTTCTCCTTTTCCATTTTTTTTTACCATCACCTTTTCTCCCCTTTTAAAAAATACTACTATTCTGTGATTCAAAGATACAAGATTTTATGGAATTGCCTTTTTTCCTCCATCAGTCACATTAAATTAGCAGAACCATCTCAAAGACAGCCTGGATCCAGAGGTAATAATAATCCATGAGCCAGTAATCATTGAGGTAAGCTCAGCTTTAGTGACTTACGCACCAGAGAAGTATGCATTTACTTTTTAATGATTGCTTATGATCTTGTAGTTCATACTTGTACTTTTTTTCTTGGCAAGTTAATTTTATATTGTGATTGGGGATGCTGCTTGGGTGCTCCAACATTAAAAATGACTGTGTAGCATTTGCAGGAAACTCGGTTATACTTATGGCTGTTGTGAAGAATACACATAAATGCATAAGTATTTTCAATTACTAACATTCATTTTGATGTTTCTGTTGCTTTTGTGGCTTTAAAAATGGAAAATATAAATGATAGATTAGAAATCATTACCTACAGCTGGCATTAAAAACATTCTTTTCCTCCCCTCACTGGTTTGTATTTTTAAGAAATTTGTGTATCTTATATATCCTGATATCCTATGTACAGAAAGTGACATCTACTGGAGAAAGCAGAGCTGAAGATTTCTTTTACAAACTCTTTTTCCTATAAACTTTTAGAGAAACCATACCAGCTTCAAGCTTAGACTCAATTTGAAGGAACAAAACCTTAAAAAAATGTACTAGCTGCCTATATAGAGCATGAAGCCTGACTAAGTTTTCTTGCTATTTTTTCAAAAGTGACTTTGGGCAACAGTGATTGTGGGCCCATGTAAATGATATGGCTGTTTTTAGATTTCTCAACTTAAGGATGTACACTTTACTCTCCAAAGGATAACACTGATAACATTTCATTGAGCAGAAACCCTTGAATGGCAGGTATGACTGTAATTCCACTTGGCAAGTTATTCTGGAAAAAAAAAGAACTGGTAATGTGTGATTTTGTTCAAATGGAAATTAATATAATATTTATTGGCAAAGGGCAAGTGGTCAGGACAGATGGAGGTGCAAATAGGGTATGTAATTTATTTCTGATAGAAGGCCCTCCTTTAAAAGCAGTCATTTTGTCAGTTAGCAAGCATTTCAGTACCTACTATGTTCCAGGCATTGCGTCAGTCACTGAAAATAAAAAGAAGAAAGTAAAACAGTCCCTGCCCTCAAGTAGCTTATGCTTTACCATGGGAGATGACATGTGTCAATTTAGTTATACGCTGCCTTCCAGTATCATTATTCTAATTCACTCTGATTGAACAGATGTGTATTAATTTTCTGGGTTGGGGTGTAGCCATGTTCTCAGAGTATTTGAAGGGACTATACAGAATTTCCCTCTTGGGGCCCAAACTAAGAAGTAAAGCAGATTCATCAGAAGTAGCAATAGTTTATTCCAGCACTTTCTCTTAAGGGACACTAATTCCTATCCTTTGCTTAACACTTTTTTCCTTTAGGAACTCAAAGTATCTTACCCCCTTAGCTGCTCTCATTCCAGTGCAAATTACTATCCTCTTCATTTTACAGTCTGGGAACCTGCACAGAGGTATTGTCTATGTTTGTAGAAGATTATGTCTGACTCAGGCTCAAAAGATTAGAACTCAGTTCTTTTTATTTTAGGTCATAATCTTTTATACTATCCACCAGTATTTTCCTCTATTCGGATTTCTCTCTATAGTTTAAGTAGCTAAAAATTCTAAAGAGCTATTTAAAAAATAGTCTGATTTTGTTTTTGGGGGGATTTTTGTTTGTTTTGTTTTGTTTTTATACTCCCTCTGCTGGCCCTGCTAATTAGCAAACACCTTTCATCCAAAAGCATTTTTGACATAATTCGTGATGCCAAATGGTTAGGCAAGACGCCATGCAGTTCTTTTCACTGAAGTTGGTAAGGAAAGTAACATGTCAGTGGCATTCTACGCAAAAAAATCAAGCAGGAAGAAAAGTAGATCATAGGTTGAAAAAATTTCATAATATGAACTAAGTTTTTTCCAGGAAACAGAGGAAAAAAAGTGCATGAGGTACATAAAAAAAATGTTTGATAAGAACCTTCTTAATTAAAGAAATTGTAAACTGTGTTAATGTTTAAAATAAATTAAAATGTTTTTAGTGAAAGATACAGAATACAATATTCCTCTGTTTTGATTGCCAGTTAATCAGGAGTATTTCCCTTTGTTTATACTTCATCTACCAGAAATTGATGTCTCTCTATCTTTGTAGGTATTAATGTCTATCTAGAAGAGATATGTAGCTGTCCAATGTTGATAGATTGGATTAACTTCTCACTTGCTATATCTCCATTATTAACATTACACACAAAGAGGACGACAGCTTTTCTCAAATTCTAGGCCCAATTGTAGAACAGAGAAGTGACTTTTGGGAGGCGCATTAACATGAAATTAGGGTCCGTTTAATAAATTACCCCTTATGGGGCACTTTGAACCCTAGTGGTTAGAAGAGGTTAATGCACTCCGCACAAGTGAGGCAACTACTCACTTTGCAAGGCTAGTAGCAACAGGGCCAAAGTCATCTAGACCTTCTCTGCATTAATAGCCTCATCTTCTTGAGCCGGCTTTGTAGTTTTCCATATTATCCAACTCACCATTTGGTTACGCTTGATTTACATTTTATTTTCTTATAACTTGAACAACTTTTCCCTCTCTTCCATTTCTAATGTCGCTATGCTTGTTCAGGTCTTCATTACTGCTCATCTGGATTATTTGTAATAGCCTCCCAACATGACTTTCCACTTATAATCTCTTCTTCCTCCAATTCATGCTGCTTCTAGGTTAAACTTTCTGATGTATAGTTATGGGCATGTTATTCCCATGCTTAAAAATCTTCAATAATTCCTCTAGCCTATTAAATAAAATCTAAACTCCTTGGCTTGGTATTCAAGGCCCTCCACAACAACCTGTGAGTAGTAGTAGCTGCCTCACTGGGGACCCAACTGGCCAGTTCCAGTTGGGCAATGCAGCTCCTTCCTTCCTTCCTTCCTTCCTTCCTTCCTTCCTTCCTTCCTTCC
>NW_020954572.1:25905021-25996508 GCF_900497805.2 Vombatus ursinus | reverse complement strand
TCCTTCCTTCCTTCCTTCCTTCCTTCCTTCCTTCCTTCCTTCCTTCCCTCCTCTCTCTCCTCTCCCACTGTCCACAAAGGGAATCATACACTTATCTGTGGGTGCTCTGCCCAAAGGAATTTAAATTTTGATCACTGAAATCTAGTAATATATTTTGGGGTTTATGGACTAGATTTCCTTTTTAAGGGCTATGCCTTAAACCCAAATCACTCTGGCTTTCAATGATTGGCTAACATTAAGTCCCAGCTTAAGCTTCACTTGATCATCAATTGGATTCTGATGGCTCAGAGTGAATGTAAATAGCATTTTTTTTTCTGTTTTGGCCAGAAACCCTGAGGGTCTTCCCCTCCCAGATTGATTTTATTTTTTTGACTAGGTAAAAGAGACCATTCTTTGCCTCCTTTTTACCTAACCTTAATCACTGAACGAGTGTTGCCTCAGACAAACCAAGACTTGGGAGAGACCTTAGCTCAAAAAAGGTGAAGGTCTCCTACTGCATCCTGGGCCATCTCCAGTCGTCTTGATCTGTATCTTGTCACTGGACCCAGATGGCTCTGGAGGCGAGAGTGAAGCTGGTGACTTTGCACAGCCCTCCCTCACTTAAACCCAATTTACTTGCAAGTCATGACATCTCCTTCCTGATGTCATGGGCCTCTTCAAGAATGAAGGACGAACAACAATCTGATTCTGGACCTCTTTGTGAGTTTGTTGTGATTGTTCCGTCGGTTAGTTGTATCTGACTCTTCATGACCTCATTTGGGGTTTTCTTGGCTAAAGTACTGGAGTTGTTTGCCATTTTCTTCTCTACCTCATTTCACAAATGAGGAAACTGAGACAAACAGGATTAACTGACTTGCCCAGGGTCACACAGCTGTATGTGTCTGAGGCCACATTTGAACTCAGGTCCTACTGACTCCAGGGCCTGCACTTTAGCCACTGCTCCTCCTAGCTGCCCATTTTCTCTCATGTTACTCCCTTTTATATGGTTTATACTCTAATCAAATAGGACTATTCTCCTCTCCCCTAACATGTAACTTGTGGTACCATCATACCTTTGCTCATGTCCTCTCCGTCACTGCTTCCAGTTGAATTTTATTTAAGACCTAACTGAAATGCCGACTCCTCCATGAGTCTTTTTGATTTCCCCAGTCAGAATGGATCTTTCCCCTCTTTGAACTCTCGTTGTTCTTTCTTTGTACCTTTCTTCCTTCCTCTCTTAATCGTGAACATTTCTTATCTCTGCTGTACTATAACTTCCTTGAGGTCAGATACCATATATCCTTCTTCTTTGTATCTCCCGCGATGCCTAGTCTAGGACTCTACATATGATGAATACTCAATAGATGGCTAATAAAGAAGCAAATAAAGTCAAAAGGATTTGTATAGGGCCTTGAAGGGTGAGAATAATTTGCGTGTCAAACTCTGTCATTAGAGTCTCTAACATTGGATAATAAAGAAAAGTACTTATAAGCAACTATAATGGTCCATATTTTTGGGTGTCAGTATTTCAACCCAGAAACAAGTCTCTTCCTCTTCCCTTTTTTTTCTTACTATGCACAGCTTTTTTGTTGTGATATAATTCAAATTTAAGGTGGTAGTTTCAGCACTATCCTGCTTGTTGATGTCCCCTTCTGTTTCCAGTATTTTACAAAACTTTTTGCATCTACTTATTTCTCTCGTGTTCACATGCTTGTAGGACTACAGATTTAGAGCTGGAAGGGACCTGCTAAGTCATTGAATTCAACTCCTCCATTTTACAGATCAGGAAACTGAGGCTCAAAGCAATTAAGTGACTTGCTGCAGGTGACAGAGATAGTGTTAGAGATGGAAAGCCGTTTTCCTCCTTGCCTCATTTCAATCCTTGAACATAAACAATAAACACACAAATCTCCTTTTAAAAACAAACAAGGAGAAACAAAAGCCCTAAAAAAAAAAGCATTTTAAGTAAATCAAAATGGTACAATTTGGAAATGTTTGTGTTTTGTAGAGGAGAGGCTGAGGAGCCCTGGGAGTGGCAATACCCCTAGAGCACCATTCCTGCTTCTAGCCCAGTTCTTCATAATCTAGGGAAGCCAATCCTTTGTAGATGGGGATAGTCATCCCCACCAATTGCCACACAGAGGACAGACAAGTCAGCCTAGATGAAGGAGCAAGGGACCCTGAGGGAGACACCCTAAGGTGTCAGCATATGCTAGGCAAGTCTAACCACCACTATCCCTTTAATCATCATCTCCCTTCAGATCCTGAAGATCTGATAGTCCAGGGAGACAGCCTAGAATCCTAAACTCAACAGCCTTAAGAATAGCATTGCGCTCCACCCTTGCCATCCCCACCTCCTGCCCCCAACCATTACACTAGCTTCCAGCTCAACTCCCTCAGCCATTGCTGAAAGGAGAGAAATAATTACGAAGAAGGGTTCCACTTTCCTCGTAGACAGCAGCAGTAACTACTGACCAGTACTCTCTAAGAGGCAAGTGAGCATAGAAGCCCTTGGAGTGGCAGAACCCTAGAGTCTGGACCATCATTCCTGCTTTCAGCCCAGCCCTCCAAGTCATCATCTAGGGAAGCAACTACTGTTGAGAGGGCGCCAGACACACCCACTATCTGCCAACTAACACAAGGGCAGGCATTAGCCAGACTAGCTAATGCAGCAGGGCACCCTGGAGGAGAGATGGGAGGCAGTATATTCCAGACAGGTCAAACTACTACCACCACCTTGACAGCCATCTCTCCTGAGACCTTCATGGGAATAGCCCAGACCTTGAAACCAAGAGTCCTGGAGTAGGGACATTAAATAATGACATTAAAGAAGTATTTGTATCTGTTTTGATGTTGAACCCTAATGACCAATGGGACGTTTCCATCTGTCCCGCAACTGAAACCTTCCATACATGTCATCTCCTTTCAGTTGTGAGCTCCTTGAGAGCAGAAGAGATCTTACTTTTCCACTTGCATCCCAGTATTTAGCACAGTGCCTTGTACATACAGTTCAATATGTAATAAAGGCTTCATTCATTCATTTTGTAGGTGGTGTCATAAGATTATACTTAGTTGCTGGAAAAAATTCAGTTAATAGCACCTAAAAAGGATAAAATAGGAGTTTGAAGAATAGTCTTTCTTTAACATAATGATGACATCTTCCTTTTGCAGGAATGGAGAAATCATCCTACCTTGGCCATTTTACTTAAACGACTCGCTTCCAGGTGACTTTGTTAGACTTCTCCGCAGTCTTGACTTCATTTCATTCACCTGAACATTGAGGAAGCATTACTGCAAAGAAGACTAATGTTATGTGACAGCTGTTTATATTTGTGCTGGAAGCCCTGAGTCTCATCGTGACTTTTTCCTGAAATGTCATACATCATGTCTAGTCCAAAGATCAGGTAACTTCTTTACCATGACCCTCTGTGTTTCCTGTTGCCATGAGGTTTAAAAACTGAGATGGAAGCAAGGCTGGGGCATGTTGTAGCATGGCGTGTGCAGGTCAGAGAAGAGATTGAACCCTTGTGATATGACCACTAGGCAGTGTCATGTCTTAAGTTATTTGAGAATTAAAAGTAACATCTCTGTTAAGCGGCATAGTCACACATGTGGGAGGTTACGTTCCTTTCAGTTCACTGATCAGTTTTATTTACCAAAAGCATGCCACGAAGCACTGCTTCTAGGTACATTTTCAGGTCCTAGTTAAATACAAAGAGATTCATCACCAGTAGTCAGTCTACTTGGTGATGAATTCTATAGCCATGGCAAACCATGAAACAAAGAAAAATACAAAATGGCCCTTAGTCCCACCAGGCAAGGCTTTCCTTCTATGTCTACAGAATGGTGAATAAACAGACAGCAGATGATAAGACTCAAACTGTAATTTACAAATCAATCAATCGTTCAACCAAACAAAATATCTTTAGCCCAATTTTTTCCCCTTCAATAAGTGGGCCTAGACCCCAAACATCTTTCATTTGATCTTTTATAACAAGAAGTTTATCAGCTTGCTGTTTGAACTTAATACCATACTACATACTATGGAAATTTAGATTCTGAAACAATATTACTAGAAACGTAGAAGATAAAAGCCACACAAGTACAGTAGTACCTCAGTTTTCAACGTACCTACTTTCTATACACTCAAAATGATTTTAGTTAATCAATCAATAAGAATTTTTGGGTTGTCAGCTTTGGATGAACTCCTTTGCTCTGAGCCCTGGGGGATATAAAAGTCTAAAATATGGCCTCTGACATCAAGGAACTTACAATTTAATCAACATAAGACGAGTATTGCAACTGAAAAAATGAGCAAATAGTGAAAGATGGTATATAATTAAGTAGCTGGCACATAGTAGGTGCTTAACAAATGTTTGTTGATGGATTGATTGATAAATGTTAAATTTTGTGACACAGATTATAAGTACTTTGACAGTATAGGGAAAGGGATGATTTATCCTTAAAGGTTGGTGTAGACAAGAAAGGCCTTATGGTGGAAGTAAGATGAAGATAAGCTGGGCCTTAAGTTAGAGGCAGAATTTCGACAGTCGGAGAGGAAAAGAGCAGGGCATGAGGACAGAATATTTAGGAAAGAGTGAAGATTTCAGCGTAAGTAGAGTAAGTACTTGTGTAAAGAAGTAGTGAGTAATAAGGTTGGTTGGATAGGTAGTGGAGTCAAATTGCTGAAGGTATTAAAAGGCAGACAAAGGCCCTAAATATGGAAGGCAATGGAGCCATTGTGAAAACGCTTTCACATTTGTTGCCTTGTTTGTTCTTACATATGACCCTGTGAAGGAGCTTCTAGTAGGGACTTAGTCTCTCCATTTCATAGCTACAGAAAGGAAGGTGCCACAAGATCATATCATTTTACCCCCAAGTGTATCAGGAATCAGCTGAATCAAGCTATAGGCTTATCCCTATAGGCCTCTCCTAGATAGACTAAGCTACTTTTCACATTGTAGATGGTATTGCAGCAATAGTAGCCAGTACATATTTACATACTCATACTATTTAAATGACCAAATGAATAAATAAAAAGGCATTTCTTAAGTGCTTTACCATATACCAAGTATCATAATTAAGTACTAGGGATACAAATACAAAAAACAAAGACAGTCCCTCCTTAAGGAGCTTACATTATATCATGTGTTCCATACAACTTCGCTGCTTGATTTTATGCCTTCCTCTGGAGTGTTTGGACTGTTCACAGTTGAATCAGTCTGATTCCTAATATCCTCCCCACCCACTTCTGAACATACAATGAATGATTCTTAAGAAAGGGCAGTACAGATCCAGGAACCAGTAGAAAATTAAGGCAGGCAGAATTAGAAAAAGAAACACAATTCCTTCTTTCCTATTGCCTCAGATTTCTCTTCACTTGCCCTTGTCTCTGTTCTTCTTATACTTTAAGAGTTTCAGCAATTTTCATAGATCCAATTAAATTTCAGAGTGGGGAGGGAGCAGCAAGAAAAAACATCTACTTATTCAAAGTCATTCTTAAGGCAATATTGCTGTTACTGTATACAATGTCCTCTTGGTTCTTCTCGCTTTGCTCTTCATTAAATAGAGGACTTATGAAAAGAGACACTATCTGCGTGCAGAGAAAGAAACGATAAATAGAATGCTTTCCTGGACTTAAATTTCACCATGGATGACATACAAAATAAATTCCAATGATGTAGTTCCTTACTATAGTTTGGAGGAACTTGGAAATTCCTTTGTTCTACATTGGATGACTACACCATAAAATGATTTCCCTTAAGAGCTTAGATAGCTTTAATAACGAGGAGAAATTCTTACTGCATCTTCTGGTCAATTAGTATTTATTCACCTTAGGAGAATTTGAGCTTATTCGCAACTGACCCATTATTCCTTCTTACATAAGCCAACCTTATTACACATTACTCCTCTCTATTTATGTTATGCACTAGCCAGACAGGTCTTCAAACTTTTCCTCATACCCACCTGCCATTTCTGTGGCTTTGTGCCGGCTGACCCTCGTGCTTAGAATGCATTTTCTCCTCATCCTTTTTTACTAGAATTCCTAGTTTCCTTCAAGGCTCAACTCAGATATCTTCTTCTATATGGAGTCTTTCCTGCCTTATCACACAAATTTTAAAGTGTTACATCAATGTCTGATATTGTAATATACAATGGCTATTTCACACAAGGCTTAACTAGTAGTAGGCCCATTTTTCAGACTCTGGGACTTGTAGGTGAGATCTGGGTATTTACATATCCTAATTCAACTCTAATCTCAGGGCTGCACAATGTAGGGCTGGGTTAACGACAATGTTCCACTGCACTGTTTCCAGCTACAATAACTTTTAATTCCTGGGGTTATTTCCTCAATAATCTAAAATATAAATGTATTTCACCTTGCAGTCCAAATTTTTTCTCACATCAGAACGGTTCTCTGACATGAGAATAGGAGACAAAAGGAAAATAACTTATTTTTATGAAAATGTTTCCAAAACTACTTTTTTGAAACATCCATAATTCTAAATTATGTATACCTATACATTATAATACAGTGTATTTGGTCAATTTCTATCTTTGTGGATAAGATGTTTAAATTTAGACTAGTGGTTTTCAGACTTTTTTTTTGTGATGGAGCCTTTCTTCACTTAACAAGACAAAACAAAACAATCTCAGTAGTATTTAGCAGTAGAATCTTAAAGTTTTTTTTAATGTTACTCATGATATTAAAAAAAAAGACAGTTAAAAGTCTCTATATTTTAAGAACTATTTTACTCCTACAACATTAAAACAACTTATTGAATGGGACATGATTATTAGTTATGGAATTTAATCATTGTAGAAGTAAGAGTGAGCTCAAAACCTTTTGCTTTGACTAACTACATCTGCATATGAAAGGCCCAGAATGTGGCTAGGACTCTAGGATAATACTTGACCTTTCCCTTTGAATTTTCTGTAAATTTTCCCTTCCCTTCCCATTTATCTACATAGGAGAGGATAAGCATCTTGAAGCTGAGGAACTGAGGTTCTTCAGAAGTCTAGAGTGTTTTGACTGTTGATAGGTGAATAGTCCTTACCTGGAAGATGAAGAGATATAGCCTGATTTTCAGAGATTTATACTGGTAGTCATTTGGAGAGCTTACTCATGACAGATTACCCACAAAGAACCAGTATCAAAGCTCAGATAGTTCATTTAAAACAAAAAAGACAGTCTTGTGATTGAGGATATTGGCTAGTTAGTTAGGAGCTGGGTATCTTGGGCAAAGGCTCTCCTCTTGGGAATATATAATGGGGACTGGTTCATGAGCAGAGTGCATCAGAGAGGCTGAGGAACCTGCTTCTGGGAGAGTTGTAATATTATATAACAGAAATACCTTTGAAAGACTTGGGCACATTTTCTCACTAGTTATGGTCATGTGGTTAGGAGAGACTTATTTTTATTGGTTACAGAACCAAAACTGGTATCTTCAAAAAAGCTTTTTTCTTTCCCTCTTCAGCTTTGTTCTCACAATATCTCATTGACTGACTTAATATATCAAGTGAGAAACAAAACAATAACAGGCAACAGCTAGGAACTCAGGAGATAGCTATGTGATGCAGTGGATAGGATGCTAGGCCTAGAGTCAGAAAGACCTGAGTTCAAATATGGCCTCCGACATTTACTAGCTGTGTGTCTTTGGACAAATCTTTGCCTCATTTTCCTCAACTGAAAAGTGGGATAGTGATGACATCTACCTCCTAGAGTTGCTGTGAGGATCAAATTAGATAATGTTTGTAAAGCATTTAGCACAGTGCCTGACACATATATAAATCTTTGATATAAATCTTATGTAGGTACTATAAGGGAATATAAATCTTAGGTAGGTACTATATGGAAACTAGAAGGGGCCTTGACGCCTTCTTCCCTCTGAGGGAGGGGAAGACCCTTTTTTCTTTTTTCATTAAAAGGCCATCCCTTGACTCATGTCTAAAAGAGGCCTATTCACTGAATGGGTGTTGCCTCACTCAAAATGAAAACTTCAAAAGACCTTAGCTTGAAAGGGCCAAGGTTTCCTACTGAATCCTGGGCCATCTCCAGTCATCCTGATCTATATCTGACCACTGGACCCAGATGGCTCTGAAGGAGAGAGTGAGGCTGGTGACCTTGCACAGCCCTCCCTCACTCAAATCAAAGTCAATTACAAGTCATGTCATCATCTCCCTGATGTCACGGTTCTCTGTGACAACAAAGGACGAATCATGACCCTCTGAGGACATATGGGCCCAAGAAATGAGCCTTAGTTTTTGGCCTCTGCTTCAGTTTTAGTTTTTTTTTCCCCTCCATTCTAAGTAAAGAGAGTGAACTAATCTTATGAGTTTCTGTTCCTATGAGTTTTAAAACATTAGGAAAGCACCCTGGTATCCTGGTATTCCAGAGTCCAGATTTGTAGTCAGCACAATATCAATGTCCCAAGGAGCTAGGAGTGACTTTTAGGACTCAATTCAGTGGTAGCTGAGACAAGGATTCATCAGCCAGTGATGCTGCCTTTGGATATGAACTTGATGAGACTAGAGTTATATGGGAATTGAGCTAAGTTTGAGGCAATTCCTCTATAAAGACTGCAGTAGTAATGGGGAAAGTACACTCCTGAGGTATTAGGGAAAATATTTGTATTTTGTTTTTGCTCTATCTCCAAAGTAAATATCCCTTTGGTGAGGGAGGGGGTAGAGGGAAGAAGGGAATTTGGAACTGAAATTAAAAAAAATTAAAATAAAATAAAAGCCAGTTGATGATGTGATTAAATAAACCTGGAGTGTTAGTTATTGTCACTTAATAGTGAAAGAAACATAGTCAGTGAAGGGTGGGGTTGAGCCAGTAGCAATAGAGAAGAGATACTCCAAATCCCTTAGGGTATGCTAGACCTGTGAAGGGGTGATAGAACTCAGGCTCTGGGAGAGTGGGCAAGAACATCCTTAAAGGTGCAAGGTCTCTTAGCTAAGACTCTGAAGGGATTAAACCAGGTTCTGTCACAAGGGAAAAAATCTAGAAGATCTTTCCTCGGGAAAGGCTTTCACAGAGTGATGGCTAAGGCACTTGCTTTTCTAAGGAAACTACTTAAAAAGTTTCTGGCTTTGAACTATTGGAGCATGTCAAAGCCCAATCTTGTCATGAGGGAGAGGTGACTCTGTACCCAAGGATTTCAGCTGAAGCCAAAAGCTGGAAACAGAAAAACTTTACAGCAATGAGCCCAACAGGGTTGTGCCTGGCAGTTCCTGCTGGAGACAATGCATTCCGATGAGTAGTGTCCAGTGGCACAGTTTCCACTCAAGGCTATATGATAGGAGTGCAGAATCCTGATGTGCTCACTGGAGACTACCAGGATGCAGGTCCTGCAGAAACATCATGATGCCTCCATCAGAAGACACCAGTGACATCGCAGGCTTGAGTTTCCCTTTCACGCATGCCTCCTCCACCATGATCCCTGGACACATGTGTACTTTTTGATACGTGTACCCTTGCCACACATATTCTCCATAAATGTGCCTTTCTCTGTGTGTCCACTTTATTCACTGATAATATGTATGGTTTTGTTTTTTTGTTTGTTTTGTTTTTGTTTTTCGTTTTTTTAGTGAGGCAATTGAGGTTAAGTGACTTGCCCAGAGTCACACAGCTAGTGAGCGTTATGTGTCTGAGGCCAGATTTGAACTCAGGTCCTCTTGACTCCAGGGCTACCTAGCTGCCCCGAAAATGTGTATGTTTTGAGGGCAGTATGGTCCAGGTTTACTGGAGAAAAATACTTTATTGTTACTTTTCTTACCATGCTATATCATTAAAAGATTTTACTTTGAACTAATTATGCCTTATGACTGACTATTAAAGATCAAAATATTGGTTGAAATCTTGAACTGTGATTTTGTTTTGCTTTGTTATGTGTTTTTGCTTTCAAACTACCTTGAACCTGGGGTAGCTTTCTCTGGGGACCTATTCTGCAAATTGTGGAGAGCTTCAAGTGCGATATAAACAAAAGATTTTTTTTTTTTTTAGTTCCAACTGAATTGTAAAGTTATTCTCAAAAATTGAGATGGAAATAACTTTACCAAACTTTGTTTTATGAGACACCTATGATTCTAATACCTAAACCAGGGAAGGATAAAGTAGGAATGAACTATAGACCAATATTATTGATGAATATGGGATTTGGTAAGATGCTATCAATGGAAGGAACATCTTAACAAGCAACCTTAGCTCATCAGAGATGACCTTACATGTTCTCCCATATAGAAGACCAAGAAAAGAAAGTTCTCATCTCCAAAGTTCTTGGCACTGTTAAAATGGCCTGACATTGCAAATATTTAGATCTCTCTCTCTCTGTGTCTGTCTCTGTCTCTCTATCTCTCTCTCTCTCCTATCTAGAATTTCTTGGTGATTGAAATGACATTTGGCAACATATATTACTACCGACTTTGGCCCTACACACTATGTACCCTTGCATCTTTTCATTTTATTTGAAGCTGAAAATTCCCATATATGTTGTCTCTCATTATTAACACAACTTCCTTGAGAGGAGGGAGCTTCTTGATTTTCTATTTGTATCTCCAGTCCTTAGCACCTTCCTTTCCACACAATAAGTTTTTTATACATGCTTTTTCATTCATTTATCCATTCAAAGAAGAAGAGATATAAGAAGTCCCTTCCCCCTGCTTTTTTGCAGAGATGGGGGATTTTAGGTATAGGCCATTTTTGTGTTATGTCTTAGTTGATTTCTTCTTCCTTGTTATTTTTTCTTCTTATTCTTTATTTTTATTCTTTCCTTCTTATTCTTTATTGCTCTCTGGTAGAGCAATGAGGGATTGGCACATAGGGAAATGTAGGTTATATAAAAATAAAAGATCTTAACAACAATTTATTTGGGGGGGGGGAAATAAAACTGCCCTGGGTTGTACTTAAATAGGGAAATAGTGTAACAGCTCAAATTCATTGTTGATTATTTAAGTTTCCAAGCTGCAGCCTGTATATGGAAGCCCTCAACTTTTATAATGCCTTGTTGCTATTTATTCATCTTCCCTTACCAAGGGAAAATGCCTAGTTACATGTCAAAGTCACTTAAATTACAACTATGAATTGAGAAGACAAACTTGAAGAAATCGAAGGTGTTAAGCTATTTCCTTATTTAAGTACAACCCAGGTCAGTTTTGTTTTCCCCCCCAAAAATAAATTGTTGTTAAGATCTTTTATTTTTATGTCACCTACATTTCTCTATGTGCCAATCCCTCATTGCTCCACCAGAGAACAATAAAGAATAAGAAGGAAAGAATAAAAATAAAGAATAAGAAGAAAAAATAATAAGGAAGAAAAAAAGTTTCAGTTTACATATCAGGAAAAGAATTGACAAAGAAGAATCCTATGAATTATTATTTAATAAAATATTAGCTTCTAGTTAAAAAAAAACCTGCCACAGTCAAATGACATTTCTTTTCAAATTACATTGTAACTACATATTGAATTATGGAATAGTGCAAAGAGGGCTGGATTTGAAGGTAGAGTACCTTGTTTCCATTATCTACTACCTGCATGTCCTTGGGCAGGTCACTTCCCTCCTTGGGCCTCAGTTTCCTCATTTGTAATATGAAAAGGATGGGACTTGAGTGTCTCTAAAGTCACTTCCAACTCTTAATCTATAATCTATAAACCCCATCACAACCTCTCACTGCCTTATTTCCCCGCAGTGTCTCAGTGCTTAGATGTTCATCGCCTTGAATTGAAAACGCATAGAAAAGCCACTGAAATTTTTCTTGATTGATTGACAGGTTGTATACTGTAACAGAAGAAAAATATTGAATTTGGAGTCAAAAGACCTGGATTTTGATCCTGGATGTCTTCCATATATTAACTGCTTTCACTTATCAGTTGCCTAATATAGGGAAATTCACTTAATCATTCTATCATGGTTTCCTCACCTATTGAGTAGAATAATACTTTTACTATCTATATCACAGGGTTGTTGGAAGGATCAAATAAGATGATGTATGTGAAAGTACTTTGTAAACTATTAGTCAAAACATTAGCAAAATATAAAAGAACAAGTCATGACCTCTTTGGGCTTCTGATTCCTCAAGTCTAAGATAAAGAAGTTGGACTAAGTGACCTCCAAGCTCCCTTCCAGCTCTAAATCTATGATCCTAATTTACTTAATTTTATCAGTGAAAGAATAGTAAAAGGTAAACTATCCTAATAAATGTTTATGGAAGAGAGGGAAAGAGAAAAATTAAAATTAGAATGATAGACATGGATAATTTTTCAGACAATGAAAATGTCATTGTAAGTGCATAATAAATCTATCCTGAAATTAGGCAGATAAATGATTTTTAAGCATGGGCCAATTTGTAACTTTAACTGTAAACTCCTTTCCTTTGAGCTCTTGGCCACCTGATTTGAACTGGATCATCAGCCCAAGTTGCATATACCCAAGCCGTGTTGATTCAAAATATATGGAACTACTGCACACACACACACACACACACACACACACACACACACACACACACACTTTCATTTGCTGGAACATACCAATGACAATTTTATCATCTCATTGCAGTTTCTTATGAAAGTGGCTAAATATCATACCTTAAAATCTTTGACTCATTTTTGTTAGCTAACATGCTGTCATTGAGCACCTAATGTGTGCAGATCACAATTCTTGGTACCATTGGAGTACACAAAGCCAGCAGCCGTTGTTTCCCTGGAGGAGTTTATGATCTAACTCGTGCCATACTTTGTCTTGATTGCCCCATTCCAATCTGATGCACAGGCTCCTTTTCCTAGAAACTATTTTACCTTTGTTTTTGTTTTTAAAGCAGAGGGATTTATCTGCTCTGGTTTGTTTGGGCTATTGAAGTCACTGATCTTATCTCCCCTGGGTCTGTTTGCTTCTGAACCCCAGGCATCAAAGAGAAATGGAACTACTGATTTCTCAGTGGATTCCTCAGCCTTGAGCATGCTAGATCAGACCACCCAGGCAATAATTTGTTTCCTCAAACTGGTTGTTATAGATGGGCATCTAACAACTGTTTGGGGCCAAAGCTTAAAGTTGGTGGGATCACATGGATACGGTCATAATCTAAAGACAAGTTTTCCAGGTGCTTACTTGGTTGTTGATGCTCATAAAAATGATGCACATACCAAGCAAATTCTGTTTTTTTTTTTATTACAGAAAATGGGAATAACTTTCCTACAAGCTAGTTATTATAGATTTATCTAAATTAAATCTGATTCCATTTAAATTTTTCCTTGAAGATTTTTATTGTGTTTGTGGACCTTTCTATTTTGTTATGCTCAGAGTTATTTGCTTTTTCCTTCAGGATATTAATTTAAACATTAAAGTTCATATTATCCCCTATCCCATCCCTTGCAGAATCCCACTCTCCCAATTTAATGCTATATCCATTACTAAGTGTTACTCATTATTTATAGACGATCAGTCAATTTGAGTATGGTCTTAAAGTGACAAAATCTTACCGAGGTCTCTATTTGTTTTTCTTTGTTTCCAACTGAAGTCCACTTCTTGGGGAGTTGGGGAGGGGGAAGGGGAAAAGGGGAGGTATTGATGAGGTGATGGGTGGAAGCACTGGTGGAAAGTATTTCTATTTGTTTAATGTAAAAATCTACTACTCAGAATGAGATTATCTTCCCTGGAGAGACGGTATCATGTTGTGGAAAGAATGGGTATGACCTCTTTGTGCTTCTGTTTCCCTCTACAAAATGGGCATACCGGCATTGTCGTTACCTTATCTTGTAGGGGAGGTTCTGTGAGTGAAATGATTTAAAAGATGTAAAAATCCTTAGAGCTTTCAGAAAGAAATGTTTTCTATGTAACACCCTCTGGGGATGTCCAATACCCATGCCACTACCCAGCTTGTTTTTTTTGTTAAGTCAATTAGTCATATCCAACTCCCCTATTTGGGGTTTTCTTGGCAAAGATACTGCAGCAGTTTATCATTTCCTTCTCTAGCTCATTTTTTATAGATGAGGAAACTGAGGCAAACTGGCTTAAGTGACTTGCCCAGGGTCACCTAGCCAGTAAGTTTCTAAGGCCAGATTTGAACTCAGGTTGTCCTGACTCCAGGGCTGACACTCTGTCCACTGCACCATCTAGCTGCCCCTCCACTACCCCACATTGCTAGCAATACAAAATCAGAATCAATTTTATACCACAAAGTCCTCCAATGATGCCTCATCTTAGTTTAAAAGTTACCTTGGTCTCTCAAAGATAATACCAATGAAACACTAAGCTCTGGGAGATTTTATCATTCTTGAAAGCCTTTGAGCATGGTCCTGCTTACTATGTCTACCTTGGGAGACCATCCTAGCTAATCAAGAAAAGGCTTCTCACTTGGAAGTGGGCTGTGTGATTATTAATTCTTTGGTCATGACAGCTCATGAGACAAAGAAAAACATGAACTGGTCCATGATCACAGGATGAACCATTCTGCTTTTGCAATGATGGTGACTGAGTGGTTCGAAGAGATTAAGGACAGTGTTTTAGAGTATAAACATTAACTTAGCTGTTAGTTCTTTAAATATACGATCCTTGTATAGTGACCAATGAAAAGATGTATTGTTGGAGGAGCTGGATTATATCACCGTTGACAGTCACTGTAAATGGAATGGAAAAAAGGAAGTTTGTGCTAAGAAGAATAATATAGTACCTTTTATCCTCAGAGAGACAAATAACGATGTTTCGGTCAGTCAACAAGCATTTGTTAAATACCTAGTATGTCAAGTAAAGTCAGGAAGCATTTATTAAATATCTACTATGTGCCGAGCACTATGTTAAGTAAAGGGGATACAAAAAAGGGCCAAAATAGTCTCTGCGTCTGCTTTCAAGGAGCTTACAATCCAGTGGACCAGGCACTGTGCTAAGTGTTGGGGATACAAAAAAAGGGAAAAAATGTATCCTATTCTTACAGAGCTCGCATTCTAATGTGAGAGATAGCATATAAACAACTATATACATCTAGGATATATATATATATATATATATATGTATAGTTTTAAAGAGAGGTAATCTTACTTAGTTAGCTGTGTGACCCTAGGCATGTCACTTACCCTCTGTTTGCCTCAATCCACTGGAGAAGGAAATGGTAAGCCACTCCAGTATCTTTGCCAAGAAAACCCCATGGACATTATTGGTGTGATATGGTCTATGGGAGTCAGGAAGAGTCAGACACAATTAAATAACTGAACAACAATCTCAGAGAGAAGGTACCAGCATTTGGTACGAGGATTATGAGGAAAGGCCTCTTGCAGAAGGTACAATTTGAGATGAAACTTGAAGGAAACAGGGATTTTATCTCATATGTCCAAAGATACATTTCATGAAATGTTTGTATATTTCAAATTGTAGTAATCATGATAAGCATCAAAAACAAAACAAAACAAAACAAAACCTACCGTGAAGGTGAATGCAGCTTACATATCTTCATCTGTTGCAGATGATGAGGAAGAAAAATTCTATTAAAAACTTGATAAGGTTCTCCAGAATAAATCAATGTATATATTTTAATATTCAGTGATGCCAATGTAAAGGATTGTGAAAAATATTTTGCACAACTTGGTTTGAGAGTAAAAAAGAGAGTCCAAAAATATGCTTGCTATGCAAAAGAGTCCACATATATGTATCACAAATACCTTCTTTGAGAAAAGCGTTGGGAGGTTTCTGGAGCATGAGGGTGGGTAAGTGTAGTTTCTGCTAGCGTTTTGTTGGGATAGAGCCCTCATGTGATTGATAAAGCAGAAACATACATCCTGAGAGTAGTTGAAAAAAAGTGATTTCCTTTCAAAACATTTTTGACACCATGTGATACTTGTGTTTATTAAGTAGCTAGGTGGGACAGAGTGCTGAACCTGGAATCAGGAAGATCTGAGATAAAATCCCATGTTAGACATTTACTAGCTGTGTGACCCTGGGTAAGTCAATTAACTACTGTCTCAGTTTCCTTATCTGTATAATGGGGATAATAATAGCACCTAACCTCCCAGAGTTGTTGTGAGAATTAAATGGGATAATATTTATAAAACAGTTTGTAAATTTTGAAGTTCTATATAAACATGAGTTACTATCATCATCATCATCATCATCATCATCATCACCATTAATTACCCAGCATGGTGTTAAATCAAGCTTATCCAGAAGTGTGCTGACATGTAAGATTGCCTTTAGCTGGCAAATTGCAGTTCAGAAAGGAACTGTATATTGTCTTTGTTAAAAATCTACATATTCTTCTTTTCCAGGTGACTATACTGAAGTGCCAACTGAAACCCGGGAAAAGGAAATGAATTGTTCAAGAAAACGCACCACAGTTGAACTTGACTTGACATCAAATGGCAAGATAATACTATGTTACTATCCTGTATATATTTCCCCATGAGTATGTAAAGCCTATGATTTGATCCAATCCTATTCATATCTAAGAAGAAACACAAGATCAAATACAAAAAGCCAAATTAGAAAGAAAAGGTAAAGCTGCTGAGCCAGAGTTCACGAGAAAACAGCTTAGCCCTCATGGGCTTTATCATCAGACACTTGTTGTTGTTGCTTATCATTAAAGATAAAATATCATCTTCTGTTCATTTTACCACTTGAAGAAATGAAGCAGAAAGTATTTGCCAGTGTTATACAGGAAACATTTAACAAAATATTTTTCAATATTAAAAAAAACATGGAGAGTTGGTTAGTGATGAACATAGTAGCGTAAAAATAGAGCATGGAGCATAAAATAACTTCATAAATTTGAAATTGATTATTATAATGTATCAAAATATAGAATAAATCCACAAAATTAGCAAAATTTCTTGTGTTTTTTATTTTTTTGTTAAATCTTTCCTAATTACATTAAAATTATTTTAACATTCTTTTTTAAAAATTTGAGTCCTGCTTATGGAAGTGGTTGTTGATAAATCAAAATAAATTAATAAAAAAAAGAGTGGAGAAAAGGCAAAAAAAAATTTGAGTCCCCAATTCTCTCCCTCCCTCTCACTCCTTTCCCACCTCTTGAGAAGGCAAGCAATATGATATTGATTATACATATTAAGTTATGCAAAAGAGATTTCCATATTAACCATGTTGCAAAAGAAAACATACACAAAAAAACAAGAAAAATAAAGAAAATTTTAAAAGTAAACTTTGATCTAAATTCACACTCCATCAATTCTTTCTGTGGAATTGATAGCATTTTTCATCACAAGTCTTTTGGGATTGCCTTGGATCATTGCATTGCTGAGAATAGCTAAGTCCTTCACAGTCGATCATCATTGCAATATTACAATGTTCTCCTGGTTCTGCTCACTTCACTTTACATCAGTTGATAAAGACTTCCTAGGGGTGGCATTTAAAAAAGTTCAAGAAACATAATTTCTGGGTAATTTAATAATTTTATTAATAATGCCAGCATTTTGGTAAAAAGATGGTCATTTAGTAGAAAGATGTCTCTCTCCTAGACCAAAGATAATAATGATGGTGGACTCATGGCTTATATACTCTTTTGGAAAGGCGTATTTTCCAGGGTGTGAATCAACTCTGATTGGCTAACAATTAATGAGAAAATGCATATCACAATGAGAGGATGAACCTGAACTCTGATTTATTTCTAGGTTAGTCTTAGCCTTGGGCAATCTATTAAAAAAAATTGTCATCACCCAAACCTGAGTAGAACCCAATAACTGCCCCACTTGGGGAGGGGGTCTGTATAGAGGGGAAGGTTAGCTCACCTTCAGAGACTGAGGTCTTGAAATGAGGATAAAAGATAAAAAGAGAAATCTGAATTTCTCCAAATCATTGGTTATTAATAATCATTTCTCTCTGTTTTCTTGAAACCACCCAAAGTATCATTTTTTTTTTGGTGAGGGCAATTGAGGTTGAGGGACTTGCCCAGAGTCACACAGCTAGTGGGTGTTATGCGTCTGAGGCTGGATTTGAACTCAGGTCCTCCTGACTCCAGGGTTGGTGCTCTATCCACTGCGCCACCTACCTGCCCCCAACTTATCATTTCTAACAGCACAGTAGTATTCTATCATAATCATTTATGATTTGTTCAGCCAATAGCCAATTGATGAGCAGCCCTTAATTTCTAATTCTTTGCCACAACAAAAAGATCTGCTATAAATATTTTTGAATAAATATGTTCTTACCCCTTTTCTTTGATCTCTTTAGGATACAGACCTAGTAGTGGTATTTCTGGGTCAAAGGGTATACACAATTTTATAGCCTTTTGGGTTTAGTTCCAATTTTTTTCTCCAGAATGGTTGAACCAGTTCACAACTCCACCAACAGTGTATTAATGTCCCAATTTTTCCACACCTCCTCTAGCATTTGTCATATACCTTTTCTGTCATTTTAGCCAATATGATAGATGTGAGGTGGCATATTGGAGTTATTTTAATTTGCATTTCTTTAGTTGATACTGATTTAGAGGATTTTTTCATGTGACTATTGTTAGTTTTGATTTCTTCTGAAAACTGCCTGTTCATATCCTTTGACCAGTTATCAACGGGGGAAGCAACATTTCTTTATAGCAACAGCACAAAATAAGAGGAAAAAATACAAATGGAAGTCCTATTCAAAATACCTACCAAGTGAATTAAATATTTGGGAATCAATCTACCAAGGTATATTCATGACATATATAAATACAATCACAAAGCACTCTTTAAAGTAAAAAAAGATTTAAATAATTGGAATGATATCATTTCTGAGGTTTGGACAACACTAAAATAATAAAAAATGATGATATTGCCAAGGGCATACTTAATAGAGCTAGAAAAACCAATAACAAAATTCATTTGAAAGAACAAAAGGTCTAGAATATCAAAGGAAATAATGAAAATAAAAGTTGGAATGAGAGAGAATAGCCCTTCGAGATCTCAAATTGTTATAAAGTGGTAATCAACAACATTCTTTGGTACTGACAAAAAAAAATAGATCAATAGACCAGACTAGATAAGGAAGAATAAAAAGAAAATGATCTCAATAATATAGTATAACCTAAATTCAAGAACATGATTTTTTTAGGGAAAAACTACCTCTTTGACAAGAACTGCTGGGACAAATGGAAAATATTAGCTTTAGATCAGCACCTTATACCATGTGACTCAACAAATTCAAGATGTAACTTGCACGTTGAAGGTCACACTGTTCAGAAACATAGATAAGAATAAGTCCAGGTAATGTTGCTAGCTGTGGCTAAGGGAGAGAATTCTTATGATCAAACAAGAAATTTACAAAATATAAAACAGGTAATTTTGACTGCATAAAAAATTAGTACAGAAAGGAATCTGTCAACTGGGGAAAAGTACTTGAATAATCTCCGATAAGAGTCTGATATCCCAGATATATTGGGAACTAACACGAAAGAGCCATTCACAATGGATGTGTTCAAAAGAAACGAATGAGTAATTTTCTTTCTTTCTTCTTTAATAATATTTTATTTTCCACCTATTACATGTAAAAACAATTTTAACATTCATTGTTTTTTTTTTAAATTTTGAGTTCCAAATTCCATCCCTCCCTCCTTTCTTCCACCCTCCCTGAGATGGTAAGCAATCTGCTATAGGCTATACATGTGCAGTCACGTAAAACATTTCCATATTAGTCATTTTGTGAAAAAAAAACTCAAATGAGAAAGAAAGAAAAAAGAAAAAGAAATGAAGGGAAGAAGGAAGAAAAACTCGTATTCTTTGGTCTATGTTTGGATTCCATAAGTACTTTCTGTAGAGGCAGGTAGCATTTTTCATCTTGAGTCTTTTGGAATTGCCTTGGATCATTGTATTATTTAGAATAACTAAGTCATCCACAGTTGCTCATCATACAATATTGCTGTTACTATGTATAATGTTCTCCTGGTTTTGCTCACTTCACTCTGTATCAGTTCATGTAAGTCCAGGTTTTTCTGAAATCATCTTGCTTGTCATTTCTCATAGCACAATAATATTTCATTACAATCATGTACCAAAATTTGTTCAGTCTTTCCCCAGTTGATGGGTGTTTCCTGAATTTCCAATTCTTAGTCACCCCAAAAAGAACTGTTATAATATTTTTGTATAAATAGGTCCTCCTCCTCCCCCTTTGATTTCTTTGGGATACAGACTTAGTAGTGGTATTGCTGGATCACAGGATATGCATAGTTTGTAAGCCCTTCGGGCATAGTTCCAAATTGCTCTCCAGAATGGTTGGATCAATTCACAAGAACACAATTTTCAAAAGAAAAGCTGCAAACTATAAATAAGCATGTAAAATAATTGTCTAAGACACTAATAATAAGAGAAATAAAATCAAACAAATTTCAGGTTTTACACCCAATAAAATTGAAAAAAAAACCACTTTGATAATAAATGGAAACATTTAAGGTGTAGAGATTGCAGAATGACAGACACACTGATATACTGTAGATTGGCTAACCATTCTGGTAAGCAATTTGGAATTTTTATAATATATTGACTAAAATGCCCATATGCCTTGACCCAGAGATCTCAGTGCTCTTTAAGGATTTTATTATTACCAAAAAAGCAATTAAGATAATATTAACTAATCACCCACAAGTGTATTTTCCACCCTTTCATATCTTTATGAAAATAGTTTATACTTATTTTAAGGTCATCCTTGATGAAAGTATAAGAAAGAAATAGGCATGCATTCACATCAAATATTTTACAGTAGATCATATCTCTATAAGCCTGCAATTGACTAAAATACATAGAGTATACACATTTTCACAATGCTTATTGTTTGTTGACTTTGAAAGAAAAAAAAGCATTTGATTCAATTGAATAAACACTACCTTGTAAGACTTTCCTCCAACAAGGCGTTTCCCAAGCATTTGTCAAAATCATGTAGGATTTCTTGAAAGATGTAATTAATAACAGAGATAACTTTATTTGATTATTCTCTGATTATAAATATCAAGTGAGGCATAAAATAGGGAGAGTTAGGCTTGCCAAAGGTATTTGCTATTGTCATGAAGGATGCCCAGAACAGTTTAAATGAAAAAGGATTCTCTAACTGGGGGTTTTCAAAGTAAGGTCTGTGGAATTATTTTTTAAAAATATTTTGATAAATGTATTTCAATGTAAGTGGTTTCCTTTGTAATCTTATGCATTTTGTTTCATGCATTTAAAAAAATTATTCTGAGAAAGGGTCTATAGGCTTCACTGGACTGCAAGAATGATCTATGAAACACAAAATAGGGTAAAAACTCCTGCTATAGATGTTGAGTTCTCCCAGATACTCCCAGCTTTAGACGATATTGCACTAAATGCCCAAAGCCCTGGAACACTTGTTGTTATTTTTCAGTCATTTTGGTCACGTCTGACTCTTTATGACCCCATTTGGGGTTTTCTTGGCAAAGATACTAAAGTGATTTGCCACCTCCTTCTCCAGCTCATTTTACAGATGAGGAAACTGAGATACATAATCACTCAAGAAAGTTCAGCCTAACCAAAAATATAGAAGAAAATAGCAGATAAAGAAGTCGTGTCACATAGACTACCATGCAGTTGGATAGATGGATAATGTGGATGGACAGTGATCTGAGCCTGGATTTGAACAACAGGGGACAAGAGCTAAGATTGCCTTTGCATAATTACACAGTTCTTTTAACAAGACCAAGCTTATTCCTGAAACAAAAGCCCATCTAACATTTTCCAGGAGTCCTAGAATACTTGATTCTGAAGACTTTAACTTCCTATTCACCCACAGGACAATGGAGAAATGCATGCTGGCCACAAGTGAGCCATAACATGTTGGCAGCTAAAGACTATACTCGAGAAGTAGTCTAAGTGATACAGTGGCTCATAGAACTGGAAGAAGCCTCAAAGATCACGTAGTCCAACCTTTTATTTTACAAGCGAGGAAAGTGATGTCAAGTGACTTGCCCAAAGACACATAGGCCATATCAGAGCCAGGATTTAAACTTGGGTCTTCTGATTCCAAACCCAGCACTTATTCTACTACAACATATTAACCTCATTGATTAGAAATATGGATTACTGGAAAAAGGTGGATTGCTTATGTATTGAGGGCAAGGATAAGTGAATGGATTGCTTATGTGCTCCTTTGATATCCACATAATGTCCCAGCATGTTTGGAAGACCCACTTTGGAATATTTATGGAAGGACATGGATAAAGGCTCTCATCATAAGAGAGTAGGGATGGGTTATAATCTGCATTTCACCCATATTAAGAAAACCAAAGATACATTAAATGTCAGTTTTCACAGTCTCCATGTGACCTTGAGCATTCTACTTAACAGTTTGGGCTACCGTTGTCCTTACCCTAGAAACTCTGTAGGATGAGAAGAAAATGAATTAATGGGGCACAGAAAGGTTCTGAAAATTGCATCCCATGCACTATTCTATGAAAAGGTTACTTTAGCAACCCACTTATTGGGCCTAAACTTTGTGTTGGTTTTCTAGAAATGGTGATGGTTTCATACTAATCCTTTTTTTCCCCATATTTTCCCACCTACTCCTCTCTGTGATTGATGGCACATTTGTGGGATGGCTGTCCAATCTTTGGTGAAGGAACACAGTGAAACAAACTATATCTTAAAAGGAGAGAACCTATTGCTTTGACATTATTGATGATAACTACTTCAATTCTTCAATAGATTAGTGATCTCATTGACGTAGGCTCTCCTTCCAATTGCAAATTATAACCCATTGATAGTTTTTCATCTTGTGCATTCATTCATATGACAAGCATTTATTATGTATCTTTTGTGGATGCAACTCTGGGAGTCATTTGCAGAGAGATGATAGTTGAATCTATGGGAGCTAATCAGATCATCAAGAGGAGAATGTAGAAACAGAAGAGAATAAGGTCCAAGACAGAGCCCTGTCTTGCCCCCACAAATAAGGGGAGGAACATGAATAATAATCCAGCAAAGGGTATTGGGAAAAAGTAGCCCAACAAGCAAGAAGAAAACCAGGAGAGAGCAGCAGCACAAAACTCAACAAGTAGAGTACTTAGGAGAAGGAGGAAGTCACTAGCACTAGATGCTACAGAGGAGTCAAGAAGAAAGAGGATTAAGTAAAGATCATCAGATTTGACAATCAAGAAATCATGCAAACCTTGGATGAAGCAACATTAGAGAAGTGAGGGAAAGGAGAGCAAGTGGAAACAATGACTCAACCATTTTGTGTTTTTTTTTCTCTGAAAGAGAGGAAAGAGATAGAATAGTAGTTTAAGGGAATTGTAGGGTCAAGTCACTTTATTTACTTATTTTTTAGTGATGGAAGAGATGAATAAGTTTGTAAGCTGCAGGAAGGAATTAATAGATAGGGAGAATGAAAATTCAAGAGAGAGAGAGATGAGAGAGAGAGAGAGACAGATAGAGAGGCAGAAAGAGAGTGAGAGAGACAGAGAACAGAGACAGGAAGAGACAGAGAGGGAGTAGGAGAGACAGAGACAGAGTGACAGAGAGAAAGGGTCAGAGTGACAGAGAGAAAGGGACAGACAGAAACAGAGAGAGAGAGACAGAGACAGAGAGACAGAGACAGAGAAAAAGAGATAGAGACAGAGATAGAGAATATGATTGTGGGGACAAGACAAGTTTCAGGAGGAGATGGAAGGAGGAAAGTATCAAGGACACAGAAGAGGCTATATTATCCAATAAACATTCCTCTAGAGTCTAGATCTTTTAACATCATGTTATATCATATTCTATATCATATTCTATATCATATTCTAACAAAAGAAGAAAAACAGAATAGCATTACCGCATTATTATAATGTCATGAAACTTGTACTCAAGTTGCAATATGCCTATGTGTTGTAACATCTTAATATGTCCTTTCAATGACTTAGTTTCAAAACCCCAGAAATGAGGACAGCAGCATCTATCCTTTGAATGGAATATAGTACTTTAGAGTTAGAAAACCTAGATTTTAATCCTACTTCAGTATCTGGATGGGTTTGAATCCTTTAACTTCTCATTCTCAAACTCTTTGTCTGTAAAATGAGTAAAAGAATACTTATCCTACTTATTTCGCAGGGATGTGTGAGGAGAGCATTTACAAATCTCAAAATGCTGTATGTATTAGTTATGACAGAATTATTATTATTATAGAGGTGTTGTGGAGGGAAATGAATTAAAAGATGTGGAAGTCCTTAGAGCTTTTGGTAAGAGATGTTTTATGTAAAATCTACAATCAATTTTCACCTATTGAAACAAAGGACTGGCCAGGGGAAGAGCCATCCCTTTTTGCCAAGGCTGACCCCTCCATTTTTGTTCTTGATTCTATCTTCCTGAAAGTCCTTATTTATTCTTCTTTCCCTGGCAGCTTCAATCTCTCCTCCATTGCTTCTGTCTTCTCTGTCTTCAAACATTTCCAGGTCTTCTCTATTCTGAAAACAAAACAAAACAAAACAAAACAAAAAAACCCTTTTGTTTGACCCTGATGACTTTTCACAACACTGTATTATTCCTCTTTTACTATTCACTGTCAAAGTTTTGGAATGTGTGGTCGATGCCTGCTTTTTCTCTTTCTTCAGCTCTCATTAATCAACACCACTATTTATCTCCTGCAATCAGTCATCTGTCTTCATCACTGCTGAAATTGGTCTCTCAGAGGTCACCAGTGAATTTGTCCAATCCAATGGTCTTTTCTCAGTCCTCATTTTCCATGACTTCTCTGTAGTATTTTACTTACATGCTTGACCATACCCTCTATCTTGAAATTCTCTCCCCCCTTGGTCTCTGTTTTCTCCCAATCCGCTGACTACCTCCTTTCTGTCTCCTCTGCAGGCTCCGATTATCTCCTGATCCCTGTCTGTGTTTGTTCCCCAAGGTTTAATCCTTGGGTCGTTTGATCTCTCTTTTTGTCTCTTCCTTGGAGAACTCACATCCATATGTTTCCACCTCTGCAAAAAAGGTTGAGAAGTTGTTTTCTCAGCTCTTTTCTGGGGTCTTTTTTTAACTTTTCTCTGGGGGTCATGCATAGATATATCATTTAGTTTCATTTTTTGGTCTTTCATTTTACATTGTTGTCTCTTTCTCTCTCTTTCTCCTTTTCTATCTCTCCATATACATTCATATGTGTGTAACATGCAATGGACATATATCTATGCATACATACACGTATGTACACATATCTATGCACACATGCACATATACAAATATACACATATAACTATAACAATTATAACTATGTAACCATAAAACTACAATACAATAATATATAAAAACTATGTAATTATATGCAATAATTATGTAACTATATACAACTACATATAAAACTATATATGTGTGTATATACATATACACATTCACATACGCATACACACAAATACACATACACACAAATACACACACACTTACATATATACATATATATCTATAAATATATACACACTATATATATACATATATACACACACATATATACATATACACACACATATATATACGTATATATCTCTCTCTCTATATATATACACACACACAGCTAGGTGGCATAGTGGATACAGCACTGGGTCTGCAGTCAGGAAAACCTTAGTTCAAATGCAGCCCTCTACACTTACTAGCTATGTGACCCTGGGCAAATCACTTAACCCTGTTTGCCTCAGTTTCCTCATCTGTAAAATGAGCTAAAGAAGGAAATGGCAAATGACTCCAGTATCTTTGCCAAGGAAACCCCAAATGGGGTCACAAAGAGTTGGACAATGCTGAATGACTGAACAACAACGAACTCATAATACATACATACATATTTATATACGTATATATATGTGTGTGTGTATATATATATATATATTTTTTTTTTCTGGTCCTGTTTTCTTCACTCTTCATACAGTTGTGTAAGTCTTCACATGGTTCCCTGAATCTGAAGAACAACGTTCAGTTCTTAGGGAAATTATGATCTTTATACTTCAGAATGGAAAAGAAGGGAGTTATCACATATGGCCATGGGGTTACAATGGGACCTAGAAAGAGTAGATACCCTGTTCATACTTCATGGGCTCCTAGCTATGGAAGTGTCTTTAGGGATGCAACATACAAAGAGGCATGTAGGATAGAGTAGAATCCAAGAGACTACTTGAGATTTGTTTTCTCTTTAGAACAGGTCTCAATGTTGCTGTGGGTTGAGTGTGGAGGGTGAGAGGTAGTGTTATATAGTAAGTACAGAACCTAGCTGGAGCAGAGGTCTAAACTAAACCAGAAAGCATGGGGACCTTAAGAGTGGCATCAGTACAACTATACTAGCATTCAAGGATTGACTTAAAGCACCTCTGAGATATAAAACCAAAAAAAAGTCTCATGTAGCCAGTGACTTCTGTAGTCAACAGATAAATTCATGGTCTGCCATCTGATATACCAACAAAAACTTCTGCTGAAGATTTACTAAGAGACTCATCAGATATTTATAATAATTATCTGTTTTGGGAATGAAAGATCGCTATCTTGTGAGGAAAATCCAGGAAATTAAGCCAGGGACAGGCTGCATGTCACAAGGCAGATTATTCTTATTTGTGGGGTTGGATAGACTTCCTTCATGATCCTCTATTTTATGCAAAAGGAGTTGAAAAGATAAACTAAAGAAAAGTCTGGAAAAATGTTCTGTTGAGTATGTTGCTAAACGAAAACCTAGAATACTCCCTTAGCCAGAGATATACAGTTCTTCTTGAGAGAGATTTGTGGGGGAATGGGAAAGGACTGAGGGAATGCAAATCTTTACAAAAATAAAAATGAAAAAGCAATTTCTTTTTGAGAATTAGGCATTAATCTTAGAGAAGGGCAACTAGGATAGATAAAGGTACAGAAGAATTTACACATTATGGGAAGTTGCAAAGCCTCCTATTGTCAAGCTGGGAAAGAAAAAAAACACTGAAACATCTCAATTGAAATATTTAACTTTATGAAGGGTACAGAGAAATCTGCCAACTAATATGAGAATAGAGCGTCACACTGTGAAATTAATAGGCATTACATTTAGAAAAAAGAAAAAAGAAAAGCTTTTCCAAAGTACTTAGGCATCCTGAGTCAGTGACAGCTGCAGGAAAGCAGGGGGTTAAATACTTACAGAGTTAAATAATAAAGATCAGGGTAACTCTCATTCAACATTACCATTCACAGTGAACTGGGCATCAATGACAGTGACTCCATACTATGCTTTCAAGTTTTAATATTATACTTTGTTGAAGGCCCAAAAAGTCTTTGAGCAGCAGAAAGGAAAGTATAGAAAATTACCTGCTGGTGAGCCAATCACTTTATAACACATTTTGCACTTTACAGAATGAAATGTCACTATTACATATATGCATATGTATACATAAGGCATTATACTTTACGAGGCACATTCTTCACATAAGTCTGTGAGACAGGTAGCTTAGATATTATTGGCAGCTATGTGGCACAGTGGCTAGGGCTCTGGATTCAGAGTCAGGAAGACTTGAATTCAAATACAGCCTCAGACATTTGCCCAGCTGGGTGACCCCTGAGCAAGTCATTTAACTTGCCTGCCTCCATTTCCTCGATTGTAAAATAGGGATAATAATAGCCCTTAACCCTTCCCTCAGAGTTATGAGGATAAATTGAGATGATATTTGTAAAATGTTTTGCAAACTGCATAGATGCTAGCTAATACTATCACTATGTCCATTTGACAGATGAGGGAATTGAAATTCGGAGAGATTAGTAAGTATAAGAACTATGACTAGAACTCACATCCTCTGGCTCTTTCCAATGTGCCATAGTTTGACAAACTAAGGAAATGAGTTAAAGGGAATAGGCAACTATAGGATTTGGGGATAATGGAATCATAAGACAGGAGGATAGGAGAGCTGGCGGCAGGAGGTGGTGGAGGAGAATTGGCCTTGGAGATGGGAAGACCTAGGATTATATCTTGACCTTGACCTATACTAGTTGCACGACAACTGGCAAGTCCCTTAACCACTCAATGATCCATAAAAATTCTTTAAGACTCTAAAGTGCCAGATTAATTTAAATAAAAGGGCATCTTGTTCAAAATCTCTACTTTCAGATAGGCCTATAAACAAGAATTCTGTTTTCTGTTTAAAAAAAAAATATATATATATATATATAAAATGTGTGTGTATATATATTTGTGAGTGTATATAAATACACACACACACACACACACACACACATATATATACATATACATATATATATGGAAGATTCCCCTCACCCAGTTCTTTTAAAAATCCATTTTAGTATTTATGTTTTTTGCTGAGAAGGAATGAACCCCAAAGAGAATGTGAATGAGAATGTGAAACCCAATGATGGCTAGTACACATGCATCATTTTGAAAACTGTTGGTGACCTGTGAAATCACCTGTCTTTCATAACACTGTTCTGGTCCATAGTGGTGTAGTAGTGGTATGAGGGAGAGGGAGGACACCATTCTTATGACAGGTGTCACACCAGGTGGACCTTTGGCCTGGTCTTAAAAATAAGTGAGGTTACAATCATTAATCTTTGGTGTAACTTTCCATTTCGTTACTAGCACAACATAATGGCCTAATTATTGATTGGTGCCATTCTTTTAATGAATAGGTGCATAGCAGAGGGGCATACAAGACTTGCTCTCCTTTCTCCTCCCTACACACCTTATTATTGTCAAGTTGAGTTAATGTTCAACTAGGAATCACTTGGCATGCTGGAGAAGCAAAAAAGTATGGATGCTTAATTCTTCATTAATCTCTTTTTTAACATAATGAGTAGAGGTGTAAATGTTAACACCCCTGATTTTTTAAACACCAGTAGAAACTATCAGCCATAATTCCACTTGCATAAAGGCCACTTACTTTATAAAAACAACAACACTAGACACCTGGCCATTTATGCATCCATCATTTCACTCAGGCTCTTGGTTTACCCATATTTTGGCTGCTAAGCTTTCTGCTTTTCTGTTTTTGAAATTTAAACTGTTGCTCTTTTGGACACAGATTACATTCTTTAAACCTTTTTAATGTTCATGTGAAATAGATTTATTAATTTCCTTTGGGGGGAGGTCATTATTTCTCTTTTAACAGAGTTATGATATTTTTCTTTTCAAATTTTTTTATATCAGTATTTTCATTGTAATCATGGTGGTAATTGACAGCTTTATAAAATGGGGGAGGGCGAAGTTGAGGTCTCTTTCTCTTTTCAAACATTCTTCTCAATCCAGAGCAATACCTTTTTTTCCCTTTCTTTCTTTGCTGTCTGAGGAAAGGCAGAAGATCAGAGAATTCCTGGCGGTGGTAGAATCTTACATTCTGTTGTAAAGGCGAGTTTACACAGACTGTGCAACTAAGTATTCTGTAAAAACAATCGAAAATGACTTTGCATTTTCTTTTTCTTCCTTCCTTCGCAAATCCTTGGCTTCCATAAATCAGGAGGAAAACTTGATGGTTTTGAAAAAAAAATCGGAAATATTTGTACCCACTTTTTAATTGTTGATGTGCTGATATCAAACTGCTGCGTAGGGTATTTTTAGTATCTCTCCCCATGACTGATGGTGTGTGTAGAAATCAGAAGTAAGGGTATCACTTCTGGCAGAACTGGAGTGAATTAGAAATTCTGTTTTCCAAGCCATTTTAAAATATTCACTTTTTAACCTCCTTTTAAAGCTGCCTCTTGCTGCATTTTGCAATGGTAGGGATTTAATGCGTGATGCCTACACGTGTGTACATAATATTCTCTACCTTTTGTCTTTAATATTCCTTGGTTTTTAATTATTAAAGATAAGTATTTGAATTATAAATATTCTAGTTATACAGGAATAGGCAAAGCAGGCACATACCCTCAGGCAAAATTCTTCCATTATCCATAATCCTTCTGCCTCCTACCTCCATTTCTCTACCTCCTATCTTTATGTCTGCCTCAAAAACACACACAGAAGCATTCTTTTAAAGCAACCTTCTCCTCCCCACTTAAACCATAGAAATCCCTTCTCAATATGTATAGGGGCCTCTTCCTTGAAGTGGGATGTCATACTTGTCCTAAATATAACAAAGTGCTATCTTCAAGGCATTTCTGCATCCAAAACACTCCCCGGAAACCTGCCGAGCCCTCCCATCTAACCCGTCTGAATGTCACAAATCATAGCACAGAAACTGCTTTATAGTGAATCATTAACATTGTCAGGAATGACTTGGCAGAGGGAAAAAAAGCTTTCCATTAGAGAACTGAGGGAGAATATACAAATGACAGTATTGTCACTTCTCCCCTATTGTTTCATAAAGCTCTGAACTGATTAGTAACAGTTTATTACGGGAGAATGTGGAGTTTATTATGTGCAATGCTGTACATGATGCCCGTGTATATTTCTCAACATCTTTTCATGTACGCTCAGAGTTTCCCAGACACTTTGGGTGAGCTTCCTTAAAATGTTTTTTTAATATGGATCACATTTTTGTTATTTGGCAAAGTTTTGTGGGAGAAGGCAGGAGGCCGGAAAATGAATACATAAATGAAGGCAGAATATGGGTAAGATTTTATAGGCACTTGGAGCTGAAGATAGCTGAATGATCTATCAGTGAAATATCTGTTTTGTGGATTATTTGCAAGGACCCTAGTTCTTCTTCTCCTCCCCTTTCTCTTTTTCCCCCAGCTCAGTGACTGGTAATGGGGCTTATGGCTGAGTGTTCAGTAGGGTGGGTGTAGAAAATCTAAATCAGGGATTCTTAATCTCATTTAAGTCATGGGCCCCTATGACAGTGTGGTGAAGCCTATGGATCCCTTTTCCCTTGGTCAGACTATATGTTTTAAGGTGCATGACATAAAACACACAGGATTACAAGGGAAATCGATTATATTGAGATCGAAATGCAATTTTTTTTCCTATCCAAGTTCAAGAATCCTCCGAAGTTTATCCATTGACTCTAGGTTAAGAACCTGTCATCTAAAGATCTGAGTGTGTGCCTCTGTCAGTGGATCACAATGGAAAGATCATTCACTCCGGAGTCAGGGGACCTGAGTTCAAATATTAGTTCCGACGCTCTCTACTTCTGTAACTGGGAAAGTCTCTTAACCTCTCTGGGCCTCAGGTTCCTCATTTGTGAAATGAAGGTCTTGGGCTAGAAAGTTTCCGTGGTCCCTACCAGTTCTAGGTCTAAGATCCTATGAGTGCATCTCATAGTTAAGGATTGAGAAGTTTGGGTTATTCACAAAAACACCTTGACCAAATGGAAAGAGTTCTAGATTTGGAGTTGAAGGACCTTCTACTGACTGCCTGTGTGATCCTGGCCAAGTCACTTTAATAGCTAGCATTTGTATTGTCCTTTAAATATTGCCGAACACTTTATACCTATACATGTGATATATAACATGTATACATACATATTACATATTACTAAAATAATAGCAACCATCTCTCAGGGTTGTTGTGAGTACCAAATAAGATTATATGAGAGGTAGTCGCTATTCTTATTCCCATTTTTATAGAGAGGAAACCGAGGCTGAGAGAGTTAAACGACTTGCTTAGACTCACATCTGGCAAGTGTCTGAGGCACAATTTGAACTCAGATCTTGCTGACTACAGGCTCAGTGCTCCATCTACTGTACTACCTCGTTACCAAACCTCTTAGGGCCTCAGTTTCTTCATCTGTAAAATAAAGGAATTAGATAAGATGGCCTCTAAGATCCCATCTAGTCTCATATCTATGTTTCTCTATTTAATAGAGTCTCTTTCCTCCAATATTAGCTCAAATAATCAAAGTCTGACTACAGACCATTTTGTCTTCTCCTTCAGGTCGTGCGAACATGTGGCTCCTAGAATGACATTTTGACAGAACTGACCAGACAATCGAGTCAAACAACAGGTCCATTCAGTCCCAGAGTCAGTTAAACTGATTTTTTTCACTGATTAGACTGGCTGTTATTTTTGGCATCCTATAGCTTCAGCTTTAGCCATTGCCCTAATCTACTAGATTAAGTTTACTAATGCCTGTTTACTGATGCTATCTCAGAGAAAGGTTAAAAACTCAGCAAGGTTCTTATCAATTCTGTTTCTCTGATTCTGGATGGAAACAGAGTATATTAATGCTAGAGAAATGCTTCACACCTCTTTGCATATTAAGTATGCTGAAGGAAAACTGGTTTGATCAATATGCTTTGTGTGTGTGTGTGTATGTGTTTGTGTGTGTAGACACATGCATATTATGTCTATGCTGTAAATTAAATTTACCTCCCTCATAAAAAAAAAGAATTGTACCACATTTTAAAGGTCTGCGTATTCATGGAGATACAAATATGCTAAACCACAAGTGGTTAAAAACCAAATAAAGGAGGGCAAAGAACTCCAGCACTCAGCCTGGAAGATAGACAGAGCTAATTTGCTTTGACAACACTGGGGCCAGCCTCACCATCTTGCTTCTGGCAGGGTTCCCACTGAGGTTCATGGGAACTTTGCCAGAGCAAGGACCAGAGGATGGAGGCCACAAGATTTCCTACGGTGGAAAGACAGACGAACTAAGCTGCATTCCTTAGTATTCCCCTTACATTTTCACATGAAATTTTATATAGAGGCAGGCAGAGACTTGAAGAAAACCAAGGGGCCAACAAAAAAAAGAAAGGAAGGAAGGAAGGAAGAAAAAGAAAAGGAAAGAAAAAAGAAAAAGCGTCTCTAGCCCATCAATACCCTGCTAGTCATAATCATAACTCATGTTTCTTTGCAAAGTACTTTCCCCATGGTAGCCCCATGAGACAGGTAATACAAGTGTTATTACCCCATTTACCCTCATTTTGCAGATGAGGAAACTGTGAGTCTAAGACATTAAATGACTTGTCCATTGTTGTGAAGCCGACAAGTGTCTGATCTGTGACTCCAAGTCCTCCATGCTTTCCAATGTAACAGGTTGCCTCTGGTAATTAATTGGGACTGCCTTATCATATCCTTGAGCACAATCAGGGGGACAGTTTTTGTTTCTCATTCTATGGAACTGTGCAGAGAAGAATCACACACCATAGGAATGACAGAGAGCAGAGAATCAGCTCTGGGAATGGAGAATTTTTACCAAAGACTGAAACAGCTGGAGAAGGTGATCATTTCTTGGTATTTCCAAGATGCTGTGTAGATCTTGCCATCCTATAGTAGGTGGCAAGATACTTTTGGTAAGTGATTAAAAAAAAAGTCAGATTCCTTTTTTTTAAATCCCCAAGTAAGGCTAGTCTTTATGCCCTGGACAGAGTAGAGAACTATCTATGAGATTTCAAAGAGCCAGGAAAATGTCTCCTCCTCCTCCCACCTGCTGAATGATGCCTGAAAGTCCTTTAACAGATGCCAAAACCTCATTCCCAAACGAGAAAGAAGACTTACATTGTGAATTCTCCCAGGAGAGGTAACTCAGTACACACTCATACTAAGGTGTGAATGATCGATATTAGACCCTTCCTTTAGCAGAGTTTTTTGTGAAGTTAAGAGAGAATGAATAAGAAGGCACTGGATGCTTGGTAATAAGTCTATCAGATCCTATGTACTCTCCTGGTTTTGAGAGCACACAAAAAGAGCAAAAAGGGAGAAAAAACTACCTGTGGAAAGATTTTAAGATTCTGTATCTTGGAAATGATGGGACTCCAAATCTGACTCGAGACCGAGGGTTAAGACCTGGCCCCAAGACTTAATAGGTGCGTCATTTGGGGCAAGTCAATTAACCTGGGTCTCACTTTCCTTATCTGAGGCATCTGAGAGAAGCAGCATAGAATTGCAGAAAGAGAGAGGCAGAAAGAATTCTGGACTGGGAAGCAGGAGAGACTTGGGTCCGAATCTAGTCTCTGATACTAACCACATGACCTTGAGTATGTCTCTCAAATTTCTGTGTGGCACAGTTTTCTCATCTTTACAATGAAGATAATAATAATAATAATAATAATGATAGTTCTTCCTTAAAAAATTGATAAGAGCAATAAACTTACAAAACACTGTAAGATTTGCAAAGTGTTTTACATATGTTATTTCATTTTATCCTCAAAACAGCCCTGGGAGGGAGGTGCTATTATTGCCCCCATTTTACAGATGAGAAAATGGAGTCCAAGAGAGCTTAAATGATTTGCTACGGGTCACATGGTTATCTGGGGCAGAATATGAACTCAGGTCTTCCTGGCTCTTAGTTCAAGGCTCTATACTTTATCCCCTAGCAGCCTTTCTTATTTCTTATAGGGTTGCTGTAAGGATCTAAGGAGATAATGCTTTAAATGTGCTATATCAATATGAGATGAGCACTTGCATCCTGTAGGGGATAGAGGGAAGACCTTGGAGTAAGGAAGACCAGAGTGCAAATTTTGCCTCTGATTCTCATCAGCATTGGGACAATCAACAAGTTTCTTCACCTTTCTGTGCCCCAGACAATTCTCTAAGCAGAGACTATAAATCAGAGGAGTTAGTTGTCCATTTGCATCAGTATAGGGAGTTTCCCTCACAGGTGAAATTACAGGTCCCAACTAAGAAAAAAAATCAGCTATGTAAAACCTATAAAATGGAGATAATAATACATTGCTTTGGTGAAACAGGTAATTCAAGTAAAAAGCAAATGAGATAAAATGAAAGTATCCTGAAATTCTAGAGCAGAGATATCATAAACAGGAATGTAGACTGAACTAGATTAAAATGTAATTGGGAATCATTTAACAAAATAAACAAAAATACAATAAAACATAGCTTGTGTTAATATGTGGTTTTCTAAGTCAGTATGTAGCCCTCAGGGATCCTTTATGTATGTTTTACTGGCCCTTTTTTTCGATTGAAGTTTGAAAATACTGCCCTACAGTGTAATATAAAAGTGAGTTATTATCACTATAGGGACTAGAGCTCTGATTTCATTTGTATAAGGAACTACCAGGTGAAGTAATTCCCTCCATTATTGAAGGTCAACATATTTTCTCCAAATTACAGTGTTAGACCTGTCTAGAGCTCTAAGAAGGCAAGTGACTTACCCAAGGTCATACAGCTAGTATGTGTATGAAACAGGATTTGAACACAGATCTTCTTGGCTTTAAGTCAACTGTCTATTCACTATACTATTCTGGTTCTTGAGTTATTATCATCACGAATCATAACCTACTTTCACTAAAATAATATGCCAATGCCTCCCTGGGACATAGAGGAGACTCCAGGTGAGCTTTGACAGATATTGTTGAACTGGCCCCACCACCAATTGTCTGATAACCCCCAGACTAGCTAAATTCAAAGAGGTTTATCACCAGATGGTTAATTGCCAGGAAATATATCTTTTCTTCTTTTCTTATTTCTTCTCTTTTCTGCTTTTCTTTTCATTTCCTTTCCTTTTTTTCTCTCAAGGCTATATATGAAAACTAAGGCACAGCATAATTTAATTTCAGTTAGAAGACTGAAAAAAGTGCTGGCTTTAGAGGCAGAGGGCCTGAATTTAAATTCTGGTTCTGATAACTTGTTACAAATGAGATAATATATTAAAAGTGCTTAAATATTAAAGACCCGGCTAAATGTTAGCCATTATTATTATTAACTGTATGATCTTGAGCAAGTCACTCTCAGTCTTGGTTTCCACACACATAAAATGAAGGATTGGATATGATGACTTTTTAAAATTCCTTTTAGGTCTGATCTTTTGAAATGATAATAATCAAGCTTTATTATTCCTTATTGATCTGAATTTTTCTCTGAAATATATAGCAAGAGATGTTATGTATTTCAGAAAATAAAGAAAAAACAACAGAAAACTAGTAGACTCCCTAATAACATGGACAAAAGAAAGAGGACAAAATTAAAAGAAAAGAAAATCCCAAACTTTTTTTTGGTTGTTGTTCAGTCCTGTCCAACTCTTTGTGAGTCCATTTAGGGTTTTCTTGGCAGAGATAGTAGAGTGATTTGCCATTTCCTTCTCCAGCTCATTTTACAGATGAAGAAACAGAGGTGAACAGGGTTAAATGACTTGCCCAGGGTCACGCAGCTAGTAAATGTCTGAGGCCAGATTTGAACTCGGGAAGATGAGACTTCCTGACTGCAGGCCCAGTGCTCTATCCATTGTTCTGCCTACCTGCCCCCAAATTAAGGGGCTTGACTTGATGTTGCCTCTGAGCAACTTTCTAGCTACAGAGCTATTCCTATGAATCTATGATTCAACTTGTCCCTGATTCCAGTCAATAAACAGCTGTCATTAGGTACTTTTTGGGGCTAATTTGAGGACCATATATATGGTGGTCCAAAAGTCCCAGTGCAGTTGTAAGCTTTAATAGCTTATTAGTCCTAGAATATGTGCACTAATTCTATTTAGAAAATCAATTTGATCAGTAAAGTCAACAGGCCATACGGATTTCACTGAGCCTCCAAATTTTCATTGCCCTTATAGTGCACACTTAAAAGCATTTGCTGAATGGAGACCGGATAATTCTATAATAAACATATTCAACTTTAGCCCAAGAGAGCTTTTTCCAGCCGTGTTACAGGTCTGTTGGCAAACCCATAGAATTTCTCAGAGACATAAACTTCCACAAAAAAAATCACAAGAAGGTGACAGAGAAGAGCAAGAAGAGAGAGGCGATAAGGACTGAGGACAGCAGGGTAGACTTTACACTGTGTACTTAGATATGATGGGAAAGGAGACACTGTTGGAGGAGAGATGGGAAAAAAACAAATCAAATATGGAAGAAAAAAGATTTCCCTGACAATCTGGCGCCTCCTAGTGGGGCTTAGAAGTCCGCAAACCACATACCAGGATAAGAATGGGCTGCCTGGGTGGCAACCGACTGCCCAGGCGATCCTAAACTCTGGGGAATCTTCAAGGATTTCTAAGGAGGCCAACTCTGGGCAGGAAAGGGAATCTGGCCTTTAGCCAGAATACAAAGGGAATACAAAGTAAAATAAGGTGGTTGGACAAAATAATTTCAAAGATCCCTTTCATTGCTAATGTTCTATTATTTCATTGTTTTTTCTTTTCTCACCTGCCTGGCTCTTAATGAAAGAAAAGACAATTCAAAGCATCCCTCTGGGGATTCTGATCCATTTGAGTTGTTATCCTGAAATAAATCAAGTTTGTTCTGTATTCCATAATAACATTGGAGGTGATAACAACAATAACATAATAATAATAATTCACATTAAAGTTAACAAAGTGCTTTTCTCACAACCTACAGAGGTAGCTAGTACATGTATTTTTATTACCATTTTATAAATGAGAAAACTAAGGTTCAGAGAGGTTCAAAGAACCATTCAGTCATACAGCTAGTAAATGATAGAACTGGGGCTTGAAGGTAAGTTTTCTAACTCTTAAAATGACAGTTATTTTTCCTATGATGTCAGGCTGTGCCCTAGAAAATGCATGCTGTGTAAAGGTTCCCCAAATCGGCAGCCAGTCTGAGCCCCTTGTGTATCCCAAGATTTGATAACCATCACAGAGCAAGGTCAACAAATCCATATTTTTGCTTGATGAGTAAGTTTTTAATCCCACTTCAGAAAGTTCATTTTAAGAAGTAGAACAGTATACTTGAGAAAGTTGTGAATTTCAGAATCAGAAAGATTTGGGTTCAAAATCTGCCTCTAGCTGTATGACCGTGTACTAGTTACTAAATCCTTGTGAGTTTCATTTTCCTTATCTCTAAAATGGGCATAATCACATCTATGTTAGATGGTTGTTGGAAGGCTCAAATGAGCTAATGTAGGTGAGGTATCAAACATGGGGTTCACAACACTCTTGAGTATGCCCTGAACCAGATTAAAACGTGGTTCCTTTCTGATTTTACTTTGTTGATATATTAATAAAAAAGAAATATATGAACACATGTGGTTTTCTAAGTCAATATATGATTTCAGGGATCCTTCTGTTCAATTTAGTGCCATGCTCACTCCCCCACTTCTGTTTGAGTTTGACACCACTGTAGTGGAAAGAAAAGTTAGATTTGGAATATTACGACCTAGATTTGCCCTAATGCCTGACTCGCTCAAGGCCAAATCACTTAGCCTTTCCATGCCTCAGTTTCCTAGTCAGCAAAGTCAGGGGATTGGCCTTGATGACCTCTAAGGTCCCTTCCAGCCCTAAACTCTGTTACAAGGAAAATACAACGTAAATGTCAGTTATTATTATTACCTCATAGTCATCAGACAAATTACCTAATAAGGGCTGTGATAATCAGCCCTTGGCTTGCCTACTCAAGGAAGGTACTTTCCATGCCATCAAAAGAGATTATATTCTGGACTCCCCAGTTGAAGTTTCCATTCTCTCCCCCATTAAATCCCCTACTACATTTGAAATGGAATAGAATATGGAAAAAAGACCTGCTTCACATAGCAGGGACCAAAGAACCCATACAAATAAGAACACGAACTTTGACAATTCATAATTTTTTTTTTGTGGGACTCCCTCTAATTACTAATCTCTTCTGTGCTACTGATCCCAAGACAACCAAACTATTTCCCTCTAGTTTAGATTGGTATTTGGTTTGTGATAGAGCCCAGGTATTTGTGTCTCTATCTTCACTGATTAGCATTGGTCATTTGTCTTTTTAAATATTTGTCTATTTCAATCAAGTTCCTGGAGGGGTAGTTGCCATGTTCGTTCAAATATAGGCACTTTCTTGATACATAATATAGTGTCATGTGAAGGGTAGTTGCTCAATAAATATTAGTTTCTGATAAAATGAGATAAAATGAACAGGGTGACATTTGTCTTCGCCTTTACTTCCTTTCCTGCTCTCCCATTTTGCCTCGTAAACACCTAGAATGTCACCTTATCAACCCTCACTCTCAAGAATGGGTGGAATATCAGTCATTTCCCCTTCAGTATGAAATTAAGCCACTGTTTTATCTTTTTTGTACTTTTATTTTCAGACTCAGATGACAACTATGAAGCATTAGCTTTAATGTCAGCTCCATGAAAACAGGGAACGTTTCTTTTTGGTTTTTGTATCCCTGGTGCCTAACATAGTGCCTGACAAATATTGGGCACTAATTAAGACTTGTTCACTTGTTGATTGTGAACTGAAATTTAGATGGTTCGAGGTTTTGACTTTTTTTCCCCACCCATTGTCCAATTGGGGCTTCACAGCCATAGTTATTATCTTCATTTCATAATTAAGGCAACTGGAGCTCTCAGAAGAGATTACAAAACAAGGAACTTATTATTAGTTGTGCAAAGAAGGGCTTAGTTCCAAGTTAAGAAATTTCTAAAGCACCAATGAGGAAATTGAATTGATTTTTTGTTGGGGAGGAGGAGGATCCAAACCTGTTTTGGGGGCCTTGAAATCATACCTTGTAGGGATTCACTGGCTCTGTTTAATGGTAAAGAAGGTCCTGATTGGACCAGTTAAACCTGGATGTTCTTACTACTTTTCCAGAATAAGTTGTTATTCTTCCTGGTAAAGTGCAGATGTGGGGCAGAAATAGGAGTATTAAAGCCACTAAAATATGTCTAAATGTAATAGTGAAATCTGGAGGAGAGCTAGAGATGTCTGCTAACATCACTAACATTTAGAGTTAAAGAATTTTCTATTTGGAAGTGACCTTAGAACTCACTGGGCTCAACCTCCTCATCTTTATAGCAAGGTGCTTGCTATATAGTAGGAGCTTATTTATTCATTTCAATCATGCTGCAGCAAAAAGGCAGAACAGTTAGCGGAAAGAACACTGGTCTTAGTTTTTAATCTGACCTGAAGCCAACTAGCTATATAATCCTGAGCCTCAATTCTCTCATCTGTAAAATGGGGATAACATTTGTAAGATCTCCCTCTTGAAAGTGCTAGATGATGATAAGTTATTATGAGGAAACTGAAGTCCAGAGGAGTTCTGTGACAAAGCTATTAGTATCTAGGTTTTCTAATACTCAGTCGCAGATTTTTTTTCCATTCCCTTTTATTATTACCTATTTATCAGAATGAGAAATATTAAGCAGAAATGGAAAGGGTAGGTTTTTGATTATCAATACTCCCCGGTCCTTATCCAATTTCTTTATTAGTTGTAGGATTCTTAGTGCTGGGAAATCCCAAATAGATAGCTTCAAGAAGATGCAAGTGATGAATTCTGCTTTTCCAACACTGGACTTTTAACATAAGCCTTAGAAAAATTAGGGGGTGTGGATGAAAGGTGAGTTTCTCTGACAGCTCTGATAATGAGGTTTGCTTTCCTGGCCATCATGAGAAAGTAGGAGCATTCCATGGGGCAGAGGGAGAGTCATCAGTAATACCAAAGTTTTTGCATCTGAGGGTATCCTTTTGCCCTTCTAAGTGCAAAAATTTCAAACAGGAGAAGGGAGATGAAAAAAAATGAGGCTTTGGATGAGACTTGAAGGAAGCAGAGAGCCCAAGAATTTCCCATTTAAGGAACTGAAGAGGGCAGAGGTCACAGAAGAATGTTAACAAAGTCTAACATCACCAATGTGGTATTTTCTCTTTAAATTTTAAGAGAGGTTCTCATTTATATGCAAAAAGTGTCAGCGGCCTGGAGAAATATAAACATATGGTCTTAGTACTTTCTAGGGAAAAATACAATAACGAGTGGTGCACAAACATCTGTATAACATGCTGAAAATCACCATGAGTGCAGAAGAGAAAGCAGAGTGATGGAGTGAAATAAAGCCAGGATTTTGTCAAGCGTTGTGTTGCTAGTGAGTGGGATAAAAATCATCCTTCTTGTCTCTAGCCACATCCACACTGGGATCTTAATGAATTAACTGCTGGACAAATGGCCCTCAGGTGTTACTGCCTAACGGCCAATCCCTGGAAATGACCGTTGGAACCAGTCCAAATCACAGGCAAATGGTACATTTTTTTTTTTTCCCGTATGCACAGAGCTAGCACAATGGGGACAGGGACAGAGAATTGAACTGACTGATTGTATGCAGGGTACTTGTTTTCCAGACTAGATAAGAACCTTAAACTATGTTAAGAGAATGCACATTTCTCCTGGGAGCACCCTGTCTATAGAAACTGTATAATAAGCATTAGAAGGTACTGAAGTAGGAAATAAATGAGATCTAACATCAGATATAGATTAATGTATGGTCACTTATCAGTATTTATCTGGACAGTTTATTTTTATTGATGGTGGTTTTTACAGTCAGGGTCACCCTTACAGGTATACAAAGTGATTTCACACACCCCTTCCCCTCCCCCAACTCAGACCATTACCTAAGATTCAACTACTAAAACTTTCTCCACTTGACTTAATGTTTTTCAGCTCAGTTAAAATTCAAATTGTGACTCAAGTCAATGAATCAAGTCAGCAAACACTTATTAAATGCCTACTATGTTCTAGGAGCTGTGCTTAAGCATGGGGATACAAAGGAAGGTAAACAAAAAACAAAACCCAGTCGCTTCTCTCAAAGAGTTCATAATCTAATGGGAGAGACAACATGCAAATAACTACATATGTATATGTAAAAACAAGATATATGCAGGATAAATTGGAGATAATCACAAATGGAAGGTACTGGCCTTAAGGATTTTTGGGAAAAGGTTCTTGTAAAAAGCTGGGTTTTAGTAGGGGGCTTGAAGATAGCAGGTGGGAGTAGTGGTGTGGTGGTGGTAGCACTTTAAACTATTGTTAATCATTTGCACCATCATGCTAATGAGCTGATCAGGCTTTTAGGGAGCAGATTTTGATAAGGGAAAGGAGAGAAGATGACATGAAGGTACTTAGTGGACACCAAGAGAATGGAGAAGGAAAATTATCAAGGAAATTGTTGTTGTTAAGTCATTGCAGTCCTGTTCCACTCTTTGTGACCCCATTTGGGGTTTTCTTGGCAAAGATTATTTCTTTCTCTAGCTCATTTTACGGATGAGGAATTGACACAGAGTTAAGTGATTGACCAGGGTCACATGGCTAGTAAGTGTCTGAGGCCAGATTTGAACTTCTGATTCCAAGCCCAGTGCTCTATCCACTGCACCACCTAGCTGCCAAATTGAGGAGATTAGCGTGGCACGTGAAGAAAATTAGTATGCTTAGGACTCATCTTGCCAATTTAACAATCCTTTGTAAAACAGCTCCCCCTAGATATAGAGGCAGGCATTGCTTTATATTTGACAGTGGCAAGTGTGGTATTCACAAGGTGCTATATCTGGGTCAACCACCAAGTGGTGACCCCAGTTTTGAATTCTTGGCTCAAATAAATGCAAATATTTGAGCAAAAACTAGCAGTCTTTAGTCCTGAGCCCTTTTCAGTTCTTCTGCACATTTGTGGATGGGACCAATTTGGTTTCCAAGTTTCTCCCATCTTTTACCTTCCAGTGCCTTTCAGTATACACACACACATACATTTTAAACCACTGTAAGGCAGCACTTCTCTCCAGCTAATAGTTTTAGAGAGTCATTTAAGGAATTGAGTACTTAAATAACTTATTCGAAGTCACACAGCCAGTATGTGTTGCAGATAGGACTTGAACCCACGTCTTCTCCGTTCCAAGGCCAACTTTCTATCCAACGACGTGATGTATCTCTTCTGTCAAAGGGTATGATTAATTTCCAATTTAATGGCCAACCATCTTGGCTCACGTTCTCACTAAAAGAATACTGTTCTCTTTCCCATTCTTAACAAACCCTGGAAGGACAACTCAACTCACACGAAGATTAAAGTACATTTAATGAAGTGAATTCAAAAGTAAAAGGTATAGGGTTAAAAGCTTGGAGTAGTGGGGTGCTCCTTGCAAGTTGCATTTCCCCCTTCCATTCTCTGACTCTCAGGATTGTCATTAGGATCATTGTGACTCTCTTATAAGACTTCCCACCCATAGAGAGACTTTAGAATGACCTCAGTTAGTTAGCCAATGAACATTTATTAAACATTTACTAAGTGCTAGGTATTATACAAAGTCCTTTAATGTTAAATTCCCAGAGGTCATCCCAGCCCTGCATTTCTTTTTTCTTTCTGGCCTCTAAAAGATCCAGGAGCTTTCAGGGGAAAACCGAGCTACTCCATTCAAAAGTTATACCAGTGAGGGCTAGGACAGACTCACGTATCACACACATATGATTACGAGTGCTTAACCAGGTCATTATTGCACAGAACCTAGATTTGGAAGGTGAGCCATCAGGACGAGAGTTTGAATTATTTGTCAACATTCTGGTACAGTCATCTTCATGTAATACATAAACCAGTGACAGGTTAAGGCACCCTAAGGTCCCTAGGCACCAAAACCCCACCAACTCTTTCCAGTTCCCTAGAGGCAATATGTAACATACTGTGATGTAGCAGAAAGAGCTCTTAAAGGTGTATCACTGGACTTGAACCCAAGGCCTTTGGTACTCTGTTATTTTCTATTTCTATAACCTTAGACAAATTACCTTACTTGTTCTAAACATTTTTATTTTCTCATTTTTGAAACAAGGGGGTAGGATAAGAGATTCTCTAAGTCCCTTCCAGCTCTAAAGGCTATGAGGGGTCTTCCCTTATTGTTAGAAAATTATCAAATTATTGCTAGAAAATTATCAAAAGTGACTCCTGGGGAACAAAGAAATTGGACACTACTGTTTATTCTTCTCTGTCAATTTCCAAGTGCTAGGATCATAAACACAGAACTAGAAGAGACCTTTAAGGCCATTTATTCTAGCCTTTAATTTTAAAGATGAGGAAAATGAGGCTCAGAGAGCCTGGGCTATTTGACCCCAGGTCCTTTGGAAACAGAACTCTTTTCATGGTACTGTGATGCCTCCCATTGTTTTTGGAAAGGCTGTGGCAATCAGGGGCCTCATGGCTCTGCTCATTATTATTGTGATGTCTCAAATTTAAAATAAAATTCATCCCTGATCACCACCATTTCCCTAATCACTTTGTTTTCCTCATTAAAATACAAGCTTGTTGAGGGCATATACCATCTCACTTTTGTATTTGTATATTCAGTGCCAAGCATGTTCCTGACATGTATTAGGCACTTAAAAATGATTTTTCATTCATTCACTCCATTCATTCATCCATAACCACTTGCTAGTTATGTTGCAAAGGGAATCCTTTTTTTTAGGTATAGGTTGGCCTAAATGTTTTCTGAAGGTCCCTTCCTAGTTTATAATTATGTTCGAAATTCCCAGAAATTGCTGGATAATGGAGGCATTACTTAGTTTCTTTGAAATGTCCACCATCTTCATTTAGGTCTAGCACCTGTTCCTATTTATTGTGAACGTTGAAGGGGGTCTGTGCAGTACTAGGCCCTATGGGACTTCAACAGTCATGTATTCGCTGAGAGCTTGAGATGAGTAGGTCCTGGACCTACAGCTAAGAAAAAATTATTACTCTGGTAACTGTGCTCCTAGCCTGGTTATAAGGTAAAATTTGTCCACTTAATCTTTGTCTTCTTGCTTTTAGGAGGCAAAGCAGTTGCTTCTGAGGCAGGTGGGTGGCTCAGTGGATAGACCTCTAAGCCTGGAGTCAGGAGGACCTAAGTTAAAATCCACCCTCAGACACTTACTAGCTATGTGACCTTGGGCAAGTCACTTAACCTCTGCCTTAATCCACTGGAGAAAGAAATGGCAAGTGTCTTTGCCAAGAAAACCCCATGGGATCATGAGAGGTATGACATGAAAGAAAAACAACAGTTTGATTTTACTAACCTTGGAGACTTGGACGTAAGCGGCCAAAGAGCTTTCTGAGATATGTGTGTATCAAATAGGGATACTGAAGTCACCAAACTATTGACCATTTCCAGAAATACTTTTAGAAACACAAAAGTGTGGAAAAATGCTTCTGTGAAAAGAGAGGAATTCTCATAACTCTAAGAGATAGTTGTGATGTAAGTAAAAGTGGTATGCTCCTCTTGGAGATGCCAGATGGGCTAGTTTTTCCATTTTGGTAACTCTAGGGGAATTATCATTCATCAGATCTTGTCCTAAATCCAGCAATACAAGTCTGTTCTATCAAGATGAAGACTGAGGGTAAGGATCATAAAGGAATGTTTATCCTTCTGGTGCTTGGCTTTTCTGGAATAGGAGACTTGATCTTATTGCTGAAAAATAGTACAGTCATTTCAAGTGGATTTATCTTAAAAAGTTAGTACTTCCTCAGAGATCTAGTGATTGGTACCAATGTTGTTCAGAACAAGGGTGCAATCTCTTCTTTTCCCAGGAATTACTGGCTACAATTGGAATTACGTTTGTAGAATTACCATGGTGCATTTTGTATTTAGCAAGTTAGCCACAATAAAAGCAGACTGGGGTGCAAAGCCCATTCTTGCATTATAGGTGGCCTGCCTCCCTATATTTTATAGAAATAAGATGCAAAGATGCTATGACGCTTCTTTCCCTCAGGGTTAAGTCAACCTAAAACTCTGTCGACACATTGTCATGGATAAGGTTGCCAACTACATGTCAGAGAGAATCAGGAAGAAAGATATGTTCACAGCCTCTGTTGATAGCAGGAAACCAGTTGAAGAGATAGACATCCCTTCCCTCATTTCTTCCCTACCAAGTAAAACAAGAACCATCAGAAAGCTTCTCAGAGGGAGTGGTATAAATCTACCAAGGTAACAATGCTAATAATCATAACAAAAGCGATAATAATAGCTAGCTTTAAGGTCTATAAAGCTCTTTACAAATATTGACTCATTTTATCCTTACAACAATCCTGGGAGTTAGATGTTATCATCATCACCATTTTATGGATGAGGAAACTGAGTCAAGCAGAGGATTAAGTGACTTGTTTAGGATTGCACAGCTATGTGTCTGAGGCTGGATTTGAACTCAGGTCTTCCTGATTTCAGGTCCAGCTCTCTATTCACTGTGTTATCTAGTTGTCTATAGGATATGATGTAAAAACAAATTTTGCAATTTAAAAACAAACAAGCAAACAAAAATGTGGTTACTATTAATGCATTGGAGAATGTAATTTTTTTATCAAAAATGAATTTTAACAAAATAATCATAAAAGTTTACAAGGTGCCACCTCTTACAAAAAGCTTTCCTTGATTCACCCAATTGTAACTCTGCTCTCCCTCCCCAAAGTGGATTGTATTTAACTGTGTATGTATACATGGATACCACCTTTAGCAGTGTAAGCTCCTTGAAGGAAGGAGCTATTTTTTATTTTGTCCTTATATCTCCTAGGCCCGAGCACAAAGTCTTGATTATACTTGGTGTTTGATAGATTGAACTGAATTGAATTTTGCAAAGAGTTTTGCTTCTTCTCCACTAATGACATGTTATTGGTTCTCTTCATGGATAGAGGAAGCAAACTTCAGAGCCTGACATTTCTGAAATTCACAGCAGAATATAATTAATAATTTTTCTTTAAAAGCATCCTCTGAAAGATTAGGAGCTGATGAGGAATGAATCCTAGAGTCAAGCTTAAGAGCTTCAGGGGGAGGAGGAAGGCAATAAACTCTAAAATTCAAATCCAGACTCCTTAGAATTCCAAAGTCTCAGAGTAGGAAAGGATGTGTGGCCATGTAGTTCAATTCTCTCTATAAAATTTCCGAGGAGGAGTCTTCCAGGCTTTGTTTGAAAACCAATAATCCACTGAGATAGCTCTAATTCTTAGGATGTTTTATATATAAAAATATAAAATTATGGCTTTCCATTTACATAATACAGGGAATTTGAGGATCTTAAAAAAAAGTCTTACTCTTTCTGTTGCTTGGTGTAGACCACTGAATTTGGAGGCAAAGAATCTGAATTAGAATGTAAACTATGCCACTTGCTACTTGTGTGACCTTGGGCAAACTATCTATCCTCTCTAGGACTCAGTTTTCCCATAGGTAAAATGACTCTTGTTGGTCTAGGTAAATTTTAAGGTCCTTCCCAGCTTTACATCTATGCTCCTTTGGTACAGAGAAACAAGGCTAAGTACACTCCTTGACCCCTATAGCAGGCTGACCAGCTGATTATGTTTTATTTTTTTTTATATTTTTCAATTAAAATACATTTACTTTCTCTCTCTCTTTCCAGTTATTCCCAATTTAAAAGAAAAAAAGACTACAAAGGTCTTGTAAAGATATGCATAGTCAAGCAAAACAAATACTCATAACATCCACGTCCAAAAATGTATGTCTTACATCTCCTTCTGCGTGCTGAGACTGTCACTTCTTTGTCAAGAAGTAGGTCTAGCTGATTATCAAGTAAACCTTCTCATCTCCTCTCCCTAAATGGAAAGAAGTGTAATGAAAGGACATTTACTAGCTCTATGACCCTGGGCAAGTCACTTAACCTCTCTCAGCCTCAGTTTCCTTATACGTAAAATTGAGATAATAATAACATCTATCTCATAGGGTTTGTTGTAGGTAACATGTATAGCGCTTTGTTAAATCTTGAAGTATTATATAAATGTTAGCAATTATTATGAACTACTGTTGTTATTATTATTTGAGTTGATTTAAGCCCTTTTTGCTTCCTGTTGACCTTGGGCAAATCATTTCACTTCTCCAGGCTTCAGTTTAGTCATCTGTAAAATGAGAGGATTGAACTGGATGAACCCTAAGGCTTCCTCTGACTCTAAACCTATGCCATTTCAAAGGAGGTAAATGCTTGATGCATTTATTTTTATATTTTTATACTTAAAAAAGAAAAGCCTTCTTGCCAGCATCAAAATTGAGCAACCATTAGCCACCCCCTCCCCTAAAAAAACCACAAAAATCCTGTGATTTTCACCTCTGAGTCCTGTTCCACATTTAGCTTTCAGTATTTGGTTTACCACAAACTAAACAATCAAAAATCACATCTGCAGGTGTTTCTTACTGGAATGAGGGGGATGGGATGTTCTTCTACCTTCTTTACCAAAAATATATACATATATATATATATTCTTGGTCGGATTTGAACTCAGGTCCTCCTGACTTCAGGGCCGGTGCTCTACCCACTGCGCCACCTACCTACCCCTTTAGGATTTTTTTTATCAAGAATATTTTAAAAATATTATCGATTTCTTCCTGAAATTGATGCCACAGACTTCATCCATTAGGAAATGGAGGAAAAGATATATTTTCCTTGGTGGAAATTATGACTCCATGAATATTCACTTGATTCTTTGGTTTGTCCACATTTAAAAGATTTTGGTCAGGTTGGCATATTTGTAGATGCAAAGACTTTGCACTTTTTGTTCTTAGAACTGTTTAGATCCATTACGAATCCTTATTGCCTCTATGAAAAATATAAATTGATAATTCCATTCATGTTTTAATTTTATCTTCTAGGCTATATGCTTCCTGAGAGCAGTGTCTTGCTTTTTATCTATGTCTGTAATGCTGTCTCCTAGGAGGCATAGTGCCCCATGTTCTAGATCACCCTTTATGCCCCTTCTTATGGATCATAATGTGAGCCTCCCAAAGAAGAAATTGATTGGCACTCAGAAGCACATAATTTAAATGCACTATGAGGGGGAAAATAATCTGATCTTTCAGCCTCTTTGTCACAGTTAACTCTGCAGAGTAGAGATTTGGTGTACTAGCAAACAGGTCACACCCTTCCCTTACACATAGTTTTCCTCATACTAGTTCCCAATGAATATTCCATATCCCACACACTGAGTGCTGCACTTTCCCTGATATGTTCATCCTTCTTCTCCCACATACATCCACTAGAACTATTCTCACTTTCAGTCTCAGGTCCCAACGCCATGCTTACAATTACTAAGCTCTCCTTCCTTGTCCATGGATTCCTACTCCTAGGCCAATGTCTCAATTGGACCCCATTGGACTAAAGCCAGTCCTGAGACAATATCTTGCCATTCCTTAATACTACTGAAGGATTGCAGGTACCTCCTTCCCCTTGTAGCACTAGCTTGTAAATATTTCTCCTGTTCTCCCTCTAGGCCAACAGCATTCTAAGGTTACAATACTAGCACATTGCCTTACATATAGTAGTTGCTTAATAAAATTTTGTGATGCTGATGGCAAATGGGGCACAGGAATAAAGCTATGGAGAAAATCTGAATTATAAGAGGGACAATAAGGAGAAAGAAAAGAATATGAGAACTAGACAAGGTTAAAAAGTGCTATTGAAGTCTTTGTGATGATGGTGATAAGAATAAATATGATAACACACATTCATTAATTGGAAGAAAGGACACAAATGTACAATGAAAAGCAGTTGTCTTAGTTATCTTCACTAATTGAGGGGAACATTGATATATGTCATATATACAATGGCATATATACACTGATGTATACTTGTATATGTCCATTCATCCATATGGAAGTTCCTTGGAAGCAGGGATTGTTTCTTTTCTATTTGTTTGTTTTTCTAGCCTAGATCCCTGTGCATAGTAGATGATTAATAAATGCTAATTGATTGATTAATTGATTTGGAATTTGAGCAAGTTTGATAATGTGCCAATTAATCGCATTTCAATAAGTTGAGTCACATCGTGATGCTCCGACTTTGGAGGAGTGGTGAAGTGATCCAGATTTATGATTCTGCATTCCTTCCATCCTACCATACTATGCTGAGGATGGAGAGCAGCTCAAACCCCCCCAAAAATGTACTTTCTCTTTCTACAGAGGCGGAGTAGGAAGTGGTTCAGATAGAGCAATGGCACCACACCAAGAGAAAAGTTAAACAAAACTTTATTGCGGCTCACAAGGGGAGGAGGAGAACAGATTGCAATGTAGGAGCAATCTTGCAACATCTGCTGCCCTTATTCCACGGGCAGCACACAGTGGTGTGGCTTTGGACTTGCAACCACGAAATGGTATTTGTACTCCATTCAAAGGCCCAGAGCCCCTCAGGGCTCAAACTTATATCAAAGAGCTGGTGACAATGTGGCAATAGTAAGAGACTGTCTTGACATAAGATAATAGGGTAATCTGGACCGTTGAGATTAGAGCATTTTTTGAATTGCCTAATAAGGAGAGAAAGATGAGGGGTAAGGACCCAGGAAACTCCGTGTGATGAAAGCTGGCCTCTGGGTTTATTAGCCTTAGTATACATGCATCCTCGGGAGTGCTGGTGGTGGCTGGGGCTGTGCCAGTCAAACCTATTTTTACTGGCTCAAATTTGCTGTCTTTTTGACTCACATTTTTTACAGGTACAGAAAGTAACTGTTCTAGCTATACATGCATATATGCATACATACATGTATATATATATGCATATATATAGATGTTTATACTGACATAAATAAATATTTCATATATGAGAAACAAAATATAACAAAATAAGTAATTTCACTTAAAGTTTAATGTATTGAATATTTATTATATCAGATGTAGAAATGATTTATAAGTAACATGTTTATTATAAATATGGGCAACATCACATAATATATATTAATTTTATATTAAATACAATTATATGATTATATAATACACAAAGTTATGTCATATAATTATATATTAATATAATAAATATATGCTACGTAAAATATACAATATACAAAATATAACAATCAATCAATCAACATTTATTAAACACTTGCTATATGCCAGGCCCTGTACTAAGCAATTTGAATATTTTTAAAATGTTAGATTATAAATAAAATACTACATATATACATGCACATACACATACACATACATATATATATTTCAGTGTGGCACAGAGATAGTTTCTCCATCTGGAGTTTTCTTTTTTTTTTTTCTTTTTTTTTTGTTTGTTTTTCTGGCTAGGCAATGGAGTTAAGTGACTTGCCCAGGGTCACACAGCTAGTAAGTGTTTTGTGTCTGGGGCCGGATTTGAACTCAGGTCCTCCCGAATCCAGAGCCGGTGCTCTATCCACTGTGCCACCTAGCTGCCCCTGGAGTTTTCTATGTTGATGAAATCATGGGTTCAGTTATTATCTCCTATTCTTATTTATATATACATTTATAGATATATACATACACACATATATACATAAATGTATACACAAATATATATGTATATATCCATACACACATATAATTTAAAGCTTTTTCCTTTAAATTTCATCTGGGCTATAGGCAGCTTGTAGGGGGTAAGGGCAAACAAACATCCATTAAGTGCTACGTGCCAAGCACTGTGCTAATGGTCGAAGTAGTATTAATTCAATGAGACAGCAAGCAGTATTAATTAAAGGATTTAATGAAGTACATAGTTGATAATTTCAATTAGACTTCTAAAAAGTGCTGTTTTATAAAGGCATATTTTTCCATTCTTAGGCAACTTGTCTAACTCTCTCTATTCTCATTTTTATGATTATTAGCCCTTTTCTTTACCCAAAGCCATTAGCCTAACCCAAAACAGAATCAAAAGGCAAAAACTTTTAAAGTTCTCCAACTTGCTCTTTTGTCTTAGCATTTCTGCCCTTCCCCCCCCCCACTTAGTTTGATGTTGTTGTGTTTTAAGAGTTTCATGGACACAGGAAAGATGCTTGGTAGGTATATGCAGGCTAGAGCATGTTGCCAAGGATGACTTGGATTCAGCAAGTGTCATGAGAGGCATAAGATGAGAAATTTAGGATTAACCTCAGAGTTCATTTACTCCAATATCCTTATTTAATAGAAGAGGAAATTAATGTCCATAGAGGTGAAATGACTTACTTGTCCAAGGTCACAAGGATTGAACTGGCAGACTAGGAATTAGAACCCAGATCCTTTGACTCCCAAACATAATGCTCTTTCCACCACACTCTGCTGCTATTTTATCATGAAGAACATGTAGGACTGGAAAAGGAGCTGAGTTGGCCATGTAGACAGAGGGAAGAATAATAGATGGTTGGTCATCTTTATTGCTGTATTTACATCTGTGAAAAATTGAAACGCCCAGAAGAAGACATCCAACATTTGGGAAACTCCCCTATTGAAGATTTATGAAAAGATATTGGCAAGAATGAGCAAGATGGGTTGTAATTGATGGTGGTAGAGGAGACATACATACAAGTGATATTGCCGATCCATCAAAGTAATAAAATATCTTCACAAAATTACTGAATCTACCATTTTTATTGAATTGACTAGTAAATTTAACCAAACATCTAGTTTGACTTTTTTTTTTGGTGAAATCAATTTTAATTGGCTAATTACTCAATCAACAAGTAATACTGAATATTTTAAATCCAAAGAGACTGCCAAGTGCTAACCCTTGAGGAACTTAAAAATCTAGTTGATCAATTAATCATTAAATCATAAACTCTTCAAGGCCCAGAATTGTTTCACTCATGTCTTTGTATCCCCAGTGCCTGGCACACTTAACAAATGCTTGTTTATTGATTGATTGATTAGCTATTTGATAATCCATGCTTAGATTGGCCCTTTTCACCAGTTGACCCTACTCTCCTAGGAATTCAAGCATGTTGGTTGAGTTGATATGCCTTTCCAAGAAATATGCCATCACACTTACTGCTTATAAACCAAATCAAGCTGTTTGTTATGTAAAGGATATATGTTACATGGATACCCCTAAGTTCCAGAAGTCCTGAACTTTTTAAAACACAGCATCACAGATTCCATTGGAGATTTTCAGATCAGGAAATTGTCATTTAGAATGAAGAGAGTTGGCTGAGGTACTGAATTGTCCAAGTACTGAATGTGGGAGTGGTCTTTTTTTATCCAATGAACTCTGGGACAAATACATCAATTAGTCCATAGTACTGAAGAATGGTCCAAAGGGATTAAGTTGACATAGGGAAGCACAAATCAGAATAAGGAGTTAGGCACCAGGAGCACTTAGGTGGTGTAAACAAAGAGAGGCAATCTCAGGAATACAAAGTTGGGGATTGTGCATAAACAGACACCCAGGCACAAACAAAAGCCATAAACCTCTATGTTCTATGTCAGTTAGGTTCTCTGGACTGCTAGCTTCATAAGATACAACCCCCTTCAGAGTGGCTGACATTTTGACCCAGGAGACACACAAATTCACACAAGGGTTCAGTTGAGGAGTGAATAAAAGGAGTAGAGCTTCTTGGGGTACATGGTCATGGAGGAACATCATTCCTCTGGAATCAAATAGAGACCTCCCTCTGAAATAATATTTCCTAGCTTAAGGTGAACAACATTAGACTACAAATACCAGACTCTTCTCTGATGTTAGCCATTATAGATGTAGTCCATTTCTGCATAGGAATGACGGGCTAAAAAATATCTTGGGTCTGATTGCCCTATGAGGGACACTGCTCTCAGTCTATTGCTTACTTGTGCCCTTGTTTCCCTGGAGTATCTTGGTAGCTTATTGGTGTGCATAGCTCATATTTTGTCTTTTTTTATTTAAAGATTATTGGTATCTTTTGTTTTTATAACTTCTACATTTCCCTTATAATCTCTTATAACCCAGAATAAAAAGAGACCAAAAAAACAACTCAGCAAAAATGACCAACACAGAAACCAACTCTGATATTGTTTGAAGTATTCCACACCCATAGGCCTCAACTTTTGCAAAGAAAGAAAGGAGGTGTTTTCTCAAATCTCTACTTCAGGTCTTATCTTGATCATTATGATTTTCCAGCATTCAATTTTTAGTATTTTGTTGAATTTTCCATTTACATCGTTGTAATTGTTGTGTATATATTATTTTCTTGGTTTTGCTTACTTTACTTTGTATCAGTTCACATATATTCTTATGTTTTCTTACTATGATTCTTTGATTTTTATTAATCATTTATTATAGTACAGAAATCTCTCATTATGTTCATATACTACACATATTTATCTACTCCCCACTTGTTGACCTTCCTTGAACTCTAGAGCTGAAAAGCTGTCTCTGATATCTCTGTACAAACTCCAAACTATTGAGGCAGAATAATCCTTAAGAATGTTAAACCTGAGTCAGAAAACTTGGATTTGAATATTGCCCTAGACTTTCCATTGGCATGATCATGAGTGATTACATAAACTCCTAGCTTCTCAGTTTTTTTGTTTGTAAAATGATTACAATAAAACTTGTTTTATCTACCTTACTCATAACAGGATTTTTAATTATTATACCAGCAAGAAGGTGGAACAGAGAATAGAATGCTGAACTTTGGGTCAGGAAAGACAGAGTTTGAATCCTGCCTTGTACCCTTACTAGCTTTGTGTTACCCTGGGCAATTCACTTAACTTCTCTCAGCCTCAGTTTCTCCACTTGTAAATGGGGATAATTATAATAGCACCTACTTAACCGGGTTATTGTGAGAACTAAATGATATGAAATATATAAAATGTTTGGCAAACCTTAAAGTGCTAAATAAATGCCAGCTGTTATAACTAATTAGGAAAGTTCTTTGGCAACCTGAAAGTAATATATAAGTGGGAATTGATATTGTTAATTATTATTATCTAATCAGTAAAATTCATTTCTGTTGGAGCTTATGGTTTTTAGTAAGATACTCAATCTTAATTATCTTATAATACTTAATATTATTGATACTTATAATTAATACTTATCTTATGATACTTTCTTCCTTCAGAGTAGGGATTGCTTTTTTCTATATTTCATGGTGTCCTCAGAGTTTAGTACAGTGCCTGGAAAATAGTAGATATTTAATAAATGTGAGTTGATTGACTGATTCCCATCTACCATTTTCCTTGCAGACCAAAGTCCATCTTCACTTGACTTACTAAATTCACAAAGAAACACTTTTCTCATTTAGAATTGAAACAGTACATATATATTTTTAGAACTACTCTCTTGTAACTTGAAGATAGTATGAGAGAGACTGTTTGACTGCTAAGAATTCTTAGAGAGGCAGGGCTTTGGAAAGGAGTTCACCTCTTGTCCATAGGCTGTTCTTGCACTCTTAAGGTTCAGAAATTCAATTTTATCAGTTCATTCTGAAATAATCAGGCTCTGATTTATTGATTCATGCTAAATAAATATGCTTGCAAATAAACCAGACTGCAAATTTATTAATTTCTAATGAAAAATACAATTATCCAGGGGATGAGGCCATTCTCCAAATCAAAGAACCTCATTGTTGTAAGGGAACTCTGAGATGATTGATCCAACCTCCACTTAAACAATAATCCTGTGTACAATCTCCCTACACATGGTTGTCTAGTCTTTGCTTGGAGACCACCAGCAAGGAAAACCCACTATTTCTGGAGAAAGCACGTTCTGGTTTTGTAGAAACTTAGTTGTTAGGGAGTTTGTTTTTCTGACATCAAGTTGGGCTGTGCTTACCTCTTTGTACCTGCCACCCACTGCACTTAGCTTCACTCTCTGGGCCCAAGCCAATCAACTCTAATCTTTCTTCCACATAACAGCCCCTTAAATACTTTAAGACAGCTATCTTGCCTCTCTTAAATTGTTTCTTTTCTAAACTCAACATGCAGTTCTTTTAGTCAATCCTCATATGGCACATACTTGAGGTGTTTCACCATCCTATTACCTTTTCTTTGGACATTCTCCAGCTGATCCAAAATCCTTCTTAAAATGTGGCACTCAGTTTAACATAATACTCTACAGCAGGGATGGGGAACCTGTGTCCTCGAGGCCACATGTGGCCCTCTAGGTCCTCAAATGTGGCCCTTTGGCTGAATTCAAACTTCACAGAAAAAATCCCCTTATAAAAGGATTGGTTCTGTGAAGTTTGGATTCAGTCAAAGGCCCACACTTCAGAACCTAGAGAGCCATATGTGGCCTTGAAGACGCAGGTTCCCTATCCCTGCTCTAGATGTTGTCTGATCAAACCATAGTACGGTCTGGTCAGTATATTCTTTTCTTAATAGGGAAAGTTTATTGGAAAAACCAAGTTGATGATAGATGGTGGTTTGGTGATTATAGTCCAAGTAGAGGAATTTGCATGGGACTTAGAGAGATAGTATAAGAGGGCAGACTCATAGGACTACACAAAACATTTCATTAGGATATGCACCCAAGGAATTTTGTTTTTCCAAAGTAAATATTTATTGAATACTGAGTCATACAGAACATTATTTATTAATCAAACAAATTAAAATTTAATTACATTTAGTTTTAAAAATGAACGTGAACTTTAAAATATGAACTTAAAAATGAGGCATAAAATACAAATTTTTTGGAGACATTAGATTGTGCCTGGGCACACATGGAACTCCTTACACGTGTACTCACTGTTGGACTTAGAATTAGGAGACTTGGGTTTCAATTTAGGCTTTGAAATATATTAGTTGAGTGACTCTGGGTGAAAACTCTAAACTTCTATGAACCTCAGTTTCTTCACATGTAAAATGGTCACAATCAAACCTGTGCTACCTACCTCACTCAGGTTGTTGTGAAGAAAACACTCTGTAAAACTCAAAAGGCAGTAGAAATATAAATTATTATTGTATGTAAAATGGTCACAATAAAACCTGTACTACTTACCTCACTCAGGTTGTTGTGAGGAAAGTGATTTGTAAAACTGACAGGGCTATGGAAATAGAAATTATTATTCTGAGATATTGTTTTGAAGCTATGTGTGCCTGAGGCAACCCTCTATGCTATAAAATTATATATCAGGGTACCTCCTCCCCTGGAAAGGGCTGGAAATACAACAACAAATTCTAATGCTCCAACTTTCTGCCAGATGCTTGATCCACATAGGGTTGAGTCCAATTATTAGAGATAATTGACAAGCTTAGAGAGGCATCCCTGGGTGCGGGGTGGGGGACTGGTCTGAGAAGGCGAGTGTGATTCAGAGCAATAACTAGGTATTCTTGTGGACAAGGCAAATTCATTTTTGGGAAGCAGACGTCAGGACACAAAACTCCATCAGGGAAGAGATCATAGGATACTGCCCCGGGGCAGGGAGGAGAGACAGAGGACCCTTTCTGTGAATGGAAGAAATGCATCAAATGTATGGCACCAGCCTCAGTCAGGTATAGTTATCCTATGAGAGAAAGTATCCTGTCTCTGAGACAATCTCACCCATGCCCTTATGTCTTAGCTGATTCTAACACCCTCAATGCCTGTGTAAGCATTAGTAGAGGTAATGAAGGTAGCATGGGAGTCCCTGGAAGAGGGGCATTATGATGATAGAATTATATGGGTGGTGGCTGAGGGTCTGGTAAGAGAATAGGGATGGTTGTGCAATAGTACAACATGAATCTGGTGGTTCTGAGACCTATCTCAGGGAGGAAACACTTCCTAGCATGTCTTTTAAAAAAGGAATAAGTTTACCTTAAAAAGCCAAACAGGGCAAATGTTTAAACATCTAAATAACAATGTTTTATTCCAAGTACATACTGATCCCAAGTGCAAGCTCAGGAGAGATTGAGTCAAATAGGTGGATATTAAAAAAATAATTTTACTAAGTACTGATATACACTCTGCATGTGTTGATAAGCTCTCTAGGTGACGGTCCATAGAGAACATTGAACTGTATAACAACAACCCATACAGTAATAAATTGGCTTTCAGGTGTGAGGGCCTAGTCTTCCTTCTAAGTACTGGTTTATATAGGATTTAAACAAAGAAGGCAGGTGTTAGTGCGTTTAGCCTTTTTTTTTTCTGGCCTACATTACTAGGGACTCAATATTTACTTCAAATTACTAATACTATGCAGCCTAGTAAGCTCCTGAGAGTCCAAGACCTGAGAAGAACAAATAATATCTCTGACATTCCACTCCTTGGTTTTCATCTTAGTATGAATACACCAGGACTGAGATCATGCTTTATGCCTAGTAGAAAATGATGATGATTTAAACTAAGTTATAGATATTGATAGATAAAACACTCAAAGGTAACATTATAAACAAAACTGAAAAAAAAGCAATCACAGTCAAATCCACAAGTCACAACACTACCCCTTGACTAATGTCACTAAAATCAATACAGCAGTGGTGTCACTAGGATGCTAAATAGGTCAGAAGGTCACAATGGAACTAGAAGCCAATTAAAGGCAGTGCCAGAAACCAGGAATTGAAAGCTAGACACCAGGACCAAAATGAAGTCTCTAATCAAAAACAACTACAAAAATCAAGCTGAAACAAACCACAACAAAAACCCCTGGAAGCAAAGCTAAGGATTTATAATCCTCTTGATCGTACTTTGTATCTTGGACTGAGATAATAGCTGCCCTCCCCTTGCTCTGTTACTCATTTCATATTCTGTGGTCCCTTGGCTACCATTCTTCTTTCAAGGGCAAATCTACTCTTACATTGGTAGATCACACCTCATGTTCCAGAGTTTTAAAAAAAGATGACATGAAGCTATCAAGGATAGCTAGTATGTTGGAAAATAGAATTGAGATTCATAGCAATCTTGACAGGCTACAAAGCTGGGTCAAATCTAATAGATGGAATACATTTCGAATAAAAAGAAGGTTGAAATATTCAACTCATAGTTTGCATCTGTTTTCTTTTCCAAAGAGAATAGACTGTGGAGAATACAATGAAGTGGTTACCAGGGAATAGAAACCCAAGATGAGTCAGGCAACATCTAGTTACCTTTAAAGAGTTAGAATCCAGATGAACTACATTGTCGAGTGCTCAAACAACTAGCAGGTATGAGAACTGAGCTGCTGTTGTCATTCTTTAGACTGTCTTGGAGAAGAAAGAGACCATAAAGATAGTGAAAGACAAATATTGTTTCAGATGTCAAAAAGGAGGAAAGAATGGATTTTGAAAACTGTAAACTAGTGAGTTTGACTTGGATTTATGGTGAATTCTGGGGCACGTTATGAAGTGGATGATATCTAAACACTCAGAAAGAGAAGCAATGATCACCCAGCATGGTTTCATCAATAATAGGTCATGCCAGACTAAACTCATTTCATTTTGTGACAGGGTAACTAGATGGGGATCAGGGATCAGGGGAATGCTGCAGACAGTTTATTTAGATTTCAGCAAGACATTTGACAAAGTCCCTCATACTATGCATTTGGATAAGATAGTGAGATATAAGCTAGATGGCAGCACAATTAAATTGATTTGAAACTGGTTGAATGACTAGACCCAAAGAATAGTCATTAACTGGATGATATCAAGTTGAAGGGGGTGTCTAGTTGAGTGTCCCAGGTATCTAGCCTTGGTCCTATGAATTCAGCATTTTTATTAATGACTTGCCTGAAAGCATAGATGGGATACTTGTCCAATTTGCAGATGACACAAAACTTGGAGGGAAATCTAACATGTCAAATGATGGAGTTAGGACTGAAAAAGATCTTGACAGATTAGAATAATGGCTGATATACATAAGTAAGAAGTATAAGTGTAAAGATCTCTATGGGTTAAAAAAATCAATTTCACAAATGCAGGATGGGGGAAGTGTGATTAGACAATTTCTAAGAGAAAAAGACATGGGGATTTTAGTAGACTACAACCTCAATATGATTCCATGCCATGAAATAAAAAATCTCAAAGCTGATGTTGTATAAGACTCTTCTAGAAAGGCTATACATTGCCCCGGTCAGGCCTCATCTGGACCTTTGTGCTTAGTACTGGACATCATATTTTAAAGCAGACAATTCAAGAGAGTGTTGGAACAATCTCAAACTAGCTCATGAGAACCAGATGTTAAATTTCTAGTGTGAACACACACCTTAGAAATCAGCAAATGCTACAAACTAGGGCTCGATTTGTTGCTTTCTTAGATGTACAGACTTAATAAAATAATGAAGAAAATGCTAATAATGCATAACGAGCTTAAAAGTGTGTCATATGTACATTTATCCCTCCCTTTTTTGCTCTGAAAATCAAATGGGGAAATTTGATTTAAACAGGTGACTTTTCTAATGTGTTTGGGCTGTTTATTTTTTGGACATAGCAAGATGCACCTTTGCTCCAATTCTGGTGACTCTGGTGCTTAATAAATTTCTAGCAGGACTGGCCAAGTTTCTTTAAATATTTTATGATCAATTGAACTGAGAGTTGTCTCTCCTTTTCTCCTTTGGCCTTCTTTCATATTATTTCTTGGTTTCAAATAGAAAATGTTCACTTCATCTGTAAATGTAAACTCTCAGCAGATAACAGAGTTTGAATGTGATGAAATACTACCATTTCACAAGAGTTGTTCCACCTTTGGAAAGAGGTTAAAGGGAATTTAGTCCAACCCATACTTAAACAGAAATTCCCTCCACGACATGCCTGACAAGTCATCTACTTGAGGTTCTCCAATGATGGAGGAATCAATCATTCACTACCTCTTTAGGCAAGCCCCTCTGAACAACTCTAATTGTTGGGAAGTTGGTACATGGCAAGAGGGCATAGAAAATAGAACACAGTCTACTCATTGTTATTAGCTACACCCCAAGAAGAACAAGTCTAATACCTATTGTACATGACAATCCTTAAAATATTTGAAGATAATTATCGTAAACCCTAGTCATAAGCTCTAGTACTTTCACCATCCATGTCACTCTCTGATTTGCTTCATCTTGTTTATGTCTACCATCATTTTGTTTATTATTATTTAACAACCAGCTCTCTGAGGATGGATAATCTTTTCCTTCATAAGTCCAATTCTTTCCATATTTTTTCCAAGTATACCAACTCATCATTTCCTACACCACATCAATATTCCAACCTTTTACTGTCTAGTTATTTTAAATAGTCCATAAAACTGATGAATATGGCTGACGCAAGTATAATTTCCCTATTTTTTTCTTTTGATTAAATTTATTTTAGCCTCAACTTTGTCCGAGATCACGATTACCACTCTTGCTCCTTTTTCCCTAACAAATTCTACTCCTGATCTTTATTTTATATTTATGTGTATCTCTTATTTCCTAACCTTCCTGATCCTTCTTCTTTACTTCTACCCACTACCATGCCCTCCTATTACTTAACCTACCCTCGAAGGATTCCTCCCTTATCCTCACATTCCCATTAATCTAAACACCCCTCAATACCCCCTTTAACCTATTCCCTCACCCTCCACTCTAAGGATCCCTCCTTTATCCTCTCCCCCCTCCTTATTCCCTTAGCATTTTATTTCTTTCTGAATTTAGAAGACTTTTATACTTTTCTAGATATATGTGTGTTGTTCCCTCTTGAACCCATTCCCAATGAATATAGGTTTCCAGAACCACCAGCCCTCCTCCCTCATTTAATTCCTCTGTGCTGGTTCTTCCTCTTGAACCTCATTTGTATAAGATAGTTATTCTTTTCAGCTGTTCCTAAATGGTTTTACTTTTTAAAATCATATTGTACTCGGATCTACCCCAATCTTTCTCATGAACTACCGAATTACTAATAATAGTCTTAGACATACTTTTTACATTTCCTCTAAAAAAAGGTAAACAGTCTGCCCTTATTGAGTCCCTTGTAATTCGTCTTTGGTATATATCTTATATTTCTCTTGGCTCTTACATGTCAAATCTTCTGCTCATCATTTCTTTTGACACAATAGTATTCTATTACATTTATGTACCACAACTTGTTCAGCCATTCCCCAATTGAGGGGCATCCCCTCAATTTTTAATTCTTTGCCACCACAAAAAGAGCTGCTATAAATATTTTGTGTGTGTAGGTTCTTTTCCTTTTTTTATCAGCAAGCATTTATTAAGTGCCTACTATGGGCCAAGCACTGTGCTAAGTGCTGGGGGTATAAACCCCAAAGTAAAATTGTCCGTCCTCTCAAGGAGCTTACATTCTAATGAGGGAGATGAAGGAGAATAGTTAATGAAATAAGCTATCAGATGGCAAGCTAGGGTGAACTACCCTCCCCCCCCACCTTATATTTCTCTGTTCCCCCTCCTCCACCATATGGTTATGCTTTGTCTCACTCCCCTCCAACATCATTTGTAGTGTTTGTCCTTGGTATAAAAATTCCTAGTTATAGCTCTGATGCTAGCCCATAGTAAATTTCTTTGGTTTTTACTTTGTGGTGATTCATTGCTACATTTTTTTATACTCACCAAAGATAGTAGGAGGTGTTATTTTATTTGAGGTTCTGGCCACAGAGCAGTGTGATGTCTTGGAGAGAGTGCTTGACTTGGAGTCCAAAGGCATGGATTCGAGAGCTGTGTAACTTTGTGCGAAGTGATTTCACTCCCTTGACCCCAGCTTCTTCATCTGTAAAATGAAGATACCATCCCAGCCTACCTCATAAGTGCTGTGAGAAATACAGGAGACGATGCAAATGAAACTTCTTTGAGTCATAAAACATTATTTATATGTGAGGATAGGATGGGATTTTAATGTAAGTTCCATCAGCAACAGTGACTGCTTCATTCTTTATATTTATATCCCTGGCACCTAGTATAGAGTCCAGCACATAGAATAAGCTAAATAAATAAATGCTTGTTTATTGATTGACCCTATCACTATTTACTGGAATCTTGGACTCATTCTGTTAGTATCCACTGGCATCTTGGACTTATCACAACAGCCAGTATGCACACATTAATATAATCAGGATACCTCTACAAATGTGAAATGATTGCTAAAATCCATTGCTTTTTGTGCCTTCCTCCTGGTATGCTGGTAGGAAGGTTTGAGAGGGCCTTAACAGATCAGATTCTCAGTCTGTTATATCTCCTTCTTGTTGGCAGTATGGTAGAGTGCATAAAGCTAGTCTCCAGCCCTGGCTTGACCACTTTCTATATTGTAAGAAAAGTGATTTGCACACTGTATAGCACTATATAAATGTCCATTATTATTGCTGTTATTTCTTATCTTTCTCATCTTTATATTATATAGAATTCAGCTAGAAATGATCTTGGGATAAATCATTGTGAAGATATTGTCTTTTTATATTTAATACTTGGTAGACTATTTCTCAGATGGATAAAATGCTTGTTTTTCTGCAATTGAATGAAAGTGTTGAGTTTATAAATTTATCATTCTGGTTGTCAGGGAAATCAGCATTCTTGGTTCTAGATTCCACTGGTTTGTTATGGCCACTGATTTACATGGTTTAACTTCTTAAAGAAATTGTTATAACTATCAGGTGTGTTGGTACATGACTGTAGTCACTGCTACTAGGGGAGGTTGTGGCTGGTAGATCACTCAAGTTTAGGGAGTTTTGAGTTGTAGTGGGCTAAAATCAATAGAGTATCCTCACTAAGTCTGTTACCGATATTGTGAATCCCTGGGAGCTGGCAAGGTGGAGCTTTACTGGGTTGCCTAGATGAGAAGGAGCTCCACCAGGTTTGCCAGAAGGGACAAGCCAGCCCCTGTCTGTAATACGACAAAGTTTGTGTGACAATCAGCAGTGGAATTGGGTCCATGGGTGCCTTGTATTTTTAGCCTAGAGAGGAGAGTTAGGGAAAGGAAAGGAAAGGAGAGAAAAGGAGAGGAAAGGAAAGGAAAGGAGAGGAAAACAGAGAAAAGGAAAGAAGAGGAAAAAAAAGAAAGGAAAAGATAGGAAAGGAAAGCAAAAGAAAGGAAAGAAATGCAAAAGAAAAAGTTGAGTTTAGAATCAATGAAAATGTTCATCCTCTTATATATCTCATTTTTTCTTCATCAATAACTTATTTAAATGGGTCAACTTGAAATTATTACATTTCATACAATTTTTTTTCTCATTTTCTTCTAGTTTTAGATTAGTTTTGATCTTTGTTCTAATAACTTGGTCATCTGACTGCACAAATATCACTCAGGAATGATTCTCTCTCTCTCTCTCTCTCTCTTTTTTTTTGGTGAGGCAATTGGGGTTAAGTGACTTGCCCAGGGTCACACAGCTAGTGAGTGTTATGTATCTGAGGCCAAATTTGAACTCAGATCCTCTTGACTCCAGGGCCAGTGCTCTACCCACTGCACCACCTAGCTGCGCAGGAAAGATGCTCTTATTAGTAATGTGTCATTTCCTGTATAATTAATATAGCCAATTTAATCCTTTTTGATGTTATTTAATGCTTAACCATATCCAATGACTGCTAGTTTTTAAAAAAGATATTAAGGCATGGAGCTGTAAGTTCACAAGTCTTCTACTTCTCTCATTTCTTGCTCCATAATCATATTTTTCAACAAATATTTCACTATCCTTCCCATGTCCACTTTTGATTGACTCTCTCTCTCTCTCTCTGATATGCATGTGTATTATGTATGTAGGTAAAAATATACATATAACATAAATTTATTTTTTATAAGTCACTTAGAGAATTTCTCTGTCTCCTCATCCTTTGCAACACATATTGGCACACAAGCTGCCATTATTTTCATGGTGGTCTTTTTGAAAATACATATCATAAACACTGCCATATGAAATGACCAAATGTCCTATGAAAAGTCATTTGGGTGTTTTGTTTTGCCTTAGGACATGAATAACTTTATTTGACTCTCCAAGGAGAATCTATGATCCATCCTTCTATTTAGTAGCACCTTCTTCTTGTCTTTTAGTTTCACTTCTGCAAGACTGTGAAGGTTGATATGATTCTCTCCTTCTCCTCATCCTCCTGCTGTTACTACTGATTATTATTATTCATGTAAAGAGACTGCAAAGATATATTATTTATTTATTTTTTTGGTGAGGCAATTGGGGTTAAGTGACTTGCCCAGAGTTACACAGCTAGTGAGTGTTATGTGTCTGAGGCTGGATTTGAACTCAGGTCCTCCTGAATCCTGGGCTGGTGCTCTATCCACTGCACCACCTAGCTTGTTTCATTCTTTATATTTGTATCTCTAGTATCTAGCATAGTTCTTGACACATATTTACATAGTAAATATTTAATTAATGCTTGATGATGCATTAATTAAAAGATATATTATTTAAAGATACATTGTTTAAAAATGAAACCAGAAAATCAATGTTGAAAGCCCAGTTCTATTACCCTCTCACTCTGTTGCCCTGTGAAGACATTTCATGTTCCTGCATCATAATAATAGTTGGAATTCATTTAATATAAAATGTTTGGAAAACATTTTTCTATTATCTCATTTGATCTTCACACCAGCCACATGATGTAGGTACTATTATTATTCTCATTTTTTTTTTACATGAAGAAACTGAGGCTTAGGGAGGTTAATTGACTTGTCTATTATTACACCATCTAGTAAGGGTCAGAGGTAGGATTCAACTCAGGTTTCTCTCCTGACTCCAAATCAATCAATCAACAAACACTTATAAAGTGGCTACTATGTTCCAGGCATTATACTAAGTGCTTAGGATATAAAAAGAGGTAGAAGACAACCCCTATCCTCAATGAGTTTACAATCTAATGGGAAAGACAGCATATCAGCAAATAGATACAAAACAAGATATATACAGGATAAATAGGAAATAATTAAAAGAGAGAAGGCACTAGAATTCAGAGGGTTCACTGCACAAAGCTCCCTCTATATCTGAAAGAGGAAGAATGCTTAAGTTAATGGTCACGAGCTAACGTTTATAAAGGATTTGTAAACCACTTAAAGGAAAGTCTGTAATGAAATTCTCTACAAAGTGCTATTATTTCACATTCAATTCTTATACAAAAGTATTCAATGGTAATAGCCCATTAACAGTCATGATAGCCGTACATTAAATCACACCAACAATTGAGTACCAACTATATTCTAGAAATGTAGAATACACAAAATTAGACATGGTTCCTGCTCAGCAGGGATACAATCTAAGCATTATAATTCAGCTGTTTGTTCTGTCTCTGGTTCTACTGAAAACCCAGTCTCATTTTTATCTGAGTCTCCAGTTATTAGAATGATTTACACAGATTATGTTAAATTATTTCTTGTTGTATTGAGAAAATTACAGTAGACTGTAATATTGTTAAACATAGTACAATTTTGCCAGATGACAATTTTTTTCATGCTGCTTTGATTTCTGGGAATCATAATTCAATTCAGCCTTATAAGAAGTTATTGCATGCCCATTATATGTTGAGTACTGCACTAAGTCCTATAGGAAATACAATTAATTAATGTATCATCAAGTATTAATTAAATATTTACTATGTGTCAAGAACTATGCTAGATACTAAAGATACAAATATAAAGAATGAAACAAATGCTACTGGCAAAGAGCTTACTTTCTAATGGAAGAAGTTTATGGTAGAAACAATTACGTACAAACAATTTATATATAAAACAATTAGATGCAAAACAGAGAACAATACAACATAGCATATAATCAAGTGCTAAGGACAAAATGCCTGGCAAAAGTAGTAAATGTTTTGGGTGCCCAAAGCTGGAAAATATTCGACTACTACTGCTACTACTACTACTGCTACTACTACTACTCCTACTACTCCTACTACTACCACCACCACCACCACTTCCCAATAATAAGAAGCATTTATATAGTGCTTTAATGTTTGCAAAGCATTTTACAAATATTATCTCATTGGAATCTCACAACAATCCCGACAAGTAGGTCCTATGTTATCCCCATTTTACAGATGAGGTAACTGAGGTAGAGAAATATTAAGTGATTTGCCCAGGGTAACCCTGCTTGTATCTGAGCCAGGTTTGAACTCAGGTCTTCCTCACAAGGCCAAATGGTTCTATATCACCTCTTGTAATGCACAACTACCAGTAGAACTTGATGATCCCTGAGTTCCCTTATAAATCTAAGGTACTATGATGAGGTAACTTTTGACTGAAGTTATTGGGGTAGACCTTATGGAAGAAGCAGGGCTTGAGAAGGTCCTTGAAGGACTAGAAAAATTTGGAGAAACAGAGAAAGTTATAGAGGTTATTTCAGGTAGGGGAGAACATTTCTATAGAGATGGGAATGAGTATAATGTGATATATACTAGTAAGGAAATCATCCTCCTTGGAATGTGTGTGTGTGTGTGTGTGTGTATGTATAAAGGTATATGTAACTAGGTGGCACGGTGCATAGAGTACTGAGTCTGGAGTCAGGAAGATGCCTTTTTGAGTTCAAATTTGGCCTCAGACATTTACTAGCTATGTGACCCTGGGCAAGTCACTTAACCTGGTTTGCCTCAATTTCTCAATCTGTAAAATGAATTGGAGAAGGAATAGATACTTCAGTATCTATGTCAAGAAAACCCCAAATGGGGTCACAAAAAGTCTGACATGACTGAAAAAAAAACCCAACCAAATGTGTGTGTGTGTGTATAAATATTTACTTCCAGACTATTTCAAAACAAGATGCCCTTTTTCTTGCCATTTGGCATGTTCTTACACTATTTCCCTCCTCCATTAGTTATTAAGTTAAATTTAGTATGCAGCTAAGCTAGCTCCATGCTTACTTTGACCAAAGGCTCCCTATTAGCCATTAACCTTTACCTACACGCAATCTGACAAGGTGTGAAGGGAGAGGTGCTCAGGGTTCATATTGTCCAACTTCCATTACTTGCTGGAAAACCCCAAAAAACTGAAGAGAAGGAAGCAATCACTGTTAATTAAGTTGCAAGTCAATCAGATGAGATTCAAGATTGTTTGGGAATTGCTGAGTGTTTTAATCATGGTTAAATGTTTCATTCTCCTTCTCCTGGTCTGCCAATAAGGTTCTGGGACTAAGTTTAGATGATCTCGGTGGTTCCCAAAATATCTGAGACTGTAACTGAAACAATTGAGTTACTTACATTATCCTAGTCACCACTACATTGAGCCTAGTTACTCATGGGAATTCCAGAATCAATAGAAAAGGGTAACATACATAAGGTTCTCTGTGTTGCCCTTGTATACTGGTAGCCTGTGCTATCACCCTGCTAAACTGACCATATATGTACACTACTAAAATATTTCCATTTGGTTCAGAAAAAGAGGCAAAGTACTGAGCATCTGAGCTTTTTAGAGGAGAGTTAATCAATAGATGTTTATTGAGTGCCTATTATGTGCCAGGCACTATACTAAGGGCCAGTCCTACTTTCTGTGGATAAACTGGTACACTAAAAGCTTCATAATCTAACTCCTACAACCATGAGGCAGTACGTTCAAGATTGTTTGGGAATTGCTGAGAAAAATCTTACTCAATAAAGTGAAAGTTTGATTTTCAGTAAAAAAAAACAAAAACCTAAGAATAGAGCTCTCAATCCTATAGGATGTAAACTCACTGTATATCTCAAATCAGACCTGAGCTCAGGAAGATGAATCTTCCTGACTCCAGTCCTCCCACTCTATCCACTGTGCCATCTAGCTGCTCCCCCTACTCTATTGTTTGAAGGATTCTGCTAATATTTTGTTCAGCTTCTCCATGTGGAGAGGTTGCACCAGCCAAGAAAGTTGAGGGGTTCGGCACATATTCCAAACACAAATAAGGGGAAGAGATATTATGGGCCAAGAACAGAAACAGAAGAGCTTAATCTCGTAGGCTATAGTCTTTTAAGTGGGGATGATTTCCCTTATAAGCTACACTTGTTGCATTATAGTTCTAGAGATTGCAAAGCACAGGAACCCAGGAGCCTGGCTCCTCATGGAAGAAGTACAGAGAATGGTTCTGAAGAGGGTCCCACCATGGAGAGAGTAACTTTCTTGCCATTTACTGGGGTGAGCATATGAGGTCAATTTAGATGAGTGGTAGAATAGTTTAGAGACCAAGATGAAATAAAATATGAAATGAATTCATTATCCCCACCCTCTCAGGCTGACAAGAGAGTTTCTTTACCCTGAGGTATGAGTCCCTAGGGCTCACTTTCCCAGGTATTCTCATACATGCCACCTACTCATTCACTGGGAGGGCTAGAAAGGATTAGATAGTAATCCCTTGGGAATCTATGTGAGATGAGGAAACTGAGGCAAACAGGTTTAAGTGACTTGCCCAGGGTCATACAGGTAGTAAGTGTCTGAGGCCAGATTCAAATTCAGGAAGATGAGTCTTCCTGGCTCCAGTCCTGGCATTCTATCCACTGTGCCACCTAGTTGCTCTAAGACATATAGATTTTGGACACATTGGTCCCTACAGGACTCTAGAGTTGGTAAGAAACAGATTTACTGGCCCAAGATGGCTACAAATGTTACCAGGAAGTATGAGACATGCCTGTTACATGTAAAGAAAAACAGCACCAACTCCTCCTGCATATTGGGAGAATATAAATACTAGTAAACCTCTGGAACTTTTCTGAATTGAACTGAATCAGATTTGAATTCAGGAAGATGAATCTTCCTGACTCTAGTCCTAGCATGCTATCCACTGTGCCATCTAGCTGCTCCCCCTACTCTAAATAGTCCCTTAGAATAACAAGGTATCCAAGAGTAAGATCCAGACGGAACAGTGGCTTATCAGATACTTGTATGGCATTGTAACAAAATACCATTGGGATGTGAAGTTTACCTAAAGGAAAGAGGGTGATCTGAATTTGCAGGCTTTCCGTGTTTATCACCACCACAACGGGTTTAGCAACAGCCTAGGAAGGCAAGGTGGCGGGGAGGGGAAGAGGGGCATGACCCTTTGCTTGCATATGATAAAGAAGTAAGAGGAAAAGTTTATAGAAGATTTGTCTTAGGAGAGATGGATAACCTTTCCCTGTCATCACTACTCAGAAGTCCAGGTCCTTGGGGAAAAGGGGATCTAAGCCTAGATGAACAGAGGATATGCTCCCTGCCCTGACTTAATTCCCCGTTGCCAATGTGTGAATTTTTAACACGTGTTTATACATCCACCTAAGTCACAAGTGTGAGGGGTGTTGTCAAATAGGGACTTCTCATAGAATACTTCCTTCAGAATTAATTAAGGAAAGGTTTGGCTCCTTCTTACTCTATTTTATGAAAGCAGAATGGTAAAATGGACTCTGTAGTTTGATGAAAAGAATAGCAATATGCACTCTCCTGTTCATTAAAAAAATAGACTTATTTGGTGTTAAGTAATTTAATGCATCTAATTTGCAGACAAAGAAGTATACAGGTAAATGTGAAAAGCAATCTATTTTTTTCATGTGTATATAACTAGTCTTAACAGTTAAAGATCAAGTTCTGGGCTTGGCAAATGGATTCAGTGGTACAATTTCTGCTAAATTCAATGAGAATTTCATCTGTACAAGAGGGAAGGACTGGATTCAGTTAGTCAGTAAGTGTTTACTAAGCTTCTATGTGCTAGGCATTGTGCTAAATGCTGGGGTTTCAAAGACAGGCAAAAGATAGTCTCTGTCCCTGAGGAGCTCACAATCTAATAGGGAAGACAAGATGCAAACATGTATAAAGTAAGCTATATACAGAATAAATAGGAAATAACATGTAGATGGAAGGCACTAGAATTAAAAGAAGCTGGGAAAGGTTTCCTATAGAAGGTGGGATTTTAGCTGGGTCTTGAAGGAAGTCAGGGAAGTCAGGAGGCAGACATGGGGAGAGAAATCATTCCAGGCATGGAGAACAGCCAAAGAAAATATTGGAAGCTGGAGATGGAATTTATTTTTATTTATTTATCTTTGCAGAACAACAAGAAGGCCAATGTCAATGGACCAAATAATATAGGCATGTCTATAACGTGTAAGAAGACTGGAAGAGTTAGAAGTGAAGCTAGAAGGCTTTAGAACACCTAACAGAGGATTTTGTAGTTAATCTCAAAGGGTTAGGGAGCCATTGGAGTTTAGTGAATGTGTGTTTGTGTGTGTAACGGGGAGTGGGGAGAGAGTTGACATGGTTAGACATGAGCTTTAGGAAAATGACTTTGGGGGCTAAATAGAGGATGAATTACATTGAGGAGAGACTTGAAACAGGGCAGACCAACCAGCAGGCTATTTCAATAGTCCAGGTGTGAAGTGATGAGGGCCAGCATCAGACTGGTGGCAATATCAGAAGAGAGAAGAAGGTATATTTGAAAGGTGTTGCAAAAGTGAAATCAACAGCCCTTGGCAACAAATTGAAAAAGGGTGTGGGGAGCGAGAGATAGTGAGAAGTTAAGGGAGTTAAGGATGACACCTCGTTTGTGAGCCTGGCGACTGGAAGGATGGCGATACCCTCGACAGTAGTACAGAGGTCTGGAAGAGGGGAGAATTTAAGGAGAAAGATAATTGATTTCCATTTTGGACATGCTGAATTTAAGGTGTCTATGGGGCATTCAGTTCCAGATGTCTGAAAGGTAGATGGAGATGTGAAACTAGAGGTTAGCAGAGAGTTTGGGATGGGATAGGTAGATTTGAGAATCATATAGAGATGATAATTAAATTCATGGGAGCTGATGAGATCACCAAGTGAAATAGGTGATAAGGAATAATGAAATAGGTGAAAAAGGATAAAAGAAGAGGGCCCAGGACGGGGCCCTACAGGACACTTAGGGTTAGTAGCAAGTACTAATGGCAAGTAGTACTGAATAGAAAACACAGCTTGAGAAAAGGTTACTTTTAACTTTTACATGTCACCATGTCTTCTCCAATATGGTGTTACCCATTGTATAAATCTTGCCTGTTCTACTGAGCCTCTTCTGATCATGTTAATTCTCTACTGATTGCTCTGCCATGTCTCCCCATACCTACCCAGTAAAATATACATTCATTAGCCTGGCATTTAAGATCTTCCACAGTTTAGCCTCAACTCACGCTGCTGGACATTCTGTCATGTACCGAGTAGATTACTCTCCATTAATTCTTACCGTAGCCTATATACAAGAATTTTGCATATCCATAGCTTGAATGGACTCTATGCTTTCTCCTCTCCCAAACCCTCAATAATTCTGACTATGGAAATAATAATTTTATCTCTTCCATCAAGGCCTAACTCAGATATTGCCTCCTCAATGAAACCTTTCATAGCCATCTAGGCTGAAAGTGATTTCTCTATCTTCATTTTTTCCATAACAATTTACTTAGACTTTCCCTTGTACTTTGCAACATGATTTTATATCTATATATCTACTATATGTACATATGAATTATACATATATATTCATGTATGTACACTACATACATACAAGTCAAATATGAAATATTCTGATTATGTAACAGCAAGAAGGCCAATGTCACTGAATTGAATAGTGTGAGTATGTGCGAGTAAGGTATAGGAAGACTGGAAAAGTTGCAGGCAGGACTAAGTTTTGAGGGGCTTTGTTTTTTTTTAAATTTTTCTCAATTACACATAAAATTCATTTTTAAATGAATAAAATAAAATAAAATTAAATTAAATTAATTAAAAATTCATTTTTAAAAATGTTGAGTTCCAAATCTCTCCCTCCCTCCCACCCCTTGCCCCTTGAGAAGGCAAGCGATTTGATATAGATTATACATGTGATGTCATGCAAAACATATTTCTGTATTAGTCACATTGCAAAAGAAAACACAGACAAAAAAACCTAAGAAAAGTAAAGAAAGTAAAGAAAAAGTGTGCTTCTATCTGAATTCACACTCCCTCAGTTCTTTCTCTGGAGGTGGAAAACATTTTTCATCACGGATCCTTCAGAATTGGCTTGTATCATTGTATTACTCAGAATAGCTAAGCCATTCATAGTTGATGAGTATATAATATTGCTGTTACTGTGTACAATGTTCACTTTGCATCAGTTCACCTAAGTCTTTCCAGGTTGTTCTGAAAGCACCCTGCTCATCATTTCTTATACACCACAATATTTCATCACAATCATATACCACAACTTGTTCAGCCATTCAGCAATTGACGACCATCCCCTTACTTTTCAATTGTATACCACCACAAAAAGAGCTGCTATAAATATCTTTGTACATATAGGTCTTTTTCCTTTGTTGTTCATCTCTTTGGGATAAAGACCTAGTAGTGGTTTTGCTAAGTCAAAGGGTATGCACAGTTTTATAGCCCTTTGGGCATAGTTCCAAATTGTTATCCAGAATGGTTGGACTAGTTCACACCACCAACAGTGCATTAGTGTCCCAATTTTCCCACATCCCCTCCAATATTTGTCATTTTCCTTTTCTGTCATATTAGCCAATCTGATAGATGTGAGTTGGCACCTCAGAGTTGTTTTATTTTGCATTTCTCTATTCAATAGTGATTTAGGACATTTTTTTGTCATATGACTATAGATAGCTTTGCTTGCTTTTTCTGAAAATTGCCTGTTGAGATCCTTTGACCATTTATCAATTAGAGAATAGCTTGTTCTGAGGGACTTTGGAAACCAAACAGAGGATATTGTATTTGATTCTGAAGGTGATAGGGAACCATTGGAGTTTATTGAGTGTCTGTGTGTGTGTGTAGGGGGGGAGTGCGATAGCATGTGTCAGGGGGAGGTGGGGTGTCATGGTTGGACTTTTGAGACAAGTCTGGGTATAATATATTTTTGTAATTACAGCATATGGCATAAAATATTTTGCATATAATAGGCATTTAATAAAAATTATAACTCACATTAACTGTTTGTTGTAGTGTGAAATGTATATAGCTATAACATCACCAGAGAAAAGCATTTCTACGTCAATGAATGATTATATTAAACTCGTGGTTTGAGATGGGTTAAAAGGAATTAGACTGGCTTTCCCAACAATTCATGATCCTGGGTCCCAACTCTAAAATTCATTCTTAACCCTCTTTAAGGAGAATGAAAAATGTGGGAGGAAATGGTGGGAAAGTTACTATGGAAGGATTTGAAGAGTCTCCAAAGGGAAGGAATGGAATTCAAGCAACATAAGAGTATGAGACAGTCTCCTTTCCACCACATCATATATTGGGGAAAAACCATTCTCTTACCCTTTTCTAGAGACTAAAATAAAAATACCATACATATTAGGAAAGTCTAATTACAAAAATATTTAAGTGGGTTTTATTAATGGGTACCACTGTATCTATGGGTACTTCCTTTTTCATGTAACATATGAATTTAATATTGCCCTTCTGGATATAATGGTTTACCCAAAGAAGTGATTCTAATAAGAATTTTAGATCGCTTTGGGAAATATTTCTTTGGCATGTGAGTTTTTGACTCCCTTCCACCTCACACCTCCTTGTGAGGCTGTATATGCATTCTATTTCTTCTTTGCATAGGGCTGCCTCTGTTACAAATAGTAGCAATGAAATATGTTGCAAGCTTCACAATTCAAAAACAAAAGTTTTATTGTTGTCTTTCTTAAAATACCATAGTGATTTCTTCCTAATCTCATCTCCCTAATGAGACCTTTCCTATAATAGATTAAAACAATTAAATAGTATTGGAGGGGCTGAAGGAAAACAGGCATATGGTGTATCTGTCAATTGGCCCAGCCATTTCAGAAAGCAATTTGAAATTATGCCCCAAAGTTACTAAACTGTGGCAATCCTTTGAACCAGGGATAGCAATACTAGGATTATGGTCCAAAGAGAAGAAAGAAAGAAGAAAAGTACTCATATGTTATAGCAGCATTTTTTTTTTTTTTGGTTAGGGCAAAGAACTGGCGTTACAGTGAGTGACCATATTTGGGAATGGTTGAACAAATTATGCTATATAAATTTAATGGATAAGTACAGTGCTATAACAGATGACAAAAGGGATGGTTTCAGAGAAACCTGAGATGACTTGTATGAACTGACTCAGAGTGTAAGTAAACAAAACCCAAAGAACAATATATAAATATAGTACAGAAAATAACTTTGAAAGACTTATAAGCTCTGATCAGTGTAATGACCAAACAGGATTCCAGAGTATTCATGACAATACCATCTCCTGACAGAGAGGTAATGAATTCCAGGTACAGATTGAGATACATATTTTTGGATATGGCTAATATGGGAAGATATTTTGCTTAACTCTGTACCTTTTTTACAAGGGTTTTGTTTTTCATTTTCTTTTTTAATGAGGACCAGTTCAAAAGAAAGAAAATAAATTTTCATTAATTGTAAAGAATAAAATTTAAAAAGCTCACCAATAAAACAGCCATGTCTGACATACATAAAATTATTTTTATTTCTATTTTATGTTTGTGCTATTGAATTTATTGAACAGTGACTCCTACGTTTGCTTAATTTGGGGTCCTTTTCTGTTGTTTTTAAAAGTACAAAATCATTTTGAGTATTACTTTGTTAAATTATAATTTTAAATTTAGAAAAGCTCTACTTCCTTAATTTAGTTTTATTTCATTATTTCCCTTAATATTTTATGACTTTGGCTCCTCATTTTTCTAGTTATATAAATAAGCAATTTGCAGTTTTATTGATATATAATTAAATTAGTAATTTAATTTAGGTAATATATCTATTTTTGTTTTATTGTTACAGCCTACTCATGAAGAATGTATTTCTTCTCACTTATTTGTCTGTCTTGATTTCTGTATAATTAGTTGTAACTCTTCAGTATTTCTTGCTGTGTTAATTTAAGTAATAGACACTTTATGCATTTTGTAGTTACTTTGAATTGGATTTTTTTCTACCATTTTCATTTTATTTTTGTTATTATTCTGTGGGAATGTTGATTAGTCAATTTTACTGGAGTTTTCATTGTATTAGTTTTTTTAAATAATTCTCTGGGGTTTTCTAAGTAAACCATCATGATATCTGCAAATAAGGTAATGTTGTCTCCTATATTCTGATATTAAATCTTTGATTTCTCTTTTTTGCTTTATTTCTGAAGTTATCATTCTAAAACTATCAGTAATAGTGGTATAGCCTTTCTTTTCCCGCTGTAATTATTATAGATAATCTTAGTTTTTGGTTTTAGATATATACCTTTAATCATGTTAAATAAAGGTTTTCCCACAATATTTAACACTATATTTATTATGTTTTTAAATTTTTAAAAACATATTTGATTGATATCTGTGTCAAAATCTTTTTCTGTTTATTTAATATAATCACATGGTTTTTTGATTCATATAATTGTTATTTTCCCAATTAATTTTAGTTGCATCTTTAGTGTAAACCCAACATAGTGGTAATGAATAGTTTATGGAACATAAACTGAAATTTTTATATATTTGTTCTTTATTAAGGCTATACTTAATAGTTCACATCAATATTTATTAATGACATTGGTCTATAGCATTCTTTTTCTCCTTCATTTATTCCTGTTTTGGATATCAGGACCATCTTTCTCTCAAACATGCTTAGTAAAGTTCTTCTGAAATTATCAAGAATTTCTTTAATAACATAGATTATTAATTGCTTTTTGAACTTTAAATAGAATTCAATTATAAATTCTTCTGGGCCCATTTTCACCTTTAGTAGTTTATGGCCTACTTGATTTATATTTCCAAGATTGAAGTAATATCTCTATTTCCTATTCTGTTATTCTAATATTTTGTATTTTTGCATAACACTCATTTCTTTTAAAGTTCTCATTATTTTTGTTTTGTGGAGCTTTCAGTTATGGAGTCCCCTCTTATTAAATAATTGAGGTTAAAGGTTATTATTATAAGAATATAATTTCAACAATTCATACTGGATATGAATCCAAACTTCTAATCAAGCCATTCAAAATTATAAGATTTTTTTAAAGAAGCATTTCTAGAACCTGAATACTCTGTTCATATCTATTTATATATGGAATTATATTTTTTTTCTTGTATTTAGTAGCAGCTTGTATTCTAGGCTAACTGCCCTTGATTTTACTCCTTTATTTTGAGATATATATATATATATTCTAGTTGGAAATTGCTTGTAATCAGAGCTCTTTGTCTAGCGAGAGGAAAACTATTAGTCCAATAGCTCTCCCTGCAGTTTTTTGTAATAATAATAAAAACTTTCTCTGACAGACTTTAAAATGCAAGGTGAAGCTTGATTTTTCCACACTTTCATTTAATTATATATAGTACTTTTTGATTCATTTCATTTCATTATAAATTTGACTTGATAATTTTTAACTTTGGTAATTTGATTTTCTTCCTTTTTTAAATCAAGTTAGCTAATGCTTTTTCATCTTTTTATAAATCATATCTTGTTTTCATTTTTATTTATATTCTTTTTCAATTATTTCTCTATGGAGAAAAAATAAAATCATTTTACAAATTATTTTTGTTTTTAAAGTTTATTTGTTGATTTTCTAGCTTTTAAATTACACACTCAGTTTGTTAATTCTTTATTTTTCTAGTCTAATATATTTTCAGAGATGTATTTTTTTTTCTCTGAAGACTGCCTTAGCCTTATCTCCCAAATTCTGTTGTCTCTCTGTTCTTCTCTTTCACATACCTATTAACTGTTTTTGTGATTTTTTTATTTGATCCACTCATTATTGAAGATATTATTCATTTTCCATCGAGAGTTATATAATTTACTTTTCCCATCTGTCTTGATTATTAATTTTATTGTTCTATAGTCTATCAAAGATGGACTTAGTATTTTGATGTATCAGTTTTTTATAAAGCTAGCATAAGATGTTGATATATATGAATATATGAAAAAATATATAGCCTCTTTAATGTTCCCATTTGAAAGATGCCATAATTTTAAAAAATCTAATTTTCTAGCATTTTATTTTAATCTTTAGTTTTCTTTTTGTTTATATTTCTGGTAGATCTATTTAGCTCTCAAAGCACATTAACATGTCCTATTATTATTATGTTTCTAGCTATATCTTTTTGTGATGCAGTTAGCTTTTACTTTATAAGTTCAGACTTTATGCTATTTGGTGCATATATATTTAATGATGATATGGTTGCATCATTATGGCACCTTTAAGCATAATGTAGTTTTCATATTTATCCATCTTGATATCTTGAATTTGTATCGTTGTTTTGTCTGAGTTCCCAGTGGCAACACCTCTTTTTTCTGGAATCACCTGAATTAGTGATTTTTTTCCAAATGCCCCATTTTAATTTGTTATGGGTCTTTGTTTTTAAAAAACTGTTTCTTCTATGCAGCATTTTTTTCATTTCTATTCTGAGATATTCTGTTTTGTTAGAGAGTTAATCCATTTATTTTAAGATTGTAATCATTACTTTTGTTTTCCTCCATTTATTTGTATTGATACTCCCACCTCTTAAGTTAGTACTTACCTTTTCTTACACTGATTTAATCCCAGTCTCCTCCTATAAATTCTCTTCAAATTCCTGCTGCTTTCTTTCTGTACTGCAAATTTCTCACATATTAAATATATATATATGTGTGTGTATGTCTATATATATGTGTGTATATATATATACTCATCTCCTGTATTATTTTCTTTTTTTATTAATTGACCTATTTCTTTTTTTACTCTACTCTCTCCCTGTCCAGATAAGAATTCAACTCAGACCTTACAAACCATTCCCTACACCTTTATTCTTAATTTGAGTAATGTTCATGATGTCTTTTCCAGGAAGTATTAATTTGTCTTTTATTCCTTCCTATCTTTCCTTTTCCAGTATATGATGAAATCTAATATTCCATTTGTGAGCCATACTTACATTTTCTTTTTATTCTCTCTATCCAACTCATTTGAAATAAAGCTTCTGGGAGACAAAAACTTTGCTTTCACCTCTGTACCATTTATCTGTTAGTACAATTGTGTGTCAAACCATACCCATTCTTCCTTTCCCCATCTTTTGTTTGTTTGCTGATTTTGTGTATTTATTTGTATTTTAGTCGTCTTTTCTATGATATTAAAAAGTCCTATACCTGTAGTTTATAGAATTTTTTTTTTAACATAAATGAGTGCTATACTTTGTCAAAAGCTTTTTCTGCATCTTTTAAGAAGCAAGTCATCTCTACAGGTCTGGTTTTCTTTCAAATGCCTCTTTATTATTAAATGTCTATCTTTTTTATTATTATTTACATGGTAGGCTGCTACATCCTGAGATCCATTGCTCTTTGGAATGCACTATTATATTCCCTCCTGAGCTTTCTGATAGGTACAAAATAGTATTGGATCATTTGTATTTCCTTTCTTTTGTATTTAAAAGTATTTTTGCTGATTGCATACAGAATTTATTGTTTCTGAATTGAATTATTAAATTTAACCACTAGATGTCTTGGAGTTTGCAGATTTGAATTTTTGTTTTTGTTTTTGGAGGTAATCTATGAATTCCTTCAATTGGTATTTCCTTTTCTCTGATTAGACATTTTGGGAAATTTTCTTGTATTATTTCTTGTGTCATAGTGTTCAGGTTTTTGACTTGTGACACCTAGAATCCTTAGGTTGTCTCTACACATATTGTCTTTAAATTAGTATATCTTAGCATATATTGTTTGGATAGAGAACATTGATTTTATTGGGTTTTTCCACTCTTCTATTTTTATTCCCAATCGTTTTTCTCTTTTGTTCATTTGGTGAGACTTGCTTTCACTGATTCAAGTTTTTCTATTCTGTCAATTATTTTTACTGTGCAGACCATAAATTCTCTTCTCCTAATTCTCATTTCCCTTTAAACCACTCAGCAATAGCATGCTATATATGCTGTATGAGAATATGGATTCTCTTTAAATGCCAGTGGATCCTCTGTCTGATCATGTGTTGGATTATTTTCCTTTGTTTTTCAGTATTTATTCTTAAATGCCTGGCTAATTTCCTAGATGGAAGCCATATTTCCTTTAGCCGTTAATGTTTTTTAAGTTGATTTGTTTGCTTATTTTCAAGGTCTTTGAATCTTCTTCCTGAGATCTTTGTTAATTTCAGTCTTTCCTGTCTTATTTTCCCTTATAGCTCATTTTTGACTCCCTTCTCTTTGATAAATGTTATGCTTGACAATCATGGTTCACCAGCCTACGTCTCTGTTCTAAGTGAATTTGGGGGGAGGCAGAACTGGTCCCACCCGGATGCTAGGATTGTTTCCTCAATCTGATAGTAGTACTGCACAGCCCTCCCACACACATTGTCCTTTCTCATTTGCTCTCTTCCTTAATCCCCTGTCCCGGAAGTTCAGAAAACTACCACATTGGTGCCACCATAGCCAGGGATGATTTTGTTGTTTGAGTCTCTGAAGCTCTGGAAGATGTGGCTGGGTTGTGCGGTATGTGTGGAGGTTGAGCTCTTTTTGAAACCTAACACATGTCCTGCACCTTTCTCTTTGTTCCTCCACCTTCCTACAGAAATCTTTTGCAGCATAGAATGCCATTGTGGTGCTGGCCACTAAGCCCTTGGTCTACTAGTACAACCTTGCTGTTGGTAGCTGGTGAGCAGTGGGGGAGGGAGTGTTGCATGAGCTCAGGGAAAGCATTACTGCATGTTTTTGTTTTTAACCTTCTTTTGGATTCCTGGTGTCCTAAACCATGGAGGTAACCAAATTATTTTATCGTTGATGCATAATTTCTGTTTTAAAAAGGTTTGAAGTCATAGGAATCAGAGAAAATGTCCTAGTCCTCCATCATGTTGATCACATGATCCATGACTCATCTGTACCAACACTTCCTGAGATCTCAGTGAGGGAGTTGTAGCTTACTGGGAGAGCCTCCATTTTCTACATCAAAGGGAATAGTCCATGAACTTACATTCATCATAAGTCTGTTTTAAGGGTGATAAATGCAATCTCTGGACTTGTGACTCCTTGCCCCTCAGAAACTTGTGTAATCAAACTCCAGGGTATTTATATACCCCTTCTCGTTTGGGGTTGGACTATACTGTTGGGAAGCACAATCTTTGTTTCTATGTATTTTACACAATTTTTTGTGGATTTGAGTTGATGGTTTCTGGGAGTTCAATGGAGAACTGGTTTACTCTATCCTCTTCTGTCATATTACTGACATATTACAAGCTTGTACTCAGTGTGATATAATAGGAAGATATAGAGTGATAAGATTTGGGTTTGAATCATGACTCTGGCTTTTTCTATCTATATGGCCTTAGGGAAATAATTTCATTTCTCTGGGTCTCAGTTTTCTTATCTATAAAATAGGGTGGCTAGAACAAATTATCTCCAAGGTGCTTTCAAACTCAAATATCTGATGGCCACCAGTGATTTTTCTTATTTTGTAGGCAAGTAATGGTCTTCTTATTAAAGCAGAAGATATTCATAGCTTGGGTATCAGCATCCCAAGCATTTCTAAAGTACTTTATTTACAAATATGCAGTGGCCCTCAAAAAATTGGCAAGCATGCTTGGGGAATTTACATGAAAACCTCTGTTTTCTCTGCAAGATGAGTTTCATGGCAAACAAATATGAATATGCTGTATCAAGCATTTTTGATATGATGCAAATTTTAAAAAAAATCTCTGAAATATTGTTAATAAGAGTAACAATGCTTTAGTCCAGAATTTATCCAATTATTTTCAGAGCAATTGGTAACTTTCATTTTTTTTTTTTTTTTGCTTTTGGTTAGGCAATTGGGGATAGATGACTTGCCCAGGGTCACACAGTTAGTAAGTATCAAGTACCTGAGGCCGAATTTGAACTCAGGTCCTCCTGACTCTAGGGCTGGTGCTCCATTCATTACACCACCTAGCTGCCACAATTGGTAACTTTTCAAGAGCTAAGACATGAGCCATGTATGCTTTGAGTTCCTGTGAGGATGCTATTGTTTCCTTGCCCACTAGACTACCTGGACATTTAAATCCTGATTCACCAGCAAATATCTGCTATTAACCTAGCAAATCCAATTCCATGGGATTGAGGTGTTGTCAGTATAAAATATGTGACTATTAAACTAGCCATGAAAATAAGATATGAAATTTACCAGTCCACCTCACTTGTTATTCAGTTTTGTCTGACTCTTCATGATCCCATGTATCATACCATCAATAGAGTTTTCTTGGCAAAGATACTGGAGTGGTGTGCCATTTCCTTCTCCAGTGGATTAAGGCAAACAGAGATTAAGTGCACAGGGTCACATAGCTTGTAAGTGTCTGAGACAGGATTTGAACTCAGATCTTCCTGACTCCAAGCACAGTGCTTTATCCACTGAGCCATCTAGCTTCCCCCACCTCACTTAGTAAAGAACTATACAAACAAAACTAAAGAATAAAATGGACAAAAAATTATTCACCCCTAGCAAATACTCATACTACATTTGCAAGTTTCACTAAATACAGACAGAAATACAAAACTTTTTAGTGCTAACTCACTTTAAAAGGGTGAATCGGCTTGTTCCAGAGTCAAGTAAATTTTATTACTCCATTCACGCAGGTGCATTTAGAAGAAGCTTTGTTGAAATGCAGCTAGGTCCTGATTAGTGTGAATAATGAATCCCTTGAAGTGGTAACAATATTTGAATTTTCACTGCATATATCCAGTAGGCTAGAATCAATAACCATACTTTAATATGATTATACATATACATCCATATGTATATAATATACACACATATACATATGCATATAATTATAACTTCAATAGTGCAAATTCAATCAATGCAACCATAGGCCATTTTTGTTTATATTGCTTAATGAACAAATAAACTATTTTAGAAATATCAGTCTCAAATGAGGAATTTTAAATAATTAGACAATTATTCAATTACACTCCAGATGTGAAAGCTGAATGGAATGATTTTGGTGGTACCCATCTCTCTCATTTGCAGTGTTTTGAAAAGGTCATGCTCATCATTATATTATTATAATACTATTCTTAGGGTCTCTTATTGGCTTACATTTGCTGGCATATACTGTTATTTATAAATTAGAAGAGGAAAGGAGATATGGCTAAACTTGAATATGTTGATGGTAGAATTTGCCTTGAAGATGTCATAGGATTCACATCCCAGCCCCTTAGTAGAATCTACTCCAATGTCAGCTCACATCATTCTTCTGTTTGCTGCTCTACTTTTCAGAGGGCACATCCTAAGGAGCCATTCTTCCAAAAGTTCTCATAATGTTTTTATTTTTGCTTTTAAAATCATTTCTTGAAAAACCTCAAGGTAGTTCATATATTGTCTGATCTAGGGCCCTCAGGAGAAGAATGGAGACCCCCCTCTCTTCCCCCTTTCCCCCCTCTTCCACCAGTGCTTCAGCTAATTGTTTTCTTCCCTTTTATTGACCTTCAGGACACAGAGAGAGGGGGAGTTTTTCGGTGCTGGTATACCTAGGCTTCTCGGTCATTTAGTGGAAGTTCCTTTATCCACTTTGCATTTTTATTTAGTTCTTCTGGAAATTGTTATTTCAAAACATTGGAATTAATTATATTTATCATAAATGGGGCCTAGGGCATCTTAGGGGAGGATGCAATTAAAACATGTGAAAACAAACAAAAGACAACAGAGTTGTGCAAACTTAACACAATTTTTCAAAGTACCAATAATAAAATCAACATAACTAATTTGCATTTTCCCAGAGGATAAACATGTACTGACTGGGGAGCAGGAACCAATTTCTTGTGGCTGGAGGGTAAGAGTATAAGAAAATAGACCCCTCTTTCCTTACTTAAGGTAAGTTTTCATTAATGACATCTCCACTTATTCTAATAAGATAAACCCAGAGGGAAAATGGTAGTTTTCCTTAGAGTTGCCTCTAATGAATCAGGAGTTGGTACAATCCTAATCCTTGATTTCCTTCAAGGCTTCATTTAGGTTCTGCCTCCTACATGGAAACTATTCTAATAGCCCCACTTCCTAGTACCCTCCTCCCCAGAAATCTTTTTTGCATCTACTTTCTATCTATTTTGCATTTGATTTTCTATGTAGATGTTTTCTTTCAATAGAATATAAGTGCCTTGAGGGCAAGAACTGTTTAAATTTTTTCCCTTTTATTTCTGGCAACTACCAGAATGCATGGCACTTGGTGGGTGCTTAAACACACTTGTTGAATAAAGAGGTGACTGAAGATCAAAGGAGACCTTATACTTAGGGTTGAAGTTCACAATTTAACCTTTTACATGCTTTCTTCTTGCAAAGGTTAAATCAGGGGTGGGGAACCTGGTTTAAGTATTTTAGATGTGCTAACCTATAGAAAAGCTCTCAGGCTAGGTCTCCATATGCAAAGTGAAGCAGCAAGTTGAGCAGATCTGCACAACTTGGTAGTAGGTAGGGGCAAAAATTAAAATAGGCTAAACTTCTTCCTGCTGCAGATGGGTTAGACTAGAGATGAACTGATGATGGGTTGGTTGCCATGGGTCAAGTGATAAACAGGAGAGTGCATAGTGGCTGAAGAGGGTGGGGGTTTTGGGGTGCTACTAGATGCACAGAGGCACCCCAAGTTCACGGGGGAAAAAGCCCAAATTGCGGCACGGATCTGCCTGAATGAATTCAACTCAGATCTTCCAGCCAGAGAAAAAGTTTATTAAAGATAAGCATATAAGCCAGACTTCAAAGGAACCCAAACATCAGTGATCTAAATGGGGGTTAAGGTGGTCAGATGTGGTGTGAGGCAGTCTCAACCTCTTGGGGTGAGGAAAGCTCAGTGTCTGAGTGGGGGCTGGGGTGGATAGGCCAGGCTGGTGAGAGCCTCAGCCTCTAGGCTTGAGGACAGCTCAGCATCAGAATGGGGGAAAGGTGAGTCTTAAGTACAGAAATACTGGGGGAGGGGTCTAGGAGTGGCCAAGCAGTTTGGAGTGACGGGAGGAGGGGTCTAAGGAGTTCTGGATGGGAGTGGCTAGTAAACTGGGATGAACAGAACTCCTGGGTTCGGGACCTCATGGTGCCTAGCTAGGATTTAGGGTGGCCAGAGGAAGGGGGGTTGGTTGGGTCCATTTGGAAGGTGATAAACAATGAGAATAGATAATGAAGGGAGCTGAAAGGGGGGGAAGTTTGCTTTCAAATGGGAGATAAGGAGAGCTTTCAGAGGGGAATAAGGCAGTTTCTAAACTTTAAGGGTTTCCTGGGGGTAAACTGAAGCCAGGTTCTTTTGGAGCCAGGAAGGAAAGCACATTTGAATAAGATTAAAAGGTGAGGCCCAGGCTTTGGAAAAGAGCTTAACAATAAAACTAGTAGTGGCAAAGGTCTTGGCTTCTGAAACTGAATGAAACCCTCTTCAGTGGCAACCCTACATTTTTCCGTGGGTCATCTGAAATCTTTGTCAGGCTACAAGTGACCTGTGGGCCATATGTGGTGCAAGCCTGCAGTAGAGACTGAAAATTCTGGGGGAAAAGAAAAAAAAAACCAAGAAACTGAAATCAGCTCTCCTTTCTTCCAAAAACATCCCCAATAACAATATCCATGCTCCTTTAAAAATTATTCAATTATTCAATCTAAACATTGATTTTTTTTAAAGAGCTGTTGATTCCTACTCTCCCCCTTGATCCAACTATCAGCAGTGTTGGATCCAGTGATTTAGCCCAACTGACCTTTTCTCTATTCTTCTCATGAAGCTACAGCTCCCATCTCTGTACCCTTGTGGTCCCACATTCCTGAAATATACTCCCTTATTACTTGTATCTCATACAGCTCCTCTCTTCCTTCAAGATGCAGCTCAAACATCATCTTCTGCCCTCCCCCTTTGCTATTGTTCTCTTTCCCAAGCTATCTCATACTTAACCCTTTGTATACATGTTTTTATTTTTTTTATTTATGCTGTGTACATTTATATATGTACTTGTCTCCCTCATTAGGATATAAGTAAATAATTGGTAACTTTGAAACTACATGACAATTATAGACTGCATTTGTGATTTCATTATAGCTTACCTATTTTCTATTTTGTCCATAAAGCCCTTTTCTATTTTGTTCTTTTTTTCTTTTAATTGTTTAATATTCTGTAGTTTGTGTTTCTTAATCCCCCTATCCTTATTAATTCTCCCTCCCCCATTATATATGGCTATTGTGAGACTGTTTTGATTAGCTGAGAACACGTTCAATACTTGGCTTAAATCATCATGGGCTGGGTGATCAATCTCCTTCCATCTCTAAAGTTTGAGTTGCTGTGACTATGTTCATCTCAGCAGGAAGAACAAAAAAAATAATGCACACTTTTGTGATCTCAGTTCCATCTTCATCTTTTATTCCATGATAACCACAAGAATTCTGCCCATAGCTGGGCAGAATTCTAGGATGAGATGTGACTTATTTTGCCACCTTGTTAATCCCTCCTCCCTCTGACCCTTCATTAATATTTGTTCTAGTTCCCCAAGGGACAGTACAGATCTGGAACCCATATCATCAAATCCAAGGGAAGTACAAAATATCCATTTAAAAAATAGCACACTTTCAGTAATACGTTAGTCTTTGTGCCTTTAAACTTGAAAGGATCCTACTTCTGGGGTATTCTCATTATATCTTACTTCCAGGACTTCATGTTGGGGGCCTTGTACTCCTCAGTTGGTTACTCAAATATTTAAATATTCAAATAATTCTGTGACCTCATCAAAGTGGATAGTCCTTCCAATGAGGCAAACCTGCCTATACATGCCCACCTATCTCCTGAAGTCAAATCCACAAGTCGTGTCCTATCTCCTTGTATAAGTCTTTAAAATGACTCTCTCTGTCTCTGTCTCTGTCTATCTCTGTCTTTCTGTCTGTCTCTCTCTCTGATCTGGACCTGTGATTTCAATAGTGCACCTAGTGAGACAACTCCTTCTACCCTGCAGCTCCATGACTGGTTTGCAAATTACGATCTTAGATATTTCCCTGGGGCATTAAGAGGTTTAGTGACTTGCCCAAGGTCAAAGAACCAGTACTTGTCAGAGATAGAGTTTAAACTCAGGTTTTTCTGACTCAGGTCAGCTCCCAAATCTTCATTAGAGTGATTGTGGATCTCATTTAGTAGCCTCTCCAGTGTTCTGGGGTTTGATGCGATCATTGCAATACTACAAAATTAGGAATGTACATAAAAGCAAAAAGGTAAGTCCTGCCCTTGAGGAGTTTACATTATAATGGGGGAAGACAATACATATCAGGAAGTTGAAAAGGGGATGGAGGAGAAGCTTCCTGTGTGGGTGCTTGGTAGAGAAACCCCAGGGAGTTAGGACTGGACCCTGGAGAGGAATGAAGACATGACTGGACTGGGAGAGTCTCAGTGGAAGTAGCCAATCAGAGGAAACAGTTACAAGGAAAAGGTGTAGTTGCAATGTGAGAAGTCAGAGAGGTGTAAACTTCTAGGATAAAGAGGTGTAGAGAAAGAGAGTCAGGAGTAGAGTCTACAACTCCTTGAGCCAGGTGGGGTCGAGGGCTAAGTGATATGGGAGGCAAGAGAGAACTCTCAAGACTCCACTCCAGCTTCCATATCCTCTTGTATCACTCCTGGCCACTGGAGTATATCTCTCTGTGATCTTTTGTATTTAACATTTGTTGGAGGACTGCCTTTAAAGAAGTATTTTATTCTACTCAATCAAATATTTTTCCTTTCTTTTTTAATTTTATTTTTGATTTGTGGAATAAAACAAGCATTTCTATAATATAGTACAATAAAAAAGATGACTGTATATGAAGCTGCAAATCTACTACGCCCAACTTGTTATTCTTTTCAAATATACAACAAAATTATGTACATTTCTCTTCTTTTATTCCCTTTCCCCTCACTGTACTGGCCGCACGCCGACCTTCTGCCGGCCGCACGCCAGTACCCTCTCCTCCTATAAGGAGCACGCTACCAGAGTCATATTCACTTCCGAGTCTTCGGTCCTCAACTGGATAAACACACAGAGACGAGCCATCGGGAGGCGCCAACACCAGAGCTTTATTCAGAGGCCATCACAGCAAGCCATCATAGCAAGCCCAAGCAGCAAGGCCAGAGCAACAGAGCAGGAGCCAAGAGAGAGAGAGCGTGTTCTGACCACGCTCGTTCCTAAATACCTACCTAGCCCCTCCTCCCCAACCCACTTACTAGCCAATGATTGTAGGGTCAGATACTGGAAGGGGCTGTCTGAGTTTAGCACACCAAGGGGGAGGGAGTGACGTAGGAGGCTAGGACCGGATACAGGGAGGAGGCATCTGGGATTAGCGCATAGACAGAGTACGTGACCTAGGAAGTCAGACTCAGAATACTGGGAGGAGGGGACTGGGGTCAGTGCTGCACAAAGGGACCCAGGAAGTCAGGAAGGTCACAAGAGGCGTCTGGGGATGACGTTGCATATAGGGAGGGGACTAAGCAAAGGGAACTCAGTCCTCTGCCGTCCCACTCCCACGTGGCACCGCCCCTAGCCTCAGGAGCTCAAGCTCCGGCTACTTCCTTGCACCCAGCTTATCTCACATAGCACTGCCCACTGCCTCAGGGCTTCTCCGTATCCAGCCCATCCCAGTTCACCACGGCTCTGCCTACCACAGCGCCCAACCTGGTAGCTGCCAACATCAGACAGTCCCTCACACCCCACCCTAGAGATGACTACCATTAGACATAAATAGGTATATATTTGTAAAATTATTAGATACATCTATTTATCAGTTCATTCTCTGGATGCAGATAGCATCTTTCTTCACATGTCCTTTATAGTTAATTTGGGTATTTATAATAGTCAAAAATAATAATTGCTCAAAATTGTTCTTACAACAATATTGCCGTTACTATATACAATGTTCTCTTGGTTCTGCTCACTTAGCTCTTCATTATTTCATGCAAATCATTCCATGTTTTTCTAAAATCATTGAGCTCATCGTTTCTTATAGCACAGTAGTATTCTATCACAATCATATACAGCAACTTGTTCAGGCATTCCTCAATTAAATATTTAATGACCAATAAGCACAGTGGAAAGTAAAAAAGTGCTAGTGTATGAAGTCTTAAAATTATCATACAGAGCACACATATGAGGGGTCCTCACTTATCTTCATGTTTATGTTATTTTATAATCATACACAACTCAATAGGCAGTAGCTTTGTAAAGGAGGCCCCTTACAAAATGAAGGAATATAACAAATGAGCAAAAGTGTTTGGTGTGAGTACATATGTGTGTGTGTGTGTGTGTGTGTGTGTGTGTGTGTGTTTGGTTCAAATCTGTGATTTTATGACTGAAGGAAATTCCTGGTGAGGAAGCTTTCTACCAACATAGATTAATAATTGTTCTGCAACTTCAAGTCTTAAAGAGTGACCTACGACACTAAGGGTTTAAGTGACTTGCCTAGTTCTAGTCAGTACATTTCAGAGGTAGGACCTAAACCCAGTTTATCTTTACTTCATTGATAGTTCTCTATTTACTACATTCTTATGCCTCTCATGTACCTATAACTATATAGATATACACTTAGATCAAAATATGTGTGTGTACTATTTAATACAAACATTTCTGTTTTTACCTGAGAGCTCTCCTGTAGGGTATTGCTTTTATAATCACATCACACATGTGTAATCAAAACTCATGGTTGATTTAACAGTCACTATCTGGGATCTAAGTTGTGTTTCTAACATACTGAACCAAAGGTACTTGAACTGGAAAGCTTGATCAAGGATAAGGGAATCATCTGAAAAATGGACTATCCAAAATGGAGCTGAGCTTATTTCAAAAGGATATGCTTTCCAATATAAATCAATTTTACTTACTATACTACCATTCCTTTAAGTCTTTAGAGTTTGGACAAGCCCCACCCAACTCTGATCTTCTGCTTGGGTTTGCACTATTGAGTTCCCTTTGATATCTGAATTTCCTGCATGATCAAAAACTCAGTATCTCATGGTTTCTCAATTTAGATCCCACCTTCCATATCTACCTACTTCAACCATCTTCTTTGCCATCTAAAATGCTATGGTAATATCTGGACCACTGTAACTTCAGAGACTAGGACCTGGGGTGGGGGAATTCTACTTCTCCCAGCTTTTAGACATCAACCCTAGGACTAAGCTCTCCTGAATGGTGAGTCAGTGACCTCAAAGTCACTATATCTAGTCAGGCCTGAGCCTTCCATCTTCTTGGCATCTACCATGATCCCACTTAATACCCTCCTCCCTTACCACCTATGGCTGTGTGGAAACTAAAGTCAAAGAAATACTACCAATGCTTCTGGAAAGAGGATGTCAAATGATTTCTCTATGGCTCCATTCATCATCCCTCTGACTTCTCGGATCAAAATATTCTTCCCTGGTTATCACTCCCCTGTATGTATTGTATGCCTGTGTTAGAATGTAAGCTCTTGGAGGGTGGAGGCTGCCTTGTTCTCATATTCATATCTCTAGCACTTAGCAGGTAAAAGTGAAAAATCTAATTAAATAATTGGGCTCTGGTCTCTTTAAAACTAAATTCCTAGTTTGAATGACTTTTTCATTGAATTGTTTTGACATTATGGAGACAGAATCTCAATATGCCACTAAACAACTTTCTTTGCCCAACTGACAAAACATAACCTTTTACACTCCTAATTTTAAATACTTCCTTGAAATGTACCTCTTCTGGAATCCTCAATATTATCTCTTTTTCCAGTCTCTGAGCTACACAAAACTCTTCTTCATTAACACCAATTAATGTTTTCTATCTTCTTACAATGCCCCCTAATCCATATGGAGTACAAAAGTCTCATCTCTGCTCTTAAGAAATCAAGTTTCTTTTTTCTGAGAATGTATTTGATGAACCAAATTTCAACTAAGTATTATGGGAAAACACAAGCTTCTGCCCATGTTCAATACTATGCCTGACACACATGATGAATATTTCAATATTCCAATGGATCTGAAACCCCATTGATAAGGCACTCTTTTCAACAAGATAGAATGCAACCCATCCATACCTGCATATCATGGGTTGCTAAGTACCATGATCTTTCCATTATCGTATCACAGGGATATTTCAATGTTTGGGGAATCTTCCTCACTTTCTTTTAACATTGTGGGGGCACCAATGGCTTTTTCAATCATTCCTCATTCTCAGTATATTATGGACCCACATTTTTTTCTGATCATACATCTCTCTTGTGACATTCTTTCTACTATGTTTCCAATGTAATTCCTTGTTTGTATTGTATTACAACTTGCTTATGTTCAGCATGCATCTCTTCATTGTCCATTAAATGATCATCAATTACAGCTTTTAGTCTAGTATTGTATGACTCAATGTCATACAATCCCAGAAAGATACTGGTGTTAAAAAGTTGAGCTTTAGCTTCAGAGAGCAACTATGAGTCATGCAAAGAACTACAAAAGTTACTAAAGGAAATCCAGCTTACTCTCCTTTTCTCATTCAGTTCTAGGTATGACTCATTGTCCATCCAATAAGGACTGCAAAGATGTATATAAGTGGTAGGCAAATTCTATAAATTGTCTAGCCAATGGCATATCATGGTTTGGACAACAGACATTCTTCCACCTGGAAACACTACCTGATATATCAATTTTCATTTTCTCCTTTGTCTCTTGGTTAAGGAAAGGGGAAGCTAATTAACTCAGTGATTACATAGGATTGTGGACAAAGCACTCATATCTATGAGTAATATATGAGTAATATGAGCCATGTAATCAGGACACTCCCTGATTGGACGAGAGTAAGTCTGGGATTGTAGAATGGACCAATGATGTAGATCTAGGTGAACTTATTTGTCACAGAATGCTTTAAAGTGAGAGAAGTCATTCTCATCTGAGGAAGTCAAGATAGACCAGGAAATTACAGCAATTTTACCCTTCTGAGCTTGTGAGCATCTTACCATTCTAGACATACCTTTGTAGCAGATAGAAATAGACAAGGGTAGCCTATGTGACTGAAACTGCAATTTTGTTGTGTATATTTGAATCCAATACATGGCACTAGTGTAATCCTGGAGTGTTTATTCTGAGTATAATCAGGAATATAATGTCCCTCAAAATGAATTCAGTAAATAGAGGAAAAAGTGTAAAGTAAGAGTTCTGATATTAGCTAAGGAAAAAAAATGTATCTTGGCATATTAGTTAGACCATTGGGCTTAGTGTCAAGAAGATCTTACTTACAATTCTTTCTTAGACTCTTATTAGCTATGTGGCCATGGATAAGTCACTGAAACTCTCTAAGCCTCAGCTTCCCCATGTGAAAAATGGGGATAATGATAGAAACCTCCCACCAGAGTTGATATGAGTTTCAAATGAAAAAATACATGCAAAGTGCCTAATAAACCTTAAAGTGTTATATGAAAGAAAGCAATCATGATTACTAAAGTGAAAGTTCTCCTAGATTGATTCTGTTGGACCTGGAATCCCTATGAAACTTCTGACATCAGCAAGGTCCAGGACTAGATTCTTCACAGCTATGTTTGGAAATGTTCTTTGAAACTAAATAGATAGATTTACTTTTTTGGCATTAGAAGAAATCTGTTCTACTCATTTATCCCTACTTGAGGAATTGCATTTTCTTTCTTTTTCTCCCTTCTTCCCTCCTTTCTTTCTTTCTTTCTTTCTTTCTTTCTTTCTTTCTTTCTTTCTTTCTTTCTTTCTTTCTTTCTTTCTTTCTTTCTTTCTTTCTTTCTTTCTTTCTTTCTTTCTTTCTTTCTTTCTTTCTTTCTTTCTTTCTTTCTTTCTTTC